>NC_046369.1:21290941-21649215 GCF_011125445.2 Fundulus heteroclitus | reverse complement strand
TGCAGGGTGTCTTATAATTGTAACCTTGCCTGCAAGATGAATTATTGCGGTATTTGCGCGCTCACAAACACACAAGAATCTATCTTGTACTGCTGCGGCTTCAACCCTTTGTGGTTCGGGCCAATCACATTGCAGTATTGATGTTTAAGACGGAACATACTGGTGTGATGAAAGCAAGAGCTGCTGAGCCCACAGCCCAACCAAAACAAACATGGCGGCACAGAAGGATGCACGCGTAGCTGCTGCTATCACATCTGTTTTGTAAGAATCCACAATTTCATTTTTCATAGTAGAACAGCAAGAGGTGCCTTGACTCACTTACCTTCTTGCGGTTTCATATAGGGCCTGCTACTTACGTTTTAATTTGATACCGTGATTGGCTAAAATCAACCTTTGGTAGGCGGGCACTAGGTGTCGCTTCACCCAATCAGCTAAGAGAGTTCTGCTGAAATTCCCTCCTCTCCCCAAACGGATTCAAATGGAGCAGTCCCAGAATTATAATGTGCAGAACTAGAGTGATACATGTTATCAATCTGTCTGGTCAGGTTAGAGGAATTGAATTGGTAACAACGATTTCTTGAGTTTCTGAGGCCACTCTTTAAACTGGGAAAGTAATTCAAATAAGGCAGGTGTGTGCGGATCTTCATAAGCCAGGAAATACTTATAAGAAAGTAGCTTACTGTCTTCACTTGCCCGATCTAGACTCGGAGCAATAATAAAAAAGTACAAAACATCCTGAACTGTGAAAGACAAGCTTGGATAAGGAAATAAGTTTATCTTACCACCACACACAGTGACAAGAATGGCAAAGGAGAAAAAAAATCGAAAGCTTGAGTCTGATTCTGATTGGACGCTAGGGATACGGTGCTTTCTTGTGAGAGCCTATGGTGTAGCAAAATCTGTATTAGAGCAGCAGAATATTAGGAAAAGATGCAACTGTGATTCTGCAGTGGAATCTTGTGACAATGGTTTCAATTGCAATGGTTTCATTACTTTCTAGTCCATCTTCCCAATTTCCCCAAAATCTCCCTGAACTTTTGTATAGCTTATAAGATTTCATAATAGTTGTAAAGCAAAGGGCATGACATATCATCGCTATGAAAATATTCCATCAAAAGCAGTACTTTGCAAACGTGATATTGTGATGATGATGATTAAGATTCAATATATTGTGCAACTCTAGTCTGTATTAGGACAAAATGACCAAAGGTAAAATGAATGAAGCAGAAACAGAGCTTTACTCAGTTTTAGCATGTGCACCCAGGCCACTTCAGATGCCGCAATGTTTGACTATAAAGGGATCAGCAACAGGGGACGCCAGGTTTGCAAACAACTTCTGGCTTTTCTTTTCAAACTAAAATGTAATTGGTAATTGAGTATTGCTCACTGAGGGTAAATCCCATTTCATCCCTTGCCCCTTGCCCAAAAAAACTTAGCCTCTGCTTTTCTAAAAAGGTAGGGTGTCCCAATTCTTTTTAGTGGAGTAGGTGGAAGGGCTAAGAGTAATGGCCTTGAAGCAGGTAGAAGCACTTGCATATCCCCTGACAAATGTAAATACTTTACAGTTAGCATATTTTTAATGGTATAATAACCACTGCAAAGTTTAAATTGAAGTATTGAACTTAGATCTTGTTGTTAATTATATCCAATAATTAGGACAAACAGAAAATATTAAACTTTCTTGATTTAAAATATTTTACTATGCCAACAAATGAATGTGTAGATTGATGCATGGTACTATTTATCTTCTGAAAAAGCAATAATTAATATGAAAAGAACAGAACATATAATATTGCTCTGTTTAATCTATATTGTTGCCAAACAGCAAATACACTGTAATTTAAATGTTGGTGTTTTCTGATGCATCACCCTGGTGAACTGTGCTTTTAAAGTACAGAAAGTTTGAACACACTTAAAAATATTTTTCCACCAGCCTAGTCATCAGCACACTCCACGTATATTTGGAGATTTGTGTTATCACAAACATCTGATTTTCTTCAGCAATTATAAGAGACGGAATGTTTCTCAATAAAATTAGCAAACATTTCAATACAGTAAAGCAGATGTACTTGTCAATACCGGGAGACATTTGACCCTGCAGTTTTGTAATGCCAAATGCAAAAAAAATTAATATATTTATTACCATTAGCTATATTACTCCCTGAGTTATAGCTATCCGAGATAACAAAATAAGAGCAATAATTAGACAGCCTTTTTGCGAGCTATAACCATGCGTGCCACTGTGTTTACTCCTGACAAGACGAGAGGTATCAAAATAAACACACGTGTTGCCAGGTGTAGTCTATCGATGACACAAGAGAAAGAGGTTGCAAAGACCGTGCAAGGGAGGGAAGGAAAAAAAGGATAAGCTGTGTCCGACTGTTTTTGTTCAGTACGGAACTATTTGTTTAGTGTGGCTTTAATTTAGAAGCACGAACAACCGTTTTGCATCATTAGCTGAACGCGGTGATCCAGCTAGTTAGCGGCGTCTCGTTGCACCTGTGCTGCTGTCCCATCGTGGCGTAACTAAACTGTTGGACCGTATTCTGTGGTGCGACGAGTGACTGTGGGCCAAGCTAGCTCGAACACGCTAGACATACGAGTCCGTGTTTACATCCTTTCACCTGCTAGCTTGGTGATTAGCATAACGAGCGACAGCACGCGTTCAAAGACGCACCGAGGGCCAAAAGCCCCCGCTTGTTATTCGCCAGGCAGCGGGGCAACGTGGCGTTTCTTTCTGCCTGCACAGAAGTAAAGATAAAGCGTTGCAAAGCTCATATTTACACACCAGCCTCGACGTCTCTGTCAGTGTTTTCCTCCATCTTCCTCTCCATCAGCGCAGCCGACGCTTCTAGTGGGTTGCCACGGCAACGGAGCAGGAGGGAGGGAGGGAGGGGGTGCTGAGCCTGCTTTGCCCTGCAAGAAGCTCTGTTGTGCAGGAATGTTGACTTCACCAGATTGTTTTGTTTTGTTTTGTTTTTGTTTTTTTGCCTTCGTAATGAATTGCACAATCAATTTAATGCAACAACATTTTTTTTGCTCTGTTATCAGTATATAGCTGCATGTTTACCTGAAAACACAAGTGTAATTCAAAGTTTTAAGCCTGGACGGGCACGACTGTGCGATAAAGCTCTGATTTATGTCCCAAAATCAACAGAATAATCTGTCTGTAATGTCAGTGTTCAGCACTGTGTGAAAACTGGCAACATTACCATTCTGCACACCGCAATATACAAGACAAGGCTTCCATTACAGTGCAATCCAATCTGTATGCTGCACATAACTTTTATCACTGCCATACCTGAAATAAAACCCCGCTTTAATGGTATTTTTTAGAGAAAAATAAGCCAATAATTACAAGCATCAGTCAGAGATTGGGAATTATCCAGTAGATTGATTAAAGCTGAAGATTTTCTAGACAATTGGAGCAGAGATGTCATCAGGTCCAATCAAGCCTGGCCCTATTCCTTTCCCATTACAACCTGATTAAGTACATCAGATGAGCCAGCGTGCAGCTCCTGGAGCAAGAGCCATACAGGTTGCTGCTAATTTTCAGCTTATAAGCAGTGTGTAACAGGAGCAAATGAATAAGAGCAGGGAGAGGGCAACGATTTTTCTCTGTGCGTGTGATCTATATATGACGGCAAGCGTCAACAGGCCATGGAGTAGATGGGTCTGAATGATTATTTCTCAGATGACAGGAAGAGAATACAGAGCAGCTGTGTAATATTTTGTTAAAATTGAAAATTGAATAGCTGTCCTCAATGCTATGTCATTGCTTTAACGCTGCACCAATTATAGAGCTCAATGGTGGTACAATCATTCATTTTCATGAGAGATTGAAATTGAATTATGGAGCATGAGAAGAATGAATTAGATACACTACAAGTTCCTTTGTTTCTGAGCTTTAATCAAAAAGGAGAAAGAAGTTGTTATTAGCAAAAGAGCCTGGCATGTCTGCAATATTATTATTATTATTATTAATAATATTATTGTTCAAAGTTATTTTCTGTGTGTAGATATAAATCAAAATTCTTAAAAAGGAATTCAGATCTTTCTGATTTGTGATGATAATGTAGTTTTTACACTTTGCAAGATAAACCACCTAATGTTGTTAAAATGGTATGTGTCATAAATTATTATTTTTCCTTCTAATCAATAACCTGTACATGTTTATTTTGCATAAACATTGTTTATTAGCATAAATTTTATTTAGATTTTCCTTTTTTTGTCACACAAGATGGTTCAGAATATCACATAAGTTTAAATACGCAAAGTTAACTTAAGTAAATACAAAAATACTAATCTGAAGTTATCCAAACCATCCAGGTCATATAGGACTTAAAGTATAAAAGTATAAAAGTAATAGACCCCGTTTGTTAAATCATGAATTAACTGTGATCAAATACAGGGTTTTGATTCGATTTCTCTACTCACACCCAGGCCTGACTACTATCTTACTGTAGGAACTTGCCAGACAGCATGAAGAATGGTCAAAGATCTCAAAGAGCAAAACAATGTGCTCCAGTTTAAATAAGTTCAAAACCAGCTGAGAAACAAAGCCATTGAGATCTATCAGGAAGGGAAGGGTTACAAAACAAACCCTAAGGCTTCGGGACCCCAGCGAACCACAGTGAATTATTCACTAAGGGTTATTCATGAAAACTTGATTTACCAAAATGACTCCAAAACAAAGCACATCATCGACTCATCCCAAAGGCTACCAAATGTTTAGTTCACAGTTTGCAGTGGTCTGCAAGGTGTTTCAAAGAAGGATCAGTGGGGATCCTTAGGTCAAGGCTTATTTGTGCACAGCCAGACGCGGTCCCAGATGAGCTACTAGAGCTCAAACTGCTGAAGACGTTTTCAGCAAGTTTTCAAAATGTACTTCAGGGTTTTGTTTAGTCAATGGCTTAACAGGTCAGAGTTGATTTGGAAGCAAAAGGCGGACCAAGACCCAGAGAGACAGACGAGTTCTATGGACCCACGCATGTCTTTAATTAATAAACAACTCAGCATAGAGTCCAATCAACTGTCCAGAGATCAGAATCTGACAGTATTCACTTGATTAGCCGTGACAAGCAGGTATCTTTTTTTTATTGCTATTCAATAAATACAAAAAAAGAATTAAGAACTCCTTCTATTATTATCCTATAAATGCAACAATGCATTTTTTCTTTAATGAAAATCAGATAAAGATTATGAACATAGGCACTGATCCATGCATAGGGATCATTTGGTTCTTCCTTTACTTTCTATTGAATTATGAGCTTCTACATCTATAGTTTCAAAGAATCTGCAACACATCTTTTTCTCTTTTATGATTTATAGCCCAAAGAGAAAGAAATCCGAATTGATCATAATCAAAAGGTCAGACTTCATAGAAAAATGAATATCAGCATTTGTCTGGAACAGCATGATCAACCAAAAAAATTTAATTTTCATGTCTGATGCATTTAATGAAAGAAACAAGAATTCTAAATTTTCAGCCTTTGATGGGCTTATCACCAATCAGCTATAGTCAATAATAGGGACATATCAGGCTCATGCCAAGGGGCGCTTTAGTCAAGGACGAAAGAAATGTGTTATATAACCTGAGAAAATGTATGTTTTGGAACCTAATAAAAGCTTTTTATTGTCTGCTTTTTATATACATTTATTTTGCATTAGGTTTTTACTGGCTTTAGAAGTGGCCCCTAATGATCAATCAAAATATTTGATCTTTATTAGTCAATGTCCAACATGGACAGGCACAGTGTACAATTAAATATGATTCAAAATCAGTTTTTCTATGAGCCAATAAACCAATGAAAAGGTTCTTCATTTCTGTTGGGCTGATCCAGGACCAGTTTCTCCACATGTCACTAAAAAGTCAGAAGAAAAGTTAGAAGACAGCACAGATCTGGCTACAGAAAATGAATAACAATAGTAAAATAATAAAAAGATAACAATTTCAAAAACTCCCCCAGATGAACAACCTTTAAAGTTTGTTTTTGGCAAAATAACTTTGTATTTTACCAGAAGATGGAGACCTAGGCTGTTGCAGTGAGTTGCTAAAAATGTTTGCTAACATCAGGAGCCAGCAGAGCCGAAATATGAGAAGAGTTGTGGGGCTTAAATAAAAAGCACTCAAAGCAGAATCACATCTAGAAATAACAGTTGTTAAACTACATTTGTGTGCTGAGTTTTAACTATTGCAATATTTGTGTTTTTATTCTATAGGTATAATAATTGCATCTCTGAAATGTACAAAAGTAAGCACGAAACCTTAGAATGCCTAATGGGTTAAAAAATCATTGACACCTAATCTCAAGTGTTCAAAGGGCATCTCATAGCACAGATTGTTGTTATTTAGACAAAATAGCAAAGTTTGTGAAAAATTAAACAGATAAAAATATATGCATGCAAAATGTGTTAAAATGCATTTAAAGGAATGTACCTGTTATTTACCATGACTGTACATATTACTGGAGTTGGAGGTTAAATAGCATAATAACTTCATAATTCTAGGGGGGGGGGGGGGGGGGGGGGGTTGGGTTGTAATATAGTGGGTCTTAACTTGATCAGATGAGCTTGCATTTTGTTTGGTAGAAATGACATCTGTTATTTTTGGGGGATTTTAGTGCCTAAGAGCCCTTGAGCTTTGACGCCCATGGGCCCTTAAGGGAGCTAATCCTGCTCTTCCATCAGAGGCAATCATCGGAAATGGGTTGATTTTGATCTCTGTCTGATTGATCGGTGCATCACAGTTATTTGTGTAAAGATGCACTTAACATCACTATAAAATCCTTCAAAAATGACTTGGTTTAAAAATGAGATGATCCACACCTGTACTAAATTTTAGGGGTTATAAATACCTCCTTGTCTGCTCTGCTCACCGCAAAGCCTGTTCATCTTATGTACCCGTCCACTAGGGTCTGCTAGAGGGTGTCTGCAGATGGCCGCACACAGGCCAGACTTTTGTGAGTGCCTTTTGCCTTTGCGTGCTGGCAGGGGCAATGATAACATCAGCCAGAGGGTGACACACAGCACAACAGTAAAATAATATTTGGATCATGAAGAGAGGAGGAAACAAAAGCTGAGCTTGCTTTAAAGAGGTACAGTGGGAGATATGCATTGTTTTCCTAGTGTGGATAATTTATATATCTCAGGTACAACAAGGAAACAATAAACAGATTTTATTTTGTTTTTTGTTTTTTCACTTGTTTTCTTCTTACCCTCTTCTGAGTAGGCAGTGGTGAACTAAAAATGGCATGAAAAGGGGCCAGTTCTTTTTCATGAGGTTAAACCAGCCTGCTTACATTGACCACCCAATTGCTTTCACATGCATTGTGCTGCAATGTTTACTTCTTGTCATGGCTTTTACATACAAAATAGAAGCAAAGCTTTCATTGCTGAAAAACAAAATAACATGAAAATCAAAAAAGCACATCTGATGCCATGGTCCTTTACATTTTAACTATGTCTCAGGAGAAAAGTCTCACACATTTTACACTACTGATTATTTGGAATATTTGAATGTGCTTCACTTGCTGTGGTTAAAATAAGATCTGCAGGATTGTCAATACAAAATGTCTCTTTTAATCAAAGGTTTAAAGTGGCTGGAGGACGCTCAACATTATCACGATCCTGTGAAGAATCAATTTTTAAAAAAAACATCCGGGGAAACTGTAGCTTTGGCTCTGCAAATATATTCATTTCAGAGAGAAAAGTATTTCTTCTAAATTGTAAAATGACCAAAAGAGTCATTCCTCGTATTTGACAAAAAGCAAGATCAGAAAGAATTTCCTGTCAAAGACTCTGTCGTCAGACCTTGTGTGTTTAACGGTACCAAATCTGTGTCTTAGTATTTATATTCCAACAAGTACAGGGAAACCCTTTTACCCCGCCATACTGGGCACTTTTCACACTTAAAGTCTATCATCAATGAAGAAACAAGTCATGCAAAAATCAAAACAAGTGGGGACAAGGGGCAGAAAGTTGGAGACAGGGCGTTGTGAGAGACTGGATGAGAGTGGGGGTGGGGGGGGGATCAGTTGGGGTGCAGAGACCAGGCGGCAGTACACAGAGAATCACTATGGTGACAGCAATCAGGGGGCTCAGGGGAGTGAGACTGGGTCAGAGAGGAAAGCTTGAGAGGCAGCTGACTGAGGAATCAGCCCTTACTTTGGATGATTCGACTGACAGCTCCCCCCAGGGCTGTGCCGGACCAGCTGTCCCCAGAGACCATGAGCTTTACGAGACAGAGATGTGGCTAAGCAGTCCTTTTTCTACGTGGAAAAAAAAGAAAAAAAGAAAAACGAAACACAGAATTGGAGCCAAGACAGTACAACAGTGCCACAACACAGCAATGTTGTTAGTGATGTTTTCACATATCCTGCAGCAGATGAAAATGGCACAAAAACAGGACAATGTGCTAATTCAAAACGTGTAAGCACTGTTACAAGCTCCATCCTACGTCGATGTCAGCCCTGGCATATTTTTCACCTTCCCAGTTGACATAAATATCAGCTAAAGCAGCAATTTCTTAACAGCTCGCCTTGCAGTTCCCCGACCATCTCATCCCTTTCACTTTTTTTGATACCCTCCCTTTCCTAGTCCATTTTTCTGCTCAACCCCCTCCTCCATCGCATTTGCTGGACAGCGTCCATCTAAACAGATGGTCCAGTGTCAATAGGCAGCTATTAACTGGCCACTTCCCTGACTCTAATTCAAGACGGCGAAAAGCACATTTAAAGAACTGGGAACTGGTCCTTTGCCTTGCTGATGAAGTCACGAGAAAGACAGAACTAAGGTTGGATTAGTGAAAAAGATCTGATTAACTATTTTAAAATGCATCTCTTAAAAATGCTGGTGGAAAATTTGGTCTATTTAAAGAATATCTAAATGTAGCAGATTAGCCTTCCAGTATCAATGTAGGCCAAGGTTTTAAAAAGTTACGCTTTAAAAACAGCTACATACCTCTGCTAAACCATTACTACTTTCCATAAAAGGGGAGAGTAACGATTTTGCTCCACCCCCACCTCTTGTTACTTCAGACAGTCAGCTGGCTGAAAAAAGGCAACTTGAGTTTTCCTTTGCCTGAGAGAGCTAGAAATTTTGCTATTTATAAATCATTTTAGTTTCTTTTATTAGTTTGTTCCAAGCCAGTACAAAATAAATATAAGATTACAATACAAATATAAATGCAATATTGCAATGTACATCATAATCTAAATATAATGTACTACAGAATACCCAAAGAGAAAAGAATTACAATGTAGTGGGATGCGGACAAATGTATTTCCTCCCACCCCCAATTCCTATTCCATAATAAATTATGGCCTGGGAACACCTTGGAATCCCCCCCGGAGGAGCTGGACCAAGTAGCTGGGGAAAGGGAGGAAGGGAGGTCTGGGCCTCCCTACATAGGCTGCTACCCCCACGACCCGATCCCAGATAAGAAGAAGGAATAAATAAATATATATATATATATATATATATATATATATATATTTTATTTATTTATTTATTTTTTATTTTTTTTTCAGACACAGACTGAATGAAAAATACTGGCAATAATACGTAGAAAATACAGAAGCACTACCTATCAATCTTAAAAAAAAAAAGAAAAAACATTTCAAATCATTCTGCCTGTCTTTAAGATTTACGTAATTTTGATGAATGATGAATGTTCTTTTTTTTCGTGTTTGCTTATGAACACATAACACTTTGTTCACCGTCCAGTACCAACAACCTCCTCATTTCTCTTTATGTACTCTACAAGGTCAAGTATTTGGGTTCAATTGTCTTTTACTCTGGGCCCTAAAATTATGTCTCATTTTTCAGGGTTCTTGAAACTGTCTCTACGTTTGTTAGAGGAAAGCACATTACATGTAAGGGGCATTGGCTCTGTAACCCCACAGAAATGTATACTATGCATGTGATGGAGGAATGACAGAGATGTAAACAGGTGCTTTTGCATTAAATGTGTCTGACTTAGATATGCTAAAATATATACTTTCTCCAAGTATATTTATGATGCCTGTGAAGGGACTGAACATCAATACCTAAAAATCCAAGTTCATTTAAATTTATTTACATAAATTATCTTTCATTCCCATTGAAAGTTTTTAAACATAAGAAATCTGGACAAAACTGTGTTTGGGTAAATGCTTGTTGAGCAGCTTATTAAATGTAAGTTGACCTGTTAATTTTTGGACAAAGAGCAAATAGAGTGAAACATGTAAATGAACTTAAACTTTCAAGTGCTTCTCAAACCTTTCCATATCACCCTGTGGAAATGCCCTATCTTATCTAATGGAGTCAGGAATAGTTTAGGAAATTACTATGGGAAATGTTAAGAAAATCAATGTAGATGTTTGAAATCAATAATTTATTCAATTTCTATTTATCAGTGGCAGATCCACACCAGGCACTTTACAATGTCAAATCTATCAAATCCTTCAGAAAGATTGGTTGAAATGTTTTCTATCTAAGGAAATCCAGCAAATTGCATAGAGTAATTGACTTGCAGCATTCACTCCTCTGAACATGTAGCAACTGTAGACAGTTGCTTGCATTGTGTTGTTGACTTAGCATAACCTTTCATCAAAGCAGACAAAAAAGTCACATGTGGGGTACCCCAAGGTTAAATCCTGGCGCCCCTTTTATTCAATATCTATATGCCCCCACTAGCTGAGGTTATAACAAGAAACAAGATTAGCTACCATAACTACGCAGATGGTACACAGCTCTACATTACTATGTTACCATGTGACTCTGAACCCATCCATGCACTGAACGGATGCTTAGAACACAAGGATGTACCAAAACCATCTCCAGCCGAAAAGGAATAAAACTGAATTTATAATCTTTGGACCTAAAGAGGATTGAACTAGAGTCAGCATCCAGCTCCAGTTATCACAACTACAAACTGGTGATCAGGCCCGAAATTTGGGTGTAGTGATGTACTCAGACTTGAATCTTCAAGGACACATAAAGACAGTTACAAACTCAGCCTTCTATCACCTGAAGAACATTTCCAGGATTAAAGGACTGATCTCAACGAGATCCAGAGAAACTCATCCTTGCTTTTATCTTTAGTCACATTGATAACTGCAACAGTGTCTTCACAGGTCTGCCAAAAAAATATATCAGACAAACCGCAGCTGATCCAGAATGTTGCTGTTTGCGTTCTCACTAAAACCAGGAAGATAGAGCACATCACCCCAGTTCTAAAGTCCTTACACTGACTCCCTGTAGCTCAGACAATAGACTTTAAAATATTTATGTTAGTTTAGAAATAACTGAACAGCTTAGCACCAAAATACATTAAAAACCTGTTGTTGCTGTATTAACTGTTGTGGAAAAATATCATTAGTTGTTTTAATTATCTGGCATTTTTATGGAAAATAATAAGAGGTACTTCTGGTCTTTAAACTGTGTCTCCCCTCTGAGACAGAAAACACACATCTCACAGGGTGTTTGTTTTAAGATCTGAAAGCTATTTTATGGTTCTTGAGGTCATCTCAGTTGACACCCTGTTAGGACATCTGGATGTTAAATCAGCCTTACTTCATGAAGACTCTCGAGAGAGTAGTATCCTTGTTTTAGGAGCAGATAGAACCTGGAGTCTTAATGTCTGCGCCCACAACCCCCAAATTACTCGGGAGGGGCTGGTCAGTCTGATAAAAGATGAGTTTGCGAAGATGAGGGTAGACAAAGAGCTTACAATGGCTGGGGAGAAGGAGGTCAGTAACATACTGATACTAAGCTTGTAAGTTTTTCTTTGTCTCTTTGAAATTCCAAATGAAATAAATATGCATATTTTTAATGTTTGCCTCTGATAATTGTTTCTCCTTTACTACCAAATCTTGACCCGGAGTGAGACGGGCCGTGGGATATGGACAGAAGCAGCCCATATCAAATCCTAACACGAGGCCACTGAGGTCTTCTGGTTCTGGTCTACATACCCAGAACCAGAATCAAACATGAAGAAGCAGTTTTAGAGACTTAGACAACTTTATTTGTCATTTTGTATGCACAGAGTGCGTACAGAACAAAATTTCGTTTGCATACAGCTTGAAAATTTCAGTAAATTGCAGTAGATTTCAGAATAAAGTAAATTACATGATAAAATTACAGGATAAAGTGCAACAGTGATTTCACAGTACAGCAATTGAAATGTAAACAATGCATGACAAATGTGGTACAGAGTCCAGTTATAGCTTCAGCAGTTCAACAGTCTGATGGCCACAGGAAAAAAGCTTTTGCAGAACCTGGTGGACCTGCAGCAGATGCTGCGGAACCTCTTCCCAGAGGGCAGCAGCGAGAACAGTCCATGCTGGGGGTGTGAGCGGTCCCTGATGATGTTATGGGCTCGAGCCACGCAGCGCTCAGATGAAATGTCCTTAATGGAGGGAAGAGGAGCCCCGATGATCTCTTCTGCTGTCCTCACCACTCTCCTCACATTATTTCAGTCGGAGGCATTGCAGCCTCCACACCACACAGAGAGACAGCTGGTCAGAATGCTCTCTATGGTGCTTCTGTAGAAGGTCTTGAGGATGGGTGGGGGCTCTCCTCATCCTCCGCAGGAAGTATTTCTCAGTCGTTTCTCTGCCCTTTTCACCAGTGACGTGGTGTTCACAGACCAGGTGAGATTGTCCGTGATGTGCACCCCCAGGAACTTGGTGCTGCTGACCACCTCCACAGCTGAGCTGTTGATGAGCAGTGGAGCGTGGTGGGGCCGGTTCTTCCTGAAGTCGACGATGATCTCCTTCATCTTCTCCACGTTCAGGGTCAGGCTGTTGTCTCTGCACCAGCCCACCAGCTGCTCCATCTCCTCTCTGTAGTCCTGGTCGTTGTCGTCTCTGATCAGGCCCAGCACCGTTGTGGTGCCATTGTGTTTCAGCTTCTATGCTTCACAAATCTGGAACAAACTTTCAGAAAACTGTAAAACAGCCAAAACAGAGTTCCTTTAAATCCAAACTGACAACCCACCTGTTCAGAGTTGCTTTTGATCCACAATAACAGGAAGATTGACCAACGTATTTGATGCGTATTGGTGTTTTCACCTGATACGATTTAATGTTTGTTAACTGTTGACCGTCTCGATGTGTTTATGATATGTTTATGTTTTCATGATGGACAGCACTTTGAACCGCCTTGCTGCTGAAATGTGCTATACAAATAAACTTGACTTGACTTTGCAAATCAGGTGCAAATCATCCACAGAAAAAAGCTAAATACCATGAGAAGATAACAGTAAAAGCTTGCAGTAGGGTGTCACCATCTACAGTGAAAAACACTCTTACCGAGGTAGGCTGAAAGGTCACTCAGCAATGAAGAAGCCAAAACGCCAAAAGCACAGCAGAAAACTGGATTACAGTTTGAAAATGCACTCCAGGACATAGGGTTACTTAGATTAGAGGCTGGCAAGCCTGAAAACACCTTCCCATCTGTGACGTAGTGGGGGTGTAACATAATGTTGTGTGTAGGAAAGACTGGTGCACTTTGCAAAGGAGATAAAATATTGGGAAAAGAACAATATGTGAAAATATTAAAGCAATATCTCAAGACATCAGCCAGGAAGCTTTAGCTTTGGCCCAATTCAGTTTTCAAAATGGACAATGACTCTAGGCATACAGCCTCATTATTTACAAAGTGGTCCAAAGGAGCAATAAATGATTTTTCACCACTAGGTGGAGCTTGAACACTGTCTGTAGACTAAACCAAGATGTGCATCAAGCCACGCCTTGCTCTATCTCTGCTCCAGCACTATGCACACATTTCCCCTCCTCGCCCATCTGCTGGTCGTATGAGCCTATTTTCAAAGGATAAAAACACAGCAAAACCGCATCACCTTTCAGAGGAATATGTCTAGTGAAGAAGTATGTAACTCAGAACTTTATAATGCTGTTAGTAAGAGAACATGTTGATCTGGTGGCTGTGCTCTCCGCCATTTTGTGCCTGGTGGTGGCATTTTATGTGCAGAGTGGGTAAACCCTGAGCGGCAGCCGGTTCGGCTATGTAAACAAGAGATTGGGGCATGCTCCGATGGCACAGGGGTAGTGTACACAACTCATTCACGGAGGCCTTAGTCGTCAACGCGGCGTTCAATTCCGACCTGTGGTGACTCCCCCTCTCTCAAACACCTTTTCCTGTAAGCATACTTTGCAAAAAAATTTGCCAGTTATGCTCCAGAAAAACAATATTTAAAAAGTAATGAGATTGGAGAACAACACAGAGAGATAGTGTGTGACATTTAACCATAGTCCTTCAAAAAAGATATCTTTATTCTTCACAAAACTATTTTTTTTTTTGTTATTTCTATCTAAAATAATGGCATTTTACTTATTGCTGCTTTAAGTACAACACCTTTAATATTTTGAGTTGGTCACCACCAAGCCCTGATTCCAGACCTGCATAAAACTTCTGGGAAGAGCTAACAGACCTAATTTAGCATAAACGCTGCACTGTGGTGTTATTCGGGAGAGTGAGGCGAAGCCGCAAAGTTTTGTATCAGAAAATATGGGGCTCGCATGTACACGTGGAAACACAAAACCGGCGTTTTTAAATGTATCCATTCTGGGACCTGTAATCAAAAATGATTGTTTATGCTGTTCTCTGAAATCTATGTAAACTTCTGAATTTGGTATTTCTTTAAAAAAAACAAAAAAACATAGCCCTCGTTCCCATTATTTTGACGTTTAGCAAATAGAAATAATTTTGGTGATCCCAACTCACCCAAAACAGGAAAAGTTTAGCCTGATTTAAAATCAGACAGAGAGAAAAAGACTATCTTTTTATACAGCATTTGCAAATTTATACTGTATGTATATATTCAGATCTGGTGCATCAGTATGGCTTTATCTCTAACAACACCTAGCCTGTGCAGGAATAATTGTTGCTTTTCTGTTCTAAACGAAACCATTTAGGACATGTTACACATGTTAGCGCAAACACCATGATACCTTGGCATTTTCACTTAGTCATACCATGAGAGTCACAGCGGTCTATGCCAACAGTAGATACAGATAAAAACCAGACCTCTAAAAATATCAAAAGTGTTACTAACTTAATGAAAGAACGAGTCATGTTTTTTTCCCCTCTCTAGTTGTTTGTTGAAGAGCTGGGAATCTCCTGCCCATGGCTATGACTGGGCTGCCTCGTCATCACCAATTGCCACACCCTGCTGAGGAAGAAAGGACAACCACCATGACCTTCAAGCTCAGCCCTGCATCCTTTTCCCTCAGAGGTACTCTAACTGAACTCTACTGGAGATGTTGTGATGCTGCAGTTTTTTTTTTTTACACTGATTGCTTCACTGTAAATTGCTTCCATAAAAAAAAAAAAAAAGATATCACTAATTACTGACACCCACAGACTTTGTTGGGTACTCTGTGTAAGTGCGCCTTTTAGCTGTTTCTGTGTCCTAGAAATTGACGCTTCAAAAGAAAGAGAAAAGGCAGAAAATCTAAATGATAGGAGATGCCCAGGAGAGGAAAGGGATGTGGCGGCGGTGCTGCTAAAAACAGTCTTCCCACCTTGTGGTCGCACGGTGAACTGTAGCTGCCTGAACGCTTGAGCAACTGGGGGGGAGAGAGAGAGAGCGATGCGGAGGAGAGCGATGGAGTGAGAGGAGGAGGAGAGAGAGAGAGAGGAGGGGGAGGGAGCCAGAAGGAGCGATGCAGAGAGAGAGAGCGAGAGAGAGAGCGAAAAGGGAGGGGAGTTTAAACTAAGTGCTATGTTTTGGGACAGGCTAATCTGCTAGCGAGCAGTGTGAGGATCGGAGCATATTGTGTGAGCCAGTGTGCGGGGGACAGATAAGGGGAGCCAGCCAGCCAGCCCGACCCACCGACTGCCTGCCTTTAATGTGCTGACTCTGGGGAGATTTGAAAAGACAGCGTGTTTTTTTTGACTCCTCAGACGCGTGTTTGTGCGTGCGCGGCGGAGACCCCGGGCTCAAACGCCTCCAACCAGCCACAGCCACAGCCAGCCAGAAGTCCACCAGCAGACAAGGGAGCGAAAGAACAACCGAAAAGAGAGAGAGAAAAAAAGAAAAACAGGACTGAAAAATCACAGCTCCGAAAATCAAAAATTATAGAGGAATTTTTTTTTCTATCCTCCTCCTTTTTTTTTTCCAATTGATTTCATTTTTTTTTTCTTTCTTTTTCTGTGTTCCCGGGACAGAGAGAGAGAGACTGACTCTTGATTCTGGAGAAGAAAATCAGGAGGGAGCAGAAACATTGAAGAGAATCTAAAAAAAAAAAAAAGAAGCAAAAAAAAAAAAAAGACAGCAACAGAAAATAACTAAAAGGACAGAAAAACCTCACCATCCAATCTGAACATGTTTGAAATAAGCCGAACACTCAACGCTGCTTTGTTGAGCAACGAGGTAAAGATATCTGGATTTTTTTCAACCCCCCCTGTAATTCTTGTTCCGATTGTCCACATTTCACCTGTGTACGTCTGCTGCCACCCATTCAGTCATGTGTGTTGCGTGTGTGTCTTTGCACCCAGAAGGTAGAGGGGGGATTGATAACAGCACGCTGCTTGGTAGAGGGGGGGAAACATGCTTCTCACTCATTCTGCTTTGTTATCATAAACAGAGAGCCAGTGCTTCGACTTGACATCAAAACCAAAGGTAGCCATCGAGCCCATCTGACATTGGCTTGCTTGTGAAACTGCGCAGCTGGGGTTAAAACTGTGTGTGTGTGTGTGTGCAAGTGTAAGTGTGCACATTCACACACATGCATCTGTGCGAGAGCAAAGTCTTCTGTAATCCCTGTCTACTTCCCTCTTTTTTTTCTGCTTCTTCTTCCTCTTCTTCTTCTTCTTCTTCCAAGTTTCAGTTTTTCCCCCCCTCTGGTGTTCCCACCACCCTTCCTATACCTGCTGTTATCTGCTCTCCTTCCCATCTCTTACACCTCTCTTCCCTCTCTTCCCTCCCTTTTTTTTTATATCTCTGTGCCTCTGCTCTCCTCCCCTCTCCTCCTGTATCCGTGTATGAGCGTGTGTGTTCTGTGAGCAGCATCTCAAGATGATGGCGAGGTACGGGCAGCTCTCGGGACTGGCAGCCAGTGGCGTGGGCTCCGTCCCCGAGACGCACTCGCAGCTATTTCCCAGGGATCCCCTGTCATCGCCCGCCCAGATGGGCTACAGGTCACCCCTGGTAAGAGGATAGTAGACAGAACAATATGTCTAAATCTCTTTAATGAACACAGGGAAGCTTATTTAACAGCAACAAAAGAAACAGGGAGTTTGGATTTAAAAAAAAAAAAAAAAACAGTTGGGATGTGTGTGTTGAAGAAAAGAGCAAAAAAAAAAAAAAAAAGAGGGTGGAAATAGAGGAAATCAATTGTGGGGTTCTGCCCGTATCCCCAGTGGATTGTATTAGCAAATATTTACATTGTTGTGTTTGTTCAATTACGGCCGCCTACTCCGTCTTTAGCCTCTGCCAGTCAGCCTGTTATCAGGGGAATTTGAGGTGTTTATGCGTGCATCATGCATGTGTGAATGAGTGGGTAATATGTGAAACACTTATTTCCTGTGCTTGCTGAAAAATTGAGGAAAAAGTCTGTGCGCGCGTGTGTACCTCCTCGCTTAAAACTCCACGTAAAGCCTTATTAAATAACCCCATAAGCTTTGAACATGTTTGAAGATGACGGGAGTTCGAATCACATTTAATTGGGAACTCTGTAACTCTCGTGTCAGTTAAATTCCCATCAAGTAAGCAGAGGAAGCGGGAGCATTTTCCACCAGAGTCAACATTACTCTGCAATTTACACAGTAAAAGGAAATATATACTTGAGGGAAAAGAGGCTTGAGAAAATCTTTTGCGTTAAGGCAAAAAAAAAAAGAAAGAAGAAGAGCTGCAAGAAAATCCCCAACTGGTCGCATAAAAAAGCGACAAGAAGCCGTGGGTGTCTAATCTGCTGCGGGCTCTTCATTGTTTCGGGCTCTCCTTCAAACTGGCTCAGATCCACACCCCGGAGCCTCCCGGAAGCCTTCATAACCCACCGTCATGCTGCTGCTGCTGCTGCTGCTGCTGCTGCTGCTGACTGTACCCAGGGGTTCCCGTCAAGCCTATGCAAATGTGACGGGCGAGGGCAGGCGGTGAAATATCGGCCGTGAATCCTTACATTCGCTTCAAATTCTAACCAGGAGCTCAAGCGCATCTTTGTCAGACGGGGATCCACACACAGCGTTGTGCTTTCCGCTGCCCGTTCAGACCCACTGTTATCAGCTGTTTGCATAAAGGTGCTGGACCCTTAGAATTATGTGGAAGTAATTAGCGAAATTTGTTGCATGAATGCATTTTACATATGAACTTTTTTTTTTTTTCTTGTGGTTAATCTTCTCAGCAGCCTGTCAGACGATATTTTCAGGTGACTGACTAAGCAGGCTGCAGCATCATGAGCAGATTAGACAAATGTAGGATAACATTAATGCAAGACATTGTTATTAATAACCAGCTATGATGTTCTTATTGTGAATAATTAGATTTTTGGCAACAACAAAAAAAAGGTGGGGGGGGGGGGGCTTGGTAATGGTTTATTTTGGAGATTAGTTTTATCGTTTTTGTGTGAGCATTTGTGTAAAGCGCATTTGTTTGTGGGTTTGTTTGAAAGTGTGCACGCGGGTGTTGCATTTGTGTGCGTGTTTGTGTCCGTGGATGATTACTCTGGTTAAAAAAGACCATCGTTAGAGTGATTAATGGTGCCTTCATTAAGCACAGCGAGATCATTTGCATACATTAGATAAATGTGCTGGAAGATTCTGGTTGCTTTGGTGTGCAAAGCCTAGAAAAGCTGGATTTGCACTGCGTTTGTAAGATGGTGCAGTATTCTGTAGCACCATTTGAATCACGCTGCACATCAGTGAACGAGCATATCTTTGGCTAATGAAACACTTTTAACATCTGGTCATTTATTGAGACTTAAATTTTCTCCATAAGTGTCCCCCAGTTCAGCTGAACAAAACCCCTCTTCATTACCTTGCAGGACACAGAGGCGTTCGTGTGCGTGCCTCCTGTGGTTAAAGTTGTGAGGCAGTGCGCTTAATAGAGCATTCGAAGATTTATTTCAAACGGGATTAAAATGTAGCACACAAAGATATGCATGGTTAATGACATATAAAGCAACACACCAGCGTTCACAGTGGGCGTGTGCAGGTGCAGGTTGAAGCTTCAAGGCGAGCAAGGTGACCATCTTTGAAAAAAAAAAAAAAAGAAGAAGTTCAGTTTGTTTATTGGATGTGAATGAAACAAAAAAATCTAATTGCAAAATAATCTCCTTTCTGTCACCAAAACCCAATTTTCCTATTGCCATGGTGTGCTCCATGCTTCAGAGCTGAATGCTGTTAATTTGAAGAAAGCTCCACTGATTACCCACTGCAGGCAGCTGTCGTTCTCCGTGTGACACTAGGCTTTGTTTGACAACTACACTCTTTTGTTTCAACATTCGAAACCAAGGCTTGCATAAACCCCACAACAACGCTATTCAAAGCAAAAAAATATATATTAAAAAAAAAAATGGGGGGAGGTAAAAATGGTGGTTGGCGGCACAGGCGCTGGCAAACATGTGTCACCACGGAGTCTCAGCAGCCAGGAGATAGTTAGAGGTCATCTCTATTTCATAACAATAATTAGCTCCTTCCATCTGTGCTGCTCGCTGCATTTCCCCCTTTCCTTGATTGCTGTGTTGTCTCTATC
Organism: Fundulus heteroclitus; assembly: GCF_011125445.2. Classification (NCBI taxonomy): domain Eukaryota; kingdom Metazoa; phylum Chordata; class Actinopteri; order Cyprinodontiformes; family Fundulidae; genus Fundulus; species Fundulus heteroclitus. Next base: position 21,629,519 of record NC_046369.1, on the reverse strand, counting down.
CAGGAAATTAGTTCATTTATGCTCCACAACCCTGTTGTCACCGAGGCACCAACAGGTGCGAGCACAGTGAACGGCGGGCGCTGAAAAGAAAGAGACGCTCGGAGACGGAGAAACACAGAAATGGAGATATGTGAAAATTGCGGGATCAGAAATGATAATCGTGGCCACGAGCACAATGGCGCCTGATTAACACATAGGGCTGGCAACATGAAATAGCAAACTTGGCTTTTGTGTGATGTTGCGAACGATTAGGTGATTGGTTGAGAATTTAAAAGCGGAAAAGTTGGAGGAAATAAGCAGAAGACGGTCACCTCTTTTCCTGCATTCAGTCACACATCATATATATACTGCTTTGATGCAGTGCTCTGTCCAGCAAAAGCCTTTCAGCTATAGGGTTTCTAGAGGGGGGGAAAAATAGAAGAAGAAGAAAAACGCTACTCAACCATATCACGCCTATAGCACATCTCCCACTACAGTAGAGCGAGTTATGACCACCCCGCTTCACGTTTGAGTTCACAGTCAGAATCACACGAGCTCGGGCTGTGCGGCTTGTGCGAGTGCATGAGGCCATGTTTATGGTTGATGTGAGCACATGTGGTATGTCAGCCACGGAAAACCCACCGGGGGTGATGGAAGATGTGAACGTGTGCATGTGTGTGTGTGTGTGTGTGTGTGTGTGTTGGCCACCAGTGCTGCAGGGAGGGCCTAGTGATCTGCAGCTGAGCCTGCATCCCACTGGGAGCCATCACTGCAGAATGAAGCAGGTGTCTGCAGGCTCATGCACCCCCTCATCCATGCACACACGTCCGTATGCACGCACACACACACACAAACCTTTTCTTCCAGATACTGTACACAAATGCTGCAAGCCGGCTATACGCTTTCTCCGTTCGTTTCCCTTTAGTTTTGCAATACGCCACTTTATCCCCAGGGGTTCTTTAAGTGTGGCAATTTCACTTAACTTTTCATGCTCGTCGGCTCTGTGGATGATAGTTTCAGGTTTGATTCAGTGTGATTCATGCAAATGAACCCTGCAGTGCAAGATGCTGCAAAGACAAGGGCCAACAAGCAGTGAAAGGTTACTTTGATAATGTCGTAGTAAACGTCTAATTGCAACTAGACGGCTACGGCGAACCGATATCTCTTCAATAAACAAACACTGATTGAATATGAAAATCACAATCCATAATCCGTGAACAAAAAGGGTCACACCCACCACCAACAGCCAAAAGCAGATGAACTCAATCTGCTATTAGTCGCAGACTGATTGACAGCTTGTTTTAAATGTACAGATTAACACGACCAACTTGTAATTATCACAGTTTTTGTAGTAGCGGCGTAAACATGCGTAGTGTGGCTGTGAATTGTTGCAGGGATTTGTGCAGTTTTAATAGGTGGGAAAAGAATAATCTTACTTCCTGCTGCCTGTTTTGAGTTTTTGAAAGAAGAAGGCATTTAATTTTACTCGGAGCAGCGTTTTCTCATCCAGTTGCAGTTATTTCATTTTGTTTAAAGGGGATGAATGCAGAGAGGATAATGAAACAGACAGGTCTGGGGAAGAAGAGAGAGAAAAAAAAAAGTACCGTGTTTGCAAATCTGCTGGGATATTTTATCTGCAAAGAAAAACTGTTATGGAAAACAAAAAGTATCTCAGCGCCTGTTTGACACGTTTACAGCTACATTGAGACGCTCCCATTCTCTGCATGAAATAGATGTTTGAGGTAAACGCATTAGATCACGCGGCTTTTCGTAATTTATTGTAAAACTGACAGCGATTTCAAAACACGGCTTTATATCCGTGTGCCAACCTTTCAAACCCTGACAAAAGAGGTATTAGTCGGTACGAGCCCTGCACTGACCTGTCTTCGTCTTTGATAATCTCACTCAGATGGCTTCTGCTCAGCCCTCTCCTTCGCAGACAAAAAAAAATAAAAAAAAATATCACAATGCAAACACAATCTCCTGTCAAAAAAGAAAGTGGTCTCATTAAGCGATCTTTTTTTTCCTTCTTTCATAATAGATGCCCATTTTCTTTGTCCCCCCCCCCCCCTGACCAGACAATACACTGCTGCCATTATAAAAACAGTCACGGGAGGAAAAAGCTGCTTTATTAGTTCACAGTTGAGTGCCTGTCGATGCGGAGGCGCTGGCGATGCTGCCGATAGATGAGCGATTGTCCACGTATGCAGCCGCAGCGCGTTGATGATGAAACACTGCTTCGTCTCCCTCTCTTAGGATTGATGGTTCCAAAAGCCGGGTTCGTTTTCATTGATTCCCTAATTGTCGGGGATGAGGCAAAGTATCTGCTGTCACCATGAATAAATGATGTAAAGCTGACTTGTGCATTAGTGGAGGGGCCGTTGAAGTTACTGTGGCCCACTACCGGTGGCCTTAAAGATCTCCAGTAGCTGAATCTCGTACCCTAATCTACAGCAATGGTCCAATCCATTATTTAATTTATTTTTTGTCAAGAAGAGAAGAGTTTGGACACCTGCGGAGTGTTCTTTCAGCCAGCTGATGAGCAGCATAGCCAAAAGTGGGGGTGTGGCAGCATTATTACATGCTCCATATGGGTGGAGGGTGTCCTTCTCTCTGGCACCTTCTCTGGAGTCTGGTTACAAGGACAGAGGGAATGAAATGAGATTAATTTTTGTGGTTTTGCAGATAGATCCATCTTAAAGTCCGGCTATCTTAAAAAAAAAACAGCTATCAAATAGGCTTTAAATAAAAAAAACAAATTTACCAATGATTTCCTTACAGAAAGTATCAGCTCTACAATGTGCATTAATATAAAGTCAGACTAATTTAGAGAAACGGACAGTGCTTTCTGTTATCTAGAAATATTGTGAGATCCGCTCAGGAACATGAATTAAAAAAATAAATGTCTGAAAACAAAACCCTTCAAACAAGCTTTCTGTCCTGATGGAGTTTAATCCTGTCACTGGCATTTAATTGGTTTGATCATTTTTACTGGTTTACTTTTTTCTTTTAGTAGCTCCTTTTATTATATTTCTCATCTATTCTTTCTTATTTTGTTGTGTTACATTTTCATTTGTACTTTGCCTGCTCCTCGGTGGAACTAAGGTTACTTTCAAATTACTAAATGCAATGAATATTTAAATTATGTTACAGGGAAATGTTATTTTACAGCATCTTGAACGGTATCGTAATTTACTTTTTTAGTCTTTCTTCTTTTGTACCAAGTCCACCTATCTTTAGAGTGAAACCATTTTTTTTTTAGCTAGTGCAACGTGTGCTTTCCACCGTAACTCCTTCCTAATCAACCGAGTGTCTCAACACAAAATAAGTGAAACATGTCTAAAGGCGTGTAGGCATTTAAGCTGAAACCCGTCGAGTTTTTTTTTTTTTTCCGCCGCATTACAACCTTGCTTCTCTTCGAGCATGAAGTGACATTTTCAGAGATGGATTTGTGCAGCGTGGGCATGCTGTGGTCCCCAGTGCCGATGGCCAGCCTTGTAAAGGACTCTGGATGTGTCTAATTTCTGAAAGGTTACCTCTTATCAAAAGCCACACGGTGCAGTCATTTATGCAGATCTGATAGGGGGATTTTTGATGAGGTTTAAAACACCATGACAGATAGCAGGTATTGCTTTTTTTTTTCACCAGCTTCATTTCTGAGTGGCAGAATCTATAAAAGAGGAAAATAGGAATAATTTCCACAGAGAAATAGTGGAGAGATGAGAAAAATAAAGACTGTAAATAGAAGCTTCTTATAGTGAGCAGCAGCCTCAGGTGGGAAGCTCTGTGTGCTTAGTGTCGGTGTTGTGTGTGTTTGTGTAAGTGGGGGGAGTTGTGATTAAAGCCTGCACCAGATGGACCACAGCAGTCGCCCAGTGAGAATGGATGTACCCCGACCGGGATCAAACGTGAAACGGGCTGCCTTCCTCACAGCCCCGAGCCCACCAGTAAACCCCTGTGATCCTCTGACCCACGGCACTGCGACCGCCTATCGTACGCCCCGTATCGAACTTCAAGATCTTACAGTAAAATGTAAAACGCCCCACTCTGTTCGTCGTCATGCTTAAAGGTGATCAGAATGAATCGAATGTTGGACGTGTCTGCGCGGTCACGACGTGTCATTAAAACAGGAAAGCAAGGCAAAACTTTACGGTCCATGTGAGGCCTGCTGGCCTCCTGAAGTTGAATGTCACCCCAAGCTGCGGACCGCTCTGTCGTCCAAATGGACGTTAATCCACCAGAGTCCTGTTGAGAATACGAGCTCGGTGCCAGAACACATGCCACATCCAACAGTGAATGCATAGCTAAGCCTTCCTGGGCTCCTGCACAGGCCTTTCCTCATCCCTGTTTGGCTACAGCCTTAAAAAAAACCAAAAACGATCAGCATTACTGTGTAAAATAGGCAGTTAATGCTTGCAAAAAATATTCATACACGTTGAACCTCCCCACGTTTTGTCCCATTATGATCGCAAACGTCAACGTATTTTGTTAGGTTTTTAAGTTGTACAATATTGGGATGTAGAAGGGAAATCACACAAGGTTTAAAAAATTTTTACAAGAATGTCTGAAATTGTGAAATTTTGTATTTCTTTGCGTTTCCTCAGAAACTATAAAAAACTTGTAGAAGTCTGCTAATTAGTAAATGGGGATCCTGTGTGTTATTGAATCTTATAATAAATAGAGCTGTTCTGGCAGTGCCTCCGAGGTTTCTTGCTGAGCATTATAACAAACGGCATCATGAAGACCAAGGAGGACAGGTCAGGGAAAAACCCTGGAGACGTTTAATGCAGCGTTAAGCTATAAAACCGCATCCCAAGCTTATCATCTAAAAATTCAAAGATTATGGCACCAATTCAAACTCACCAAGTTACATCCATCCTCCTAGACTGAAAGGCCAAGCAAGAAGAGTATTTATTAGAGACCAAGAGGCCCAAGGTAGCTTTGGAAGAGCTGCAAAGATCCACAGCTCAGGTGGGAGAATATGTTGACACGATAAGTTGTTAGCTGTGTGCCACACAGATCTGCCTGAGATGGAAGAGAGGCAAGCAACAAGTCATTTGTTGAAAGAAAGGCCTAAGAAATACTATTTAAAGTTTCTGACTAAATAGCAATGTTGGAGATACAGCAAACCTGTAGAAGGTGCTCTGATCAGACGTGACTAAAATGAAACCTTTTGCCGTATACAAAAGTCTGTGTGGGATAAAGCTGACACAGATTTCATCTCCATTTCTGCCGATGCTTGTTTCATTCAGGGGTATTTGAGGAAAGCCCGCTGAATACAAATATAGGGCCCTGTTATCAGATTAGTATTATAAAAAAAAAAATCAAACCGAATGTAATTTTTCTTACTCTTTAGAAATCTGTTCAACTTTGTGTTGGTCTATCACATAAAATCCCAGCAAAACACATTGACGTTTGTGTTTGTAGTGGAACAAAAGGCTGAAACCTTTAAGGACTACACATACTTGTGAAAAGCACTGAATTTACTATTCGTATGAGACAAGTTGAACAGAATGCAATAAGCCAAACCATTAAAAAAAAAAAAGCAACGTTCTACATAGCCTATTTTAAATACAAACTCCACGCAGAACCTACACATGCTCGCCATTCAGCAGACACAGCTTTTGAAGTCGTGGCGTTCAAACAGCGCCCTGTCACATCTGCACAGTCTGCAGAGCTCCAGCCAAAGCAAACAGCTTTGAGTTAAAGTTGAAGAAAGTGGCTGTGACAAATGCAGCGGAGCCTTGTTCTGGGATCAGCGTGAAGAATTCACTTCTGATCTAAGGAGTTTCTAGCAGGCAGAGTGACGCAGGCAGGGGTTAAGCTGACTGCATGTCATGCCCACTGTCACGCAGGAAATAGGATGTTGGGGTAGAGCTCCGACTAGATTAACTGTACTTTTTTTTTTATTACCAAACAAAGATCTTTAAAGAGTGTCGAATTATATATCATATGTAAATCATGTGGTGTACTTATATACCTTGTGAGGTTGTTCAGGGTGAAGTTCTTTAAATATAGACGATCCAAAACGTGAAATATGTTCTCACCGAGAAAAATTTGCTAACGTTCCTGCGTTTGTCAGTAACCACCCTGACATATTTCCAGTCCCTCGTCGCTAGAATGTCAGCAGGATGCTTCTGGTTGTACGCACTGAAAATCTATGGCTCTTAAATGTTGCGCAAATGCTTTGATTTTATTAAACACCGGACCCATTTCCAGGGGAAGGCTGTAATTAGAAGCTCAAATGTGACATTTATGATTTGCCTCAATGTTAAAGAAAATCATTTTTTTACCACTTGCAGAATTTGAGCTTTGTGAATGGATTTCAAGGCATTTTTTTTTACTTCACATGAACCCCTGCCTTGCTTTTAGCCACATTACGCTGGACTTGTTTTTAGTTTGGGTATCGTTTTCTTCCTCCGTGGCAGTAACACACCCATCTCTTTGTGCTTTTAAAAGAGAAGAAAAGCTGTGGCTTCGACATGCGCCACCAAAGCGGTCGCTTTATACACCTCTGATCATTAAACTACCCGAGGAAACATTGTAAATGTGCCATTTACAAAAGTCAGTCGAGTCCAAACAAGCTATTGTTGCACGGGGAAGGCGATGTGTTATCATGTGAACAGCTGTTTGGTGTCTGGGCCTCGGCGACGCTGAGCTCGACACTGCCAGGGGAGGCAGACACATTGAAGTCTGTGATTCTCATTTGCTGATTGTTACCGGCAGAGGGTGGACACCTGCCAGGAAAAAGGGCAGTCATCAGTCTGAGTAGCACGGCGAGATGCTACTTCTGCCAGAACTTCAATAGACTAACTAAATCCATCCCTCAAGGGCGAATCAAAAAGAGCCCAAGTAAAGGAGAACATCCTGGGCTAATAAATGTATGAAGCTGTTTTGGTGCATCAGCTGCTGTAAATTAGGTGATATTTTGAAATGAAATTATTCAGACTCGATAAGCGTTTCATTGTTCTCCCGAGCTCTGCTGCAACACAGTGGTGTCTCCGGTGAATGTGCTGCAGCCTTTCTGCGTAATGGTGATAATTCTGTTTGAAAATATGTTTCCTGCCCCGCGTCCCTGTTTACATTAATTTTATCTGAACCCCGACGTGCAATTGTGAAGATGAGTTTTCCTCTCGCTAAACAACAGCGAAAAAATAAATAAAGAAAGGTTTTCCGCCGTCTTGTTAATAATCAAGGTATTTTCTTTCAGAGGGCTGAGGTAACACCTCACCTTTTTTTTTTTTTTTTTTAAATAGAAACCTTATTATGCAGAGTGAAACATAAGACAGGTGTTGAAACACTGCGTCTGACAGTTAACAAGACTCAAACCGAGAGCGCCAACAATTATCACTGCCTGCACTCTGCATTTTTAAAGCCAACCTGCAATACTGCACGCGCTATTCTTTACCTTCTCTTTCACACTTGTTATCAGAACCGGCTGCTACCCGAGCCGCCCAACCAGAGTTCAAACCTTTAGAATCAGCATCAGCAAACCAATTTGCAGGAAGTGGCAGAGATATACTGCGCAAGAGCATCTCAGTGCATAAGAGGAACAACACAGCCTGCAGTTAATCCATTAAAGTCTATGATTGGGAGGTTTAAGGAAGCTGGGCAGATTGGAGGGCAAGAGGAGTTCATGACAATTAGCCGGGACTCTGCTTTCAGGAAGCAGCGTCTTGGAAGCACAAGCTGAAAGCACATTTGTGATCCAGGCCTAATCGCTTCGCATAGGCAGCTGTTGCAAGTGCCATGGTATGACACACGAGTTGAAGATTAGATGTTTCTTTATTTTTGTTATTGTGTGACGGGGCTACCCATGGACCGGCTAGCAGTTTCAAAAAGCCTTGAAAAGCCCTTTAAAGGTTTAAAGTCCTTTGAATCAGATGTCGAAGGGAACAGAGATTTCTGTGGCTTTGTGGCCAATAGAGTAGTGCAGTGATGCCCCTCCCTAACTCGTTGCTGTGCACTGCTTGTCAGCTGCCTGAATGGAGGTTCCTACATTTTCTTATGTTTTAAGAGAGGCAAATTTGGCTGTTTGGCAATATTTCCAGGAGTAAAAAAAAAACAGGACAGTTGTGGAGGTAAACAGCTTAGCAAGGTTTGTTTTAAAAATGAAAACAAAACATTTTGTTTTGAATCTTTGCATAAATGCTGCAATACAGTGAAAGGTGGTAATGTAATTTAAGGTAATCATGGCACATGCGTAGATGGTAGACTAAATGCAAATTGTTTCAATAATATCATACCTACAGTTTAAAGTGCTTTTAATGTGATGCCACCCAAACTGAAGGGGTGACAGGACTTTTCTCCAGCATGAAGTATGTTACTGTCCCTGTCCCACATGTTGTTGCACACTGCCACTTAGCAAAAGTCTGCTTACTGTTCTTAGTCTTGTCTTAAAAGTTGGAAGTTTGGATGCAAGAATATTGCCACACCTTGCTAGACCCTTTTTTGGCGCTAATTACGCCACAGGTTTGGTGTGCTACAATCCAAATGTGTTTATGAATAGTTTAAACCATTAACTTTAACTATACTCCGTTTGCACTGTGGCCATTTTGGATGCAAAATTCATCACAGCTCAGTGACCTTCAACTTTTCCAGTCAGGATTCTGATTTTAGGGCATGTTGTTGTTAACCTTTCAATTGTGAACAAGGAAAACCCATATTATGACTCCAAAAAGTCTGCATCGTTACATTTTTGCTTAGCCTACAAAAACACACACACACACACAAATGTGTCTCTTTTTAAGTAATTTTGAAAATATTTATACTATAATGTAGAATAATAACTGATGTAGCAGGTGTTCACCATATTTTGCATAAGTCTACGTATGTGGCTATGTATGCCTGCTGTGTATTCGTGTGTGCAGTTTTTGCATTGCTTTCTTCTATATGTCTGTTTTTGTGGATCCAAGCCAGAGCCAATAAGTGAGATGGGACTTTAACATTGCTGACAGGGTGGCCAGCTCTTCTGGGCTATAGCCACAAAAGCTTTTTAACTTTCGTATTGCTGCAGGAGCAAAGAAATATAATTTATCTCCTAAAAACTGTTTAGCTTCAGTCATCATCTTAAAGGCTAAATAATGCATCCAATCAACGCTATGCACTTTTTAAAATGAAATGGAAATACCACTGAAAGAGTGGACCTCTTAATCATTAACCCTAATTACTTATTGGACTTTTCTTTTTCCTTTTATTCATTGCCATATTGCATTGGATCATGCATAAGAAGAGGAAGAGGCCAAGTTCTGCACTGGTCTATTACCGACATTCAAGTTTTCAAGTATCTCAACATGGAAAGCTTTAATGGAACAGTTAAACTACTCCCCATGTTTTTCCGTACGTGTCATTATAACACAAAGGCAATAATATAGCTCTAACTTTATGTCCTGACCACATACACTCTGTAGCACAACACACTGTTAGGACCGGATTGCATTTATAGCTAATTTACTGAGTAGTGGCAGTCATTGTTGTTGCTTTCTAAAATCATGATCCCGTGGAGCAATCTGGCGAAATAACATGCCATGCAAGAAAGCTGTGAGAGACTATTTTCCCTCTCAAATTATATTCTCATTTAGAAAAGAAAGCCTATTTAGATCATATCAGAGGGAGAGAAACAACCTCACAACTCTGTCCATTATGAAATACAAAAACAATCACCCACGTTATTTTACTGTAAAGAGAGGCGCAACAAAAACAAAATTATCTGAGGTGATGTGTGACTAAGTCAATGTTGTGTTCCTTGGAGAACAGAGTTAGAAAAAACAAGAGCGATGTAAGACATGAGTCTGGAAGGCATGCGGCACAAAGTCTTTTTCTTTTCAATCCCAACCCAGAACCTTTATTAAACAAAAAGGTCAGAGCGAAAGGGATAAAAGATGGATAGAAGGCTGAGGGTGTGCTGTCTGTAGCATTCAGCCGCAGATTCTGCTTCGCTCTCCTCAAGCAGAGAAGAAAAAGAAGCATGTGACAAAGGAAAAGAGACAAAGACATTTCTATTTTAATCCGTTTTCATTGTGTTTCACTCTGCGTTACTCTCCCTCTACTTTGAAAAAAATAAAGTACGATTGCTACTAGGCTCCAGACTGCCAGCAAATTTCTCCCTATTTATATGAAACAATAACAAGCTTGTACAACCCGCCTTCCCCTCTTGCCACCGTGTGTGTGTGTGGACTACCTGGCCCTAATCGAGGGCGTAGCAGAGCCTCTCATTAGTATGTCAGGCACATGGTTCCACCAGGCTAGCCTGCTAGCTGCAGCTAACCAGACAGGTGGAGAGGTCAGAGAGGATGCAGAGACATTGTGGAGCTGCCTTTCTGTCAGCCCCAATGTTTTCTACCTTCTTTTGTTTGCTTGTTTTGAATAAATCTGACCAGATATTTGAATGCTTGGCCAAAAATGACTTCCTAGATTTGATGAAATGTTTAATGTTGACTATATCCATGCAATATGTGTGAAATAGGTGTATAGATCACCATGATGGATTACAGATGATGAATATCCAGCAGGGCCTCTAGAAAATTATGGAGGATATCGTTTACAGCGATCCCCATAATTATCAGCAACAATGGTGAAGATGTGCAAAAATCCTTAAAATGGATTCATCATTTAACTACAGTAGCATCATTTAATTCAAACTTTGAAAAGCTCATTCGGATCGTCTAGAAACTTTTAGTTATTGCTGATTTCCTGCTTCCCCATTGCTCTTTAACTTTTTTTAGTTAAACAGAGCGTATACTCCCTTTTTTAGTATCGCAGTCCTTTCTATTTCCCTGAGGTACACAGATGGTGTGATGTAGGGCCATTGGGCTTAACTACTCTTCAAATATGGTAAAGGAGAGAAAACATACCTTTCAAGACAGACAGCTATCTGTAGATCCGTATAATCTTGCAACGGCTAACAGAAATAGCTCCTCAGCTAAATATTTCCAGCTCTACAGCTGGAAGCTTTAAATGATTAAAATATTTAAAACAAACAGAACTAACAAACAAGGCTGGCCAAGAAACCAAGTTCATCTTGGCACCATACAAATGTAGGAAGATGGAAAGTTAGTTAAAAACTTTATTTTATTAAATTTCTTTCACCCATCCTTACCAAAGGTGCCAGTAATTGTGGAAGGCACAGTAGTTTGATTTATTTGTATTTTTTCCAAATATGAATCACTTTTAGCCTGTGGCTCACTGAGTAGAGTAGTTGTCTTGCAATCAGAAGGTTTTGAGTTTGACTCCAGCTTCCCCTTGTCACATGTCGATGTGCCCCTGGGCAAGGCACTTAACCTCAAATTACCTACTAATCTACATATTGCTGGATGGGTGCAGTAGTGAGTGAGATTGGGTGAATGTGGCTCTAGTGTGAAGCGCTTTCAGTGGTCGATATGACAGGAAAATGGATTGTAATTTAGGTTTCATGTTTATTATATTTAGAAATAAGGTTGTATTGTTTAATTTTATGAATATCCATTGTTTTATTATTGGATCAGCAGTCCAAACTTTCAGCAAAGGGCAAACATTCCTTACCTCTTAGGTATAATGCTGACTGCTGTGATTCTGTTCATGACTGAAGATCATATACCTGCAAGGTGAAATATCTCAATTTCCCTCTTTAATATTTTTCACACTCCTCTGCTTGTGAATTAAACACATCTGTACAGATTACTCTTTAGCCAGCAGAAGAGGAGAAAGCCTTTCTAAACATAGGTTTCAAGTGTTTATATGTCCCACGCCCAAAGGTTTCCTGACCCAGAAATCACTGAGTTGATCTGGGGATAGTCTCTTATAAATGGGTCGGTTATACAGAAAACTACAGTTTACTGAGCTTGAAGGTATCGGTTGATACCACGCCTGCAGCATTTTGTATGTGAACCAAAAGGACTGCACCCGTTTATATCAGCAGCTGAAATTACCATAAATGTTTCTGTTTGTAAACCAGTGTCGAATTTAATTTGTGTGATTGGTTAATGTAGAAGGCAGGAGGCAGCACGTCTCCCAGTACTTTGCAGGTGTGTGCATGTGGGCAAATGTACATTCGAAGGTACAGCAAAGAACAGCTGCCTTTCGGCTAACTGTGTTAAAGGAGGTAATAGCTCCCTCTTCTTGTCTGCATGGGATAGAGGCTAGGTGGACAATTTCAGTGTAAGGCACCTTTGTTCCCATGTAGTGAAATAAATCCTTTAAAAAGGGTTTAAAGACAATTTTTATTATTGTAATATATTAGTTGAATTAAATAAATTGAGAATAAGTCCGGTGTTGCTTACCATTTATGTGAGTAGAGTTACTGGATTGGAATAAAATGAAACCAAGTTAGGCTACCAGATTAGGATTTAGCCTAGATTTTGATTTAGAAAGAGGTCAGGTGAATTACTGGTGAAGAGAAAGAAAAGGCTTCCCATGATTTAACTACAATGAGAATAAATCCAGACAACTTAAAAAAACAACTGATGAGGAGCCAAGATACTAAACACTACCTATCTTATGCATAATTATTGACGGATTATTAGGGGTGTGGACAAGTAGAACATAGCTTTAACTACTCCGCCTCACATGAAGCGTCCCTACAACCCACTCACAACGAGACCTCCTCCACTCTCATCCCACGAGCGCCACTCCCCCACCGCTCCTTCTTAGCCAATCACAGAGCTTTGCTGGATATTATTTTCTTAATTAGCTTTCATGGGAAAAGGTGGGCGCTGGTTAGTTCCTCCCTATGTTTTTTTTTTTCTTTCTGTGGCATGGATCGGGGCTGTAACGACATCCATACCCATGCTTCTTCTCGGCTTGCTTTTATTCATTTATCCTCTTCAACACTCTCCCCGGCTTTTAAAGGCTTCTAAGTTTGTCGTCCGAGAACAGCGTTTATCCCACTGCTCCATAGAACCCAGGCTGACTGATAATGGTAATGGTGAGTAGGGACAATTTTTCACCTGTTTTTTTTTTACCCTTATTACGGCTTTAGCTCTGCTTTATTTTGATGGTAAAACTGTTGAGCCTACAGCAGACAGCAGAAATGTAAAGAACAAAGTAAATTGTTTCTAAGCTATATAAAATATTTAAATGCTCCTTTTAATTTAATTTGTCAAAAGAGGTAATTTAATTTATTTCCTTGGTAGTTTTGGTCGTTTTACAATTTTTTTAGGCAAGAGAGAGAGCCGTCTGTCGTGAGGTTTATTGAGTGTATGTCGATTGGTGCACATCAGGTGCACGTTTCGTTCATGCTTAGACAATCTGGGATTTAAATTAATTTCCCTCACTGTAAATAAATCGGGTCTTATGACCTCAATAAACAACGTCAACCTGCAGAAAGTCGGTAAAAGCTATTTTAGTTATATCAGTGTCCATAACCTGTCTTATTCCATAAGAGTCAATGGGCCGAAACCAGTCCATTCCCAAACAAAATAAAGAGTAATAGGGTATAATTTACTGAGGTTACAAAACTTAGTTTACATTTATAAGATTTGCTCATTTTCAGTAATTTATCCAGTGGTGCAACTACTGGGGGGATAGAAGGGGCAATGGCCACCCCTATAAATGTATTGGCCACTCTACTGACCTCCCCAACAAACAATGTTTATATGCTGCATATTTTTTACTTGTATGACATTTTTTTAAATAGCTTTCATTTGTATGTAGGTCGTTTATGTATCCATGCCTATGTAACTTTTTTGTGTACTTTATAATGTCCCACTTTTAAACATCTATCTCTTGACTAGATTCTCATTCACCCCATTATATATCACAATAACATTTTAAAAGTCCTGAAATACTGTTTAGGCTTATGGTTTTGGTGTTCCACTCCAACATTAACCCCCCCCCCCCCCCCACCTACCTGCCCCTTAGGAAACTTTCTGGAGAAGCCCCTGTATTTATCTGCACAACTTGTAAACTACAAAGGAGAATAAGCAGATGTGCAATGATTTAAATAAAAAGCTTTGTAGTTAGGAAATTACAGCAGGAAGGAAAAGATTTGTGGTACAAAATAGGGATACGAATAGAGCCACTGAAGCTGCGTTTTAGCTCAAATTTATATGGGCTATTTTTTTTCTGAGCAACTAAACCAATTGATAAAATGTAAGACAATCAAAGAGTCTAATATACTGTTTTGTAAAAATGAAAAGCCATCTATTTTATACAATTCTTTATGTATTTGAGAGACAAAAAGCAGAAAATGAAGAGATATGTTTTGTGCATACGACAGTGTAATGTACAGAGGATTTAACTTGCGCCCAGTAATAGCTAATTTATATACACTGTGCTGCACAGGCATCCCATTACCATAACGCCTGAGGCTGCAATCACTCCGCTTTGCTCTGCTCTGCTCTGCCTGGTTCACTCAAGCACAGACTTCAGCTCCGATTGATTGCTTTGCTGGGATTCAGAGAGCCTTTTCTCTGCCAAAGCAGCCAGAGGTTGGCGTGTGCCGATGAAGGCTCGGAGCCAGCCAGAGACCTAAGGTGTTAACGCTGAAGGGAGGGGTAGGTGACAGGCAACGCTGTAAGCCAATCGCAGCCTTTCAGAGAGAGGTGCTGGAATAAAGGGGGCGGGCTCTGACCTTCCAGCTGAGCAGGCGACTGGGCGGGAGGTTGTAGGGAGGGAGGGGTGTGGGGGCATGGAGGGAGGGGGAGAGAGAGAGAGAAAGAGAGAGAGAGAGAGTCTTGCTGCAGCTCAGTGCTCTCCTCCAGACTCATCATTCTCCTCACAGCATCTTCGGATGAAGGCAATGCTTTCTCCGTACACCTCAACTGCGCAATCTTGTACCGTGAGCTAAGATTCAGGATAAACAGAGGGAGAAAAGCAGGTGAAAAAAAAAAATAAGGAGGCAGTGTCAGAGAGGGTTGAGACAGGGAGAGAGTAAAACTGTGTAGGAGGGAGGGGGTTTCCTTTCTGAGGCGTTGGTAACTGAGGAGAGAGGGAACTGTGAGACTACGGCTGGCATCTCCCAAATGGAGTGGAATGGGTTTAAGATGGTAAGGAAGGCTGCCACTTCATTTTGAGCATTCCTCTGCAACTAGGGCAGGTTATACTTATACATGTATTGTCATTGTGTATCGTACTTCAGCTTTATACACAGCCAATTCAGTGGTACAGTTCAACTATTTCGTATGCAACGTGTGAGGCTCCTTCTTGCAGCGGAGAACGTTGCAGCAGGGGGGGATAGTCTCAAAATTCTGGAGGCAGAAATTTTTGGTGATAGGAGTTGTGTGGGTGCATGCGTAGAAGGATGCAAATCTGGAGAAGGAAAAAAAGAGGAAGGGATGTGTTAAACTAGAGAATAGCACCCATTTTATGTTAACGCCAGGACTGTAAGTGCCCCCCCCACCCCACCCCCCGCTTTGCTGCCTTTGTACAAGTCTGTAGCAAGAAGGATTTTTCCCTGCAGCAGGATTGATTTGTAAATGTTGGATGTATTTAAACACCCGGGAGAAACTGTATCCGAATTATTGCATGGAAGTTGCATGAGTGGAGATGCTATTAAGCAGGGCAGTGTGCACACAGCGGGAGCGCTATGGTCCATGCAGGTGAATAAAAAAAAAGCATACATGTGCTGAAATTGAAAATGTTTTTTCTCTTAACTCTTCTGTTTTTCAGTAATATGTTGAAGCGTTTTGCTCGTAGGCATGGGCTGGTAGGATGATCTAAAAATACCACAGTATCCCAGTTTTTATGAAAAAAATATTAAACAAAAATGTATAATGGAACTTAATTGGTTTTGATTGAAACTAAAAACCAAAATTTATTATTGCGGCTACCAAAATGTTATGACACATTATTATAAAGCAGTCCATAACGTTCTTATGTAAGAAAAGTATTAAAACTTGCTAACAAGTTGTGCTGTTTGTTAGCAACAACACAATTTGTTGTTGCTAGCGAACAGTACGCAAACAATTAAGCTTTTTACTGCTTCAGTAAAAGCAGATATTGTCCAGAGTACTGAAACTTTTTGCTGTCCCGCTCTCTATGTAGTAACACAGAGTATAACAAGCTGACATTAACTGGCTGATTAGTCAGGCTGTCTGCTGCGCTAACACTGCCTTTAATCACTCTAAGAAGAGTTAGAACTGCAAAATATATCAAATTGAAATCCCCATCGCAACAATAATATATCCACTATCACAATCACAAAGGTCTGCTATTAGATACAATGTATTTATGACAGGAAGGATCACTAACATTGCCCTTGGCAATAATGGCTCTATACCCAGGGCAGCACTGTGTAAGGGGGCGGCACCCTGAGAATATTTTCTATTGCTTACTTCAATGTTCACTCTGTGAAAGGGAAGGGGCGAGCCTCCCGTGTGGTGCACACTGTAACAGTTATAAAAACATGGCTGTACACCACAGTTGGCTAATCATACCAAAATTGATATTTGATTGGTTTTGATTGAGCTAAAATAAAACTCTAAACTAAATTTATGTTTAAGTGATATCCACCTGACATAGACAAGTGGAGTATAGCGAATGAGACGCTAAAATTCAAAGAGAGCTGTTGAACATTGTGGTCATGGAATAGAAACAGAAGAGTGAGGAAAAACATGTGTTAGTTGCAACTGATGTCACATCACAGCATTCAATTCAATTTGATTTTAATAGCACCAATTCACGACACATGTCATCTCAAGGCACTTTACAAAGTCAAATTCAATCAAATCATACAGACAGATTGATGACAAAGTTTCCTATCTATGGAAACCCAGCAGATTGAATTGAGTCTTTGACATGCAGAATTAACTCCTCCTAAAAGAGTGCGGAGCCACAGTGCTCTTCCATTGCAGCAATCCCTCATACTGTGCATTCATGTAGTAATAGTGCAGCAATATTTAACAATATTCTTACAATTGTCTAATTCCCAATGTTGTGTAAAGCCCTAATAAGTGATGGGCGTTTCTCCCTTAGTAACGCGCTCAGACGTATTTCCAATTAGGGAGGAACAAACTAGTAGCCTTATTTAAGCCTTCTGACCAGCAGCAGGCAGCAACAAGGGTGAGCGGGGCAGCACGGCAATAAGGACTTCAAACAGTAAAGTTTTAGCTGTTTTTAAACTTTAAAACCTCGATATACCTTGATACCTGTACCCAGCCCATGACTACTGAGGACTGCCAGCATGGAGACTCATGATGTTAAGCTACCTAAGTTATTTACTTTGCTCACCATTGTCAGACTCATCTATCCATCCCATCCTGGCGACTAAGTGATCGGTCCACTAATAAAACTAGCAGCCATCTATCCTTCTGTCTTTCTGAATATAGTCCTTTAAATTATGTGTGCATTCATCTATTTTTGATGATATGTGGCTACCTTTTACAGTTTCATGGACAATTTGTTCTCACACTACTTTTAGTGAAATGCCATTGAAATGCTAGCTGAAATGTAGGGGATTCCTTTCGTGTCTGATTTACTAATGAAACATTGAGGCCTTCAGCTTCATGGCAGCAATGGCAGGAATTCAGTGCTGATGTAAGAAGACTGTATGTTATGTAGGCTGTATCGACAGATTACATCAGTAAGATTGTGAAGTGTTTGACAGCAAATGAACGTCAAAGCAGGATAGGGAGGAAGAGTGGAAGAGCTTGCAAAAAAAACAACAAAAAAACGTGAAATGCTCGTTAGTATTAAAGGTTTTTGATGAGTGTGCATCAGGAAGACTAAAAGGACCCAGTAGTATGTGTATATACATTATTTATTTAAATGATTATTTAAATTTACATACCCTCAGGCATAACACCGTGTGCTCCAAGGTTACACGTCAGAACTAATAGGGTGGGATGTGTTAGGAATTTATAAGCTGCTGTCCTTTAATATGTGTGCTGTTGAGTAATTTACATGTTACCCCATATAAAAAACATCAAACAAGGTTCCAGTAGATGTTATTTTGTACTGTTCAAAGGTGAGTATTGATTTGAGGAGCAATGAAGGTAAGGCAAGGCAAATCTATTTGTATAGCACATCTCAGTACATGAAGGTGATTTTGAGTCATCATAAAAAATGATGGATAGAAATCCAACATACAAATGAAAGCAAAAGTCTGATCTGTCTGATCAGTGATCCACAAGACAAATACTCTTATTCATTCATGAAAATACTTTTCATTTAATGTATCGAAACTATGAACTTCCACCATAGGTCAGAGACACATACTTTCGTGCTCTTGAAATAATCCTACTGTCTTTAAAGCGGAAGCAGCAACATTTCTCTTTTGTGTAATGGTCCTTTGGAAAAATAAAAATCAGATTCATTTAAAATTTTAACTCAACTCAGACCTCTACGATAACCAGAAATAGGTGTCGAACAGTAAAAGCGTAATTGGCGCGTTATTTATTTTCCATGTTTATGTTTCTGTAGTTTTATTTATTTATTTATTTTTGTGTGTGTTCATATTGTGAATTACCAAAAGCTAATTCACAATATGAAAAAAAAAGATGGAGTCATTCAGGCAGAGAAGCTACCTCTTAATCTTTCTGACGCTGTCCTCATGTCAAACACTCTCCATGACTTACTTTGTACAGATTTGCTGAATTTGCTTAGTTTTATTAGACATGCCAATAACCAAACCTTGAATAGATCTCTTCAGTTCAGTTACATGCTTGGGGGATACACAAAGGTCACAGATCTGTTGTTGAATCCTTGCTGTTTAGTGATCATCAGAATTAAAAAATACAAGAAATGGCTTTGCAAATTAGCAGTCATTTCAATCTGATTGGCAATGTCAAGGTATATTTGATAATGATTATTGTTGTTATGCACCCATTTTCTACGGCCTCCTATTTATAGCAGGATTGCAGGGGAGCTGGTGTCTATCCCCCCAGTCTTGTCTCCCCGGAAAGGTCGGTAGTCCATTGTGGCGATACAAAGGACAAACACCATGCAGGGATAAACTCATACCTAATAATTGATCTAACATGTATGTTATGGGGGAAAAGACAAGAGTACCCAGAGAGAAGCAACCCAGGCACATGGATTGCAGCCAAACTTCACAAAGAAAGTCTCCAGCCAAGATTTAAACCCAGGGCCTTTTTGCTGTAAGGCAACTGAGCTAATATCGGTGCTCCATCATTTTTAGTGATTTTAATTTCTACTTTTCCTTTTTAAGCTTTAATTTCTAAGACAATTAAAGCAGCAAATCTCCCTCATGACCATGTCAACCCTCCTATAATACAACTATCTTGCTAACAAGCTGAGTCAATTCATGTAGCTCAGCCCTCGCCTTTTCATATACTAATCTCACGATGAGAAACTCCTTATTCAACTTTAAGCCACTCAGCCTGCTTCGGGTTTTATTATCTGTTTCCGGGGAATTTCAGACTGTTTTTTGGCCAATTCAACTCTTTTCTCAAAATAAAAAAAAAAAAAACTGGCAGACATGACAAATGGCAGGTATTCACAGGTGGATGCTTCTTGTCAAATTTGCTTTATTGTCAATTTTACAATGCACAACACACAGAGAGCAATCGAGCTAATGTTTTACCAACATGCAGAGTAGCTGTCGTCCTGACTTTCACTAAGTGCATCTCAGACAAGGACAAGTGGTAAACACACGCTTTTAGTTGTCTTCTACTTTGAGTTAAGAGCACCGAGGCTCAGATGGGCTTAAATGGTCACATTGGGTCCCTTGGGTTTTTTTTTTTAGTGTTATTTATGCAGTGGTTATACTGTAAATACCCTCTTTGTCGCTGTATGTGGTTGACAGTCACTTTGAAGAAGTCATTGGAACTGAAACATGTGGGCAGTAGTCCGTTTGCTATATCTTAACGACAACAACTAACTCTGCTGAGCTGTAAAGCAGATTAAAAATAGCCGAGATAATAACGCCTGTGCCGTTTAGTTGGATTGCGTCTGTAATATGGACGATAAAGTAAGGCAAGAATGAATACAAATGTTGCATCTTCTTTGGTGGCGTTTAAAACCTGAAGTGTGATTATTTATTACAACAGAAATGAACGCAAATTTCCCCCTGAGGATGTTTGTCCCACACTGCTGTGCAATCATCACCATGTATCGTACATCAATGTTTAAACCAGTATGTCATTTCATCTGACGGCTAAATCAATGCCACAATTTAAAGCTAGAGCTATTTTTTTATTTATTTAAAATATGTAGATTAATGTTGCATGGCATATTCCATTAGCAATCTGTGTGACTGATGTTTAAATATTCAACTACTATGAAGAACTGCATTTTTAAAAACAAGACAGATCCAATGAGATTATTGTGTCTTCGCTCTCTCACTTTAAGACAGCTTTAGTTAATTTTTGTGAACACGTAATGCCTATCAGCGTTTTACACTACAGTGTCAGTGTAGATGTTGCAAAAATATTATTTATCTTTAAATGTCTTTTCCACTTTCCTTCAAACAAAAGCAGGATGGAAGCAGTTAATGAGCCCAAAGCCTGTTTGAATAAGACGTAGCTGTAAAAAAAAAAAAAAAAAAAAAAAAAAGAAATCTCCTGTCCCAATTAGCACGCTTTGGTTTTTAAATATTCCTTTTGTGCAAAGCCTAAACACACATGAAGACTCACAAAATGGTTATGTTAAAAATTTAATAGGCTTCCACAGTGATTTTCTTCATTTATTTAAAATGTTTCTCTCTCTCTCTCTCTCTCTCTCTCTCTCTCTCTCTCTCTTTTAAAAACGTTAGAAATCTGAGAGGCACGGCGAGGCATTCTGCTGCGAGGGGAGCAGCATTCACAAATACTAGACCTAATTCCTTTGGCAGCAGCTCAAACTGCTACAGACAGACACATAATCAGCTGGGGAGTGTTAGCGCCTCAGCCCACTAGCAAACACAGGACCGAGCCCTTGTTGTGCAGAGCTGCTTTTTTAGAATAAATATCCTGATGGAAAGTATGGTGGAAGGAATGTGTCTGTATCTCTTTGTTCCGTCGAAAACACATAAAGAAAAGAGAGGCAAACTAGCTTTCCTATCTACTTTCCCTCTCTCTTCTCAATCCAGTCATCTCCTGTTTCCCCCATCCTCCTTCCCGCTCTCTTTCTAGCATCCTCGACTGTACCCTGTGTGTTTTAGTATTCATACAGATGTTCGAATTTGACTGGCAGTTTCTCCTGAGACTGTGCACAAGTGGCTGACTCCTCTCATCTGCATTTTGCATCCCTGGAAAAAGAAAAAGGTGGGGGGGGGGGGCAGAGCATCAGCAGGCAGACAGGAATTGTGTGTACGAGTTGGAGCACGGGCTGTGTCGTGTTGCCTGTTGTTTGACGCTGGCAGCTCAACCGGCTCCAGCGTTGCTGCCTTGTGATGTTTTAAAGGACGTTTCAAGGTCATGCTTTTGACAGGCCCCCGCCGCCTCTGACGTATTAAACATTTATATATTTCTGTAGCCGGATAAATTATAGATTCAGCATGCAACTGATCATGCTACAAAATGGCAGCATTGTGGTTGGTAATAGACACATCTGGGCCTGCAAACAAAGCATGTGGCGTTTTTTTTGTCTTCTGTACCTGGTGGTGTGTAACAATTGAAGACCTAAACCATCTGCCGGACCACAGGGCTCATCACCAGAACAAAGACAATTGGAACTGGGTTTGAGTATTGCAGGTCTGGATAGGAATGGAAAAATAAAATAGGAGTTCATAAAATCTTTGTATTTCCACAACAAACTCCTTGTCCCATTTCCTAAATGCTGTATTTCCTTTTTTGTGTCCTTCCTTCCTCCATTCTATGTGTCCTTTCATCTGCCCTTCCATTCTTTTTTCCTTATATCCTTTATCATTTCTCTTTTCATCGTGTCCTTCATGCTTTCCTTCCTTAATTGTCCTCTTACTATTTCCCCTCTGTTTGTTTTTCCTTCCTTCAGTTTCTCCCTATGTCCTTGTGTCTATCTTTTTTTACTCCTTGCTTCCTTTCCTTACTCCTTGCTTCCTTCCCTTTTATGCGCTTCCTCATGTCCTTTCCTTCTTTATGTTCCTCCATTTCTTCCTTGCGACATTCTTTCTTTATTCCTTTCTTGCCGGGTTCTCTTTCTTTTCTTTTTTTGACACTTTCTTTGTATCCTTTATTTTTTTCTATTTGCTGAGCTCTCTTTCTTTCCTATTGTCTTTTTTCTTCTTTCATGTGTACTTACTCCTGTCATCTCTTTCGCCCATCTGTTCCTTTACTGCGTCCTACCCACCTTCCTTTACTTCTGAGAGTCCTTCCTTCCTCGTGTCACTCCTTTCTTTGTCACCATCCTTCTGTTTTTACTTCCTTACATTCTCTTTCTCTTCCCTCTCTACCTCCTTCAAGTTTTTTGTCTTTTCGTGCGTAGACCTGTGTAGAGATACAGTATCTGCCATAAGTCTGTGGTGAACCTTAGCATTTTATATTTTTAAATAAGTTTAAAAACTGAGGACTCTGGTAAGTCCAGCTTGGATACGTCTTTTTACCTGGAGAATTGTGTTGGAACCCTGACTCTTGATTAAAGGTGCTATATCAAGCTTAAAAAAATAACAAAACCATTTTGTATCGGTCGACCTTAAAAACAAAACCTCAGTTTGTGAACTTAGATGTACAATTGTTATGTAACCATTCACCATGGTGGAAAGATGGTTGAACGAAGGAGTTTAGTTTAACTAAATCTCACTGGAATCGGTTTTGAGTAGGGCCAAAAACATTTTGGCTACTAAGTAGCATTTAAAATAGCTTTATATCTTGCATTTCTTTGGGCCGTGAGCTGTGATCACCGATTCTGCCCTTTTAGGAGTGGCACTTGATAGCTAGGAGGGTAAGATGAGGCTTTGATGTTATTATGTTCAGCACATATGTCGAATATTGATCAAAAGTGTGTATGAGAGTTTCACACATACAACTGCCTTATCCGAAGCATGTTTATGGAATTATAGTGAAATAAAATAACAAATATAACTACATCGTCAGTAGTTTCAGGGGCAATTATGCAGTCAAGGACAAAATTGTTGGAACCCCTCTGTTAATCAAAGATAATCCCACAATGTTCACTGAAATAACTTGAAACTGACAAAAGTAATAGTAAATAAAAAAAACAAACATTGAAACATAACCAATGAAAATCCAACATTGCTTTTCAATTGTGGTTCAACAAAATCATTTTAAAAATCAAACTAACGAAAGAGGCCTGGACAAAAAGGATGGCACTTGTAACTTAATAATTAGTTGTGAACGCCTTTGAGGCAATCATTACAGTCAAACAATTTGTGTAACTGCCAATGAGATCTCTGCACCTGTCCACAGGTATTTTGTCCCACTGCTCATGAGCAAACTGCTTCAGTTGTCTCAGGTTTGAAGGGTGTCTTCTCCAGATGATGTCTGGAGCTGCCTTTGAATGCACCCTTCTAAGGCAGCTCCTTCTAAGGCCCTATTCGCACGGGATTGGTTCTACCTGGGGACCTCATGTAATAAATAAGTCATCCCCCTACGTTAGCTTTTTTATGTGGTGCATTCGCACGGGATAACCAAAGCGACTTGCAGACATTTACGAACATCTCTGCTGCCTATTGAGCACGTGAGCGGCTAAGTAATAGAAGCAGTGCAGCCAACACTCCGCTCATAAGCGTCTCAGCGCTCTCTTTTTTTCCAAAGTCACCGGTAGATTTTGTGAGTCGCGGTTTTTGGGCTAATTTTTTTTAATGTGCAGTCGGTTATTGGGGCTTGTTTTTTCTCTAACAGAACCCCTTTTCCTGTCTATCGCACTGTGCAACACGTGCCAGACCTCGCGCTGTTGTTGCATTTTACAGACAGTGAGAGCTGTCTGTCCCCATATGTAGAAACCGGCTCTGTATCGCTCTGTGGCAGGTTGCTTACTGGGCTTGTTTTCTGATAGGGTTTTGGTGGCCGGGGCTGGAGTTTTCGAAATGCTCCAATGCAGCCTCCATTCTTCACCAAAAACAAATAAAAATGCACCCAGTAAACAAAAAAAAGCCATATCAGATCCCGCCCATTTCTATGCAAATCACAGAGACGCCTATTCGCGTCAGATTAGTTTAAGACCTCAAAGTTTAGCAAAATACATTCGAGAAAATTTAAAAACACAGACAATCTCCTTAATTATTACAAATCACACGTGGTCCCTAGGTAAAACTAATCCCGTGCGAATGGGTCTCAAGACGTTCGATAGCATTTAGATCAAGGCTCATAGGCTATTTCAGAATAGTCGTATAGTCGTTCTTAGGTGGTTATAGCTGTGTCTTTTGGGTCACTATACTGTTGGAAGACCCATGACCTACAACTGAGATCAAGCGTTCTGACACCAGCCAGCACATTTCTCTCCAGAATGCCTTGATATTCTTGCCATTTCATTGAATCCTGCACAGATCTGAGACACCCAGTGCCAGATGCAGCAAAGCAGCCCCTGAACATAGCCGAGTCTCCTCCATGTTTCACAGAAGGAACAGTGTTCTTTTCTAGGTATGCTTTTTGTGTGCGTCTGTGAACATGGAGCCAAAAAGCTCCAGTTTTTTTTCTCATCATTCCAAAGGCAATTCTTCCTGAAGCTTTGTGGCTTTACAATATGCACTGTGGCAAATTCCAGTCTTGCATTTTTTGTGATTTGCTTTCAACAACGGTGTCTCCCATGAACTCCACTTTGGCTCAAACAGTGATGGATGATGCGATCTGAGCTTGGAGTTCACCTTTAATTTATTCGGAGTCTGTTCTGGGCTCTTTGGTTCGCATGATCTTTCTCTTTAATTTGTTATCCATATTCCTCCCGTGGCCACGTCCAGGGAGGTTGGTTACTGTCCTGTGGACCTTAAACCTCTGAATAATATGTGCAAATGTAGTCCCAGGAACATGAAGCTACTTGGAGATGGTCTTACAGCCTTTACCTTTAACATGTTTGTCTATAATTTTATAGACAAAGTATAATATACTTGTAAGCCTTTAAATAGACAGACTTACTGGTTACAAGCTTGAAAACGTCTGTAATGCTAATTAGTGGACACACCTCAGTTTAACATTTCCCTATGGTCAAATTATTTTCAATCTTTTCTACGGGTGCTATCATTTTTGTCCAGGCCTGTTTCATCAACCTGTTTTTGAAATATTCTCTTGAATCACAATTAAAAAGCAATGCCTGATTTTCATTGGTAAATTTTGACTAAATTTTTATATATTATTACTTTTGTTATTACTTTTTCAAGTTATTTCAGTTACAATTAAGGGGTGCCAACAATTTTGTACATGACTGTATGGTAAAAACAGCGCTGCTCAAGGGCACAAATCACTACTTACAGTGAGGCCAATGAGCAGATGCAGCGTCCTGAATCAAATACTATATATGTATATATATATATATATATATATATATATATATATATATATATATATATATATATATATATATATATATATATATATGAATGATGTTGATTCATATTCATTCATATTCATATATATATGAATGAGGTTAGAAAGCCCGGGGTGTGGTGTAAATTAGTTTGTGCAGGTTGGTGGTGCGTCGTAGTTTGAAGATCTATCAATCGGGGTCCAGCGAGTGACAGACAAGTAGGAAATACCTGTGACAGGTCGCCAGTGAGATTTTCATCATGATTTAAGGAACCGCATGTGTCTAAAATGCAGTGTTACTTAACTGACGTTAATACAGAGCCTGCCTATCAAATGGTGTGTGTGGCTTACAAGAACTCACCTGTGATGCGCTTACCTGTTTCCAGGCTGATTAACTGTGAGAGAAAAATGCTATGATGACAAGAAAGGTTTTGTATTGTTGCAGACAAGCTCAGACTTATTACTTTAGATTATTCTCTCATTCAGTACTGGGTACATGTCAGATAATTTAGTTTGTCACAGGAAAAGCAAACCTCATAAGAGCTACTGCTTCCTGAGATCTGATCCCAGGACAGGGGGGTGAAGAGGCATAATGGCAAGTTTAATGATGGCTTCATTGGGTTTATTGTAAATATTTGTTTATCTGTTTGGTTAAATTAACAACTCAAAGAAATTATGAAAGGTCCTACTTTGCTGCAATCAGAAATAAATCATCCTCAATGTCAGGTTAGTGTTCGAAATGTGCCTTTAAATCAGGCCTTTATAGGCCAACACTGATTCAGGTTGTCTTTCTACCATATCCAAATCTATTTGTGCAGAATTTTGTTGTCATGTATCAGTAAATGCAACAAAATGGATCAGAGAAGACATGTGCAACACATTCTTTGATAAAGGCAATAGTTTTAAATCCAACAGACAATTAAAGAAAACAAACATT
Organism: Fundulus heteroclitus; assembly: GCF_011125445.2. Lineage (NCBI taxonomy): Eukaryota > Metazoa > Chordata > Actinopteri > Cyprinodontiformes > Fundulidae > Fundulus > Fundulus heteroclitus. The sequence goes on along the minus strand of NC_046369.1, from coordinate 21,603,353 downwards.
ATCTCTCATTTTTAAGCATCATAACTCGTGTGGCAGCTCTTTGTCGGATGTTGACAAATGTACATGGATGTTCACAGGCCAAAAAGTGTGAGGTTTCACTTATGATCAATGTAACAGAATCTAAACATCTGATTTTTAGTATTTGACCAATCACCAGTCAGAACCGGACGAAGGAAAATTTGTTAATGATGAACACAAGCTAACTGACTGGAAGATTACTAGGTATGGTTACATGGTTTCAGAAGTCTTTCTGGGTCTGGTTTGTATTAACATTTAATAAAAAATGAATGTCTGGAAATATATATCTATATACAGCACTCAAAAAATCTAGAAGAAAAGGCAGATGTTTAATGTGGAGATGTTGCTCTGCCAATGGAACAGGCAATGATAATAGAATTTTTAAGACAAGTTATTTTTAGGAAAACATCAGTAAGATATTTTTAATTATTATTATGTTTCTGTAAGTTATCACTACATTAATAGTCTTTTGTTCTTTTACTGTATTTATATGTCACATAATTAAGGCCTGACTAGTCTAAAAATGATTTCTGCAATTTTGCACATAAACATATATTTAGATGTTTTAAATGGGCTGAAAAAATTAAAAGTTGCGCAAGAAATTTGAGAATGGAAAATTTTAATTTTAAAATGAAAAATTAGGTAGGGATGCTAGTTTCAAACAGCATTGCTTTTAAAAAGGTTATTTTCTGTCAGAGCTTTATGACTGTAACATCAGTAGGAGGAATATGGAAAGTCTAACTATGGTGGATGACTCATAAAGATGGGTCCACCCATTATAAGGACCATAATGTTACAGCTGACTCAATTTAAAACGGAAACGGCTCTGTACACAGAACGCCCCCTCCTCCCTAATACAGTATGATCAGGGATCGTCTGTGGTGTTATCAGACAGCAGGTAATATTGATATTTGTTGAGTATATTCTGAGAGGAGCATGGAAATTTAACAATTAGTTCACATCCACTTCCAGTCGTGAGAATCGCTTTCCATCCTACACATGGAAATGCAGATGGGAACTCAGGAAAGGTGATATCCACTGCTTATCACCCCGGATAAACGTCACCAGCAGTCATGATCATCACCTGTTAAATTGATATTGGGGGGGCGGGGGTAGAGGACGAAAAGACAGGGATGGAGAAAATGAGAAAATGGAGAGGAGCGTGCTATCTCTCAAGGCTCTTCTGCTCTCGCTGTGAGACACACACGCTGTTGTAGGATTTTTTGTATATATAAATATATATAACAATCAGCCACTACCTTTCTATGTTGTCACCATGACATTCGCCACAGTATATGAGCAGAGATAGCCTCCTGTGGGCATTTTCAATTATTCCGCGCTATACAGGAGCAGGGGAGATTTATCTGCTCATTTGAATACACGCCACTCTTAATGGTTTAGCTGGTCTGCCGCAGGCCTCGACCGTTAGCTGAGCGCACCTACATCTTGTGTAGACTTTTGTTTCTCAATCTTCCTACTGCAGCAGAAGCTGTGAGAATTTAAATTTAATGTTAGTTAATGTAAGGCTACAACAACAATCAGAAATAAGAAACTATTAATTGTATCTGCTATGACTTGAAAAATACAGCTTTATAGCATTTTTAAGGGAACCAAGACATTGAGATGTTAGAGTTGACAAATATTCTTAAGATCAGTGGTGATGAAATTATGTTGTGCAGCCCACAACTGCAATTCAAGAACAGGACCAATTTGATCCATCACCACAGGCGGTGGATGCAGACGGATACTTAATAAAAAATGTTAAACTGAGGTTTCCTCTGATGCATTAAAAAGGTAAAGATTAGGAAATAAACAAAGTTGGAGTCTTTAATGTCATAGTATGGGACAACAAACGTCAAATTTTACTGAAAATAAGTCTTGGGAGTACTCATTTTTTAAATAAAGAATGAGTTTTTAAAGACAGAGCGTCCCGTGCCTTTCTTCAAATAAGGCAAAAATGTAAAAACCTTTATGTTTCAGGTATGCAGTGGTTTACACAAAAATCATGTCTCCACAGGGGGAGCTCAGAGCAACAGAACAACACCACTGTTCTGTCCGTGTCTGTGAAGCTAATACTTAAACAGGCAGCGTTAATTTATATTGTCCGGGAGGTTTACAACTTCGCTGTTACCGATACAGCAGCGTTAATGAACTTCTACGTGGCAATCAAACACTGATGTTGTGAGCATTAGCTTAGCATGTAGCATCGCTCAGCGCTTAATTTTTTCGTGTTCATGTGACCCGTAGAGAAGGTTCCTCGGAACAACCTTTTTTGTGTTTGTCTTGTCGATAAAGTTAATGTCGATAGTACCATAGTTTTTTTTTTTTTTTTCTGGCTGTATTTGGCAAGTTGGCAGACATTAAACTTCCAGCAGCAGATTATTGTTGAGGTGAGTCAAGGCAGGGAGACAGAGTGTCTCTGTTATTGGAGAGTTGCGGTTGAAAGTGGTGCAACAATTTGGACAAATGTGAATGGATCAGTTTAAATGACTTTTGATGCAAATTAATATTTTAGTATTGATTACATATTATATCATTTTGACAACTCTGTCCTCCAGAGTACCTTCAACTTTTTTGGCCCATCTTTGAAAGGTTAGCCATTTTCACCATCAGTGAGTCGTAAGAAGCTATTTTTAAACTATATTTTCTATGACATGTTGAGACTTGCCAAGGATTCTTACAGGCTGCAAGAAAGTGAGAGAGAGCAAGACTTTCACCAGTGCAATAAGAAGTACAACAAATTTGCTATTTTCTATACTTTTGAGATAACAACCTCTATCACGGAACGTGATTTAAGGTGAGGATCTACAGTTTCTGCTGAATAGTTATAGTAATATTTTAGTCTTTGCTTTAAGATAATAGTAACACTATTTCCCAGCGACTACTCTCTCACACTCCTAGAATAGATATCCATGGTCAACAGTATGGCTAGTTGAACATATTTTAAATTATAAAAGATTTTGAAGCTATAATGCAGTTCTATAATATCTTAGTATAGTTCAAACCTGCTGTATGATTAAATTATTTAACACAACATCACATCACACCACAAAAGACAATTTCCAAGTACTGTGGTATGGGAAGGGAATTCAGCTTGTTGCACTGTTGGCAAAGCATTTGCTTTCTCTGCAGTCGCATGTAGTTTTGAGTTATTCATTGCTTCTATCAAACCGTTGACTCATTAAGACAGATGACGGACGGCTGTCCTTTTTCCCTCGCAGCTATTAGATTATTTAAGCTCCGGTTCAGAGGGAAACCAATAAGCAGATTATGGAGACACACGAGTGCACAAACGAACATACACTCACGCAGTATCCGAGTCTGTGAAATGAATTCTTGAGTAAAATGGTCGGCTAATGTCTATGTGCTGTAGCTCTATGGCTTTGCTGCAGGGCAGACACACATGCACACACCCACCAACAGAGACACAATCAGGATGTGTCTGATGGTGGAACAGTGATTAGATTAGGTAGAGCTCTGCTTCTGCTAAGCAGCCAGATATGTGCTCCTGCCTCACTCTTGTTCCCTAAAGAAGTGCTGGGCCGTATGCATTGTTGTTATCATATACTTTCAGGCTGTTTAGTGGTTTTTGAAAATACCTGTTTCAACAAATCCAATATCACCACTTCCAGCCTCAAAGCAGTTTTAATTAGAACTCCTACTGCGTGTTATGCTTGAAAACGAGTTCAGTCAGAGGCGTTACAAGTTTCTGTTTCTGCTCCTATTGCCTTTTGGGATTTTTTTTAACTTGCCAGCAAATGAGCAGAACTGCAGGCTTGAACAAAGTGCAGATGTTTGTAGTTGGCTGGAATGGCACGGCCCTGCTGAACTGCTTATTTCAGACAAAACATCCAGTTGGACACAGTAACTGTGAGCAGGGTTGCACATGTGCATGTCTATAATCTGAACCAGTGCATCGTGGTGCGCTTTGCTAAAGATAGGGTGCAGCTTCGCTCTTACGGCTGGTTGCCTGCACAGGTGCAGAGCCCCATTCACCTGCATGCCGCTTGTGGCAACGGTGTCCTCTGTCATGACACACTGTGCTGCTGACTCAGTGGAATCAGCCTGCCTCGCTCTCCCAGCCTCGCAGGCTGTTTTCTTACATCCTCCACCCTGTGTCCCACTCTATAACTAAAAGCAACTTCAGCGCAACACAGAAATGAGCACTGGAGAAAAGTGCTAGCTATTCACTTAAATGCATCTGGCTGTGGTGCAGATCTGTTCCTGCACACTGTGTTTATTTAAGAACAGCTGCAATAAGTGTCACCGTATTGAAGATTTAACAATTGCATGTGTTCTGTTGTGATTCTTCTGAAAAAGGCAGAAAATTTAGTTTTTTACTAAAGATGTCTTTTCAAAGACTTAAATACACAGGATTTTTAAACTAGGTCTTACACTAAATGCAGTCATGCCTTATCTTAATACACTTGTTCATTAATTGCTTTGTCCATCGACTTGTTTTGTGATTAGTGTGAAAAAACAAGGATTTGTTAGCTGTGTGACTTGTAGCTGAGGAATTCAGGAGTTACGCTGTGAAAACAACTACAGATCCCATGATTAGCGATGCATCAGCCATTCAGCTAAATATCACAATAGGCCAATGTTTCCGTTTTTGGCCTAGTCTGGTAATCTGTGGATCAGATTTTGAAATAAATAGATTTTCCTAAATAATCAAACACTTCAAAAGAACTGTTTGGGCTATAAACACATCAACCAACACTATATACTTGGTGCTTTTTTCTTTCTTCACCTTAGATGATAATAATAATAATAATAATAATAATAATAATAATAATAATAATAATAATAATAATAATAATAATAATAATAATAATGGTTAGGGCAAAACCTTATATACATTAATAGAGATTTTTTTATTTAATTTAACTTTTTAATTTTCTGTTGAATTCATATCTGCTGTCTCTATCAAGGAACCTGAAGTACAGTTTTCTCTTTTAGTCCTTTGGAGGGGAAAAAAATCTGGACTATTTCAAATTTCTATCAGAAAATGTTATCGGCTAGGAAAAGCCCGATTAGTGTATTTCTATGCGCAGTTCAGGGGAAGCACTAAGCAAAGGAATTTATCCATTTTCCCACAAACCCAAGAAAGATTTTTTTTTTCCTAAAACTTGCATTAGTTTGTATGTTTATGCAATTAAACTGTTGCTGTCCACAGCTCTAACCCTTTTTTCTATAAAGTTTGGCTTTTAATAGTTGATCGAACTAAGCTGTAATACCAGAATAAAAAAACACAAATTGAAATTGATTACGTTACATACAATCTGCTTATAGTATTAGGGTACATTCAAATAATGAAGTAAGTAAGTTGTTTGATTGCTTTTCATAATTGTGGTGAATGTTGCGATGGCTGCAATAAATCCACCCATTTCCATTTGTCTTGTTTCGTTTTGGTTCAAAGGATCCAGCACTTGGACCTTTAGTATCTCAGGTATTGTCATTTTTGTCAGGTGTGAGCATCAGACATAGTGAGGGTCCATCAAACAGGCTGACTACTGGCATACTGACTGTTAATTTATGACACCAGAAATATAATTGACACCATATTTTGTATTTGAATTTGTCTTTTGGGGAATTAGTATTTTAATCACTGATACTGCGGTTGCTATACATTTGCTATATAATGTGTAGCCCTAGTTAGATAGCATCTTCGCTAAAACCTTTAGCCACATTTAAATTAATTAGGGAGGGGGATGAGCAGAATGGGACAATGATTTAGCCTCTTTAATCCACAAAATGTCCTTAGTGCCTCGGCCGATCACTGCCATTCGTCACAGCCCGGGATTACAACAGGACAGACACTGATTCACGGCAAAGACATCTTACTGATTCGGTTTGAGCTGGAAGTCGAGGTGCAAGCTGCAGCAGCAAGAAGTGAGACAAAGGCTGGCAAGCTGTTGATGGGGATTTGATGTCTGAGAGGAGGGATGGCGCCACAGCTGACAGTTGGATCAGGAATTAGGAGTAAAGAGGGGAGAGCGAGGGACTGTTACTGGCACAGAAGTGAAGCTAGAAGAACAGTGATGAGGACCTGAGAGGCCAGGCCAAGGCCGGGGTTGGGGGGGGGCTCAGGGACAGCAATCGGGCTGACGGGCAAGGCCAGGCCAGGCCTTCCATTCCAAGGCCCGGTCCCTTGTGCTCCGGGCTCTGGCCAAACGGCCAGGCAGGTGTCCAGCTGATCTCACACCCCCACAGGGGAGGAACTGCAGAGCACCAGTCACTGGAGCTGCACAAATTGAAGTGTCATCTCTAGAGTCAAGATGCTCACCAATTTTCTGCCTGCGTTGGTGCAGAGTTGGGATTCAGCCAGTGGACAAATGGCTCCAGTTCCGCCTACAGTTTGGCTGAGCAACGGAGGCTTTAATGTGTGTGTGTGTGTGTGTGTGTGTGTGTGTGTGTGTGTGTGTGTGTGTGTGTGTGTGTGTGTGTGTGTGTGTGTGTTGTAGACATATTCTGCCTCTTAACTATATACATATTGAACGACGGGGTCACTGTCCTCAAACCACCGGATGTTCTTTCTTTTGACGGCTCACGAAGGAGTACAAGTTTTTAGTTTTAACCATGCGTGGAAAACTTGCATCAGCCATTAAAAATGTTATTAGCCACCATTTTAAAAAAAAAAATATATAATTTTTGTCTAGTCATTTGTCTTTGCAGTAAAAAATAAAGACACCTAAATTTATTTACTCAAAAATGTTCGGTTATCTTTCCTGAATTCTTTAAAAGAACTGTGGGGTAAAAAATTGTTGCTCCTGGCCCGTGCCATTTCACACCTCTGCAGTTTCAGTCATTTCGTACTTGACTTTTCAGGAAATGGTGCCATCTACTGTGGGGTGCTTCTTATCGACCATGAGTCGATTCATGCCCGCCAGTAAACTGTAGGAAATTTTGCTTACGTCACTCCAGTAAATCATATCTACCAGCACGCTCTTACTTAATCAGGGGTCTTGATCTGTATCATATTTTATGACCGTAAACTGATGTCAAATGGGGATTGGAGCCAAAATAATTGCCAATAGGCTGTAACAGATTATAATATACAAATAAATGTATTTGACTTTTTAAGATATTCCACTGTTTTGTGAGCCTTTATCATCATAATTGATGAGAACACATTTTGTTAGTGCAGTAAACCAAAAATAAACTCACACGCTGTGGTTTAAAAACATGAGTGGGCAATGGTTTGTTTACAGGTGTGACATGGAAGTAGTAAGGAACAAAATGGCAATGCGTGGGTATGAAAATGAGGTCTGTGAAAGGCTGAATGATGCATGTTACTTACACATACTGATGCTGGTGGGAGCCTGCTGATAATACCTTCGGTTAAGTTCACCTCTTTGCCAATTTATACCGCCCGCTGCTTTCTCGTTGCATTTCATTACCTGTGAGTGAGTTCCTACTTGTGTGCGTTTTCAATTGAACAATTATTTATTTTCTTAGGATTTTAATTAAAATCTGTCGCTTGATTGTTTTTGACTGTGGTTTCTGTTTGAGGCCTCTGACTCTACTTAAATAATGACGGCAACAAAAGTCACGTACAACAAGGACAACATCTCTAAAGTACAGAATGGGGAAGGGTCAAAATGTAAGGCGCCCCCTGCCTACGTACTACCGACCTACCATCCTTTTATCCTCCCTTTTGTCTGTCATACCTTCCTTTCTTGTGTCCTTTCTTTCCTTCTCCATTCCATGTGTCCCTCTTTACTTATTCCCTTCCTTGTGTCCCTCTTTACTTATTCCCTTCCTTGTGTCGTCCCTCCTTCCTTTGTGTCGTCCTTCCATCTTTCCTTTCTTACATGTGTGATTCCCATGTTCCTTGTGTCCTTCCTTCCTTCCTTCCTTCCATCTTTGTGTCCTTTCTCTATGCCCCCTGTTCATCTTTCTTTGCTCCCTTCCACATGACCTACCTCCCTTTCTTATGTCTTTCCTTAATTCCTTGTGTCCTTTCTTCCTTTCTTTGTACCTTTCCTCCAGTTTTTGTTGTACAATTACCGACTGCCCTTGTAGAAACATTTGCCATTAATGCATTGTGAACTTTTGTTGTTTACATTTTTAAATAAACATCAAATATGGCAAAATCTGGAACCTTGAAAAGTATAAAACGTTCACATGAAAATAAAAAGTAGTACCCCAGTAAATTTTAATTCTGTTAGGGCTCCTCTTGTAACCTAGGCCTCATTCTGCCTCGACCTTTAATCTCACACAACCATGCACCTATTACCCCGAGACTAGAGGCGGCATGCAAGAAGCTGCATTGATCCCGATGAACAACAAAAGCATCACTAAAAAGAAAAGAGAAATAGAAGAGGGGAGGGAGAGGAGGGGGAAAAAAAAGTCAAGCCAAAGTTAAATGAAAAATTGCTTACATACACGTCTTGCACGGTCTGGAACATTTATTATTCTGAGTCACACAGGGAGAAAAGAAGTGGAGGAGGACAGAAGAGGAGAAGAATCCATTTGGTAAAGTAGATGCAGATCGATGGGAGTGGAGGCAGGCAGGCCAGAGAGCATCACAGGAAGAGCGTGTGTTTGTGTCAGTACCTGTGATGTGTGCGTGACTGCTTGCGTGCATGAGGCGTCCCAGATTACTTTTCCTGATTGATCCGGCCCAGCATCCGTCTGACCCGCAGGACATTTCAGAGGCTCAGAAGAGACTGGTGGAGGTGGAGCGATGGCGAGAGGGAGCGACGGCCAGGAAGAAAGGGAGAGGAGAGAGAAATATAAAAATCAATAGCGCAGAGAGCATTACACGCAACCCAACCGGCCGAGGAACTGAGATAGTAAAGTCGTATTAATCTCTTTGTGTCTCAGTCGGTTTGATAGGAACTGCAATTCAGAGTCACTTTCGCTAAGGAAGAGTGGGTGTCGGCTTTGGGGTGCAGAGAAAGGAGGACGCGTGCTTTCCACTATCTCTGCAGCTGCAATAAATTTAAGATCAAAGTTTAATTAAAAGCAGAAGAAAACACAACTAACACCTAAAGCTAGATTGTGAGAGAAAGTCTATATAGTCAGATAAGTTGAACACTGGCACCATTTTGTAGCTGGCAGGCGGTTTGTCTATCTGTGAAGTGATCCTGCATCACAGCGTCTGCCCTGCAGTCTCTCCAGCCTCTCCAGCCTCCATCTATCCTGGCCAAGTCAGGGTAAATTGATTGTTTAAGCTCTGTAGGAGTAAGGGGGAGAGGAAAGCTTGCACCAGGCCAGCAATAATAAAATGGTAGTTTTATTGACTAAAAGCAGACGAGGAGTGACAACGCTGACCATGCTAGAAGGAAGGAAAGCAGACTTCCTCACTATCGTGATCATGTTAGATTTCCGTCTAAACGTCCTCCGGGTGGCTCCAGGAGGCTTTTTAAAAGATTTTCCAGTATTAGAGGAAAGCAAATGTTTCTTTGCTGTAGGCGGAGAAGGTTTGTCCTATTTTGACTGCAGTGCCCGGATCCCACTGGCCGGAAGCCCAACAAGACAGGAAGCACTTTTGTGGCATCAAATATTAATGATGTTATAGAGTGTATTGATTATATAATAACTTTTTTTTCCAGCGTTGAGAGCCGACTGAAATGTATTCCCTGAATAATTGAAAATGTATCCATGAGCGGTTTTTCATCTCAGAGGTTGGCTTGTGCAATTGCACTGCAGATTCTGTCTGAAGCGGCACGTGCGTATTTGTCCTGTGGACAGCGAGGATAGGAAAGGAGGTGAAACTGTGCAAGGGTGGTTGCGTGTGTATGTGTCACCTGTACTTGTTTTGTTTTAATCAAATGGTTGAACATTGAGCATCAAAAAGTGGCTTGAAAATTAGACGCGGAGACGTAAACTCTCTCTCCCTAAGAATTGCAAGCTTCATTTTCCCGACATTCTGCACCCCTGCGCTACATTTGGTGTTTGAAATGAGACCCATATGCACCCGCTTGCTGCTTCCTCCATTTTGATCACTTTCATTTCTACATACAACCAAAGCCGTATACTTTCTGCTTGCTGCAGCACGCCATTCACTTAGTATGTAAAGTGACGGCCTTGCAGAGTGGGTGGAAATTGTGTTTGATGTTTCACCTCTGCCTAACATTTCCTTTTTTCAGGGTAGCTTTTCAAGTTTACATTTAAAGGATGGGACAAATCTCTTTGATATGCCTACTACATACACACCCCTTTCCCTTTGGTGCCCTGCATTTCCTGTTGATTCAAAGAATGTTGATCAGTTTTGCTGTATTATATTTATTGTCTTCAGATTCTGACCAGGCAGGGCCCTTTATACCCTTGGGATTCAGCTGTCATTGTTCACAGGGTGTATGGATTGCACATACAGTGTATCCATACACCCTGTGATTTAAGGAGACCAGAATAAAGCATCCAGATGCTTTTTTTTTAACCTCTACTGTGACCTATAACCTGTACAACGCAATTAATAAACTGCAGTCTTCATGTCACATCTAATGTAACCACCAAATGAAGGTCCGCTTTTCTAGTATTTCTTTCCTGCCATTTTTCTAAGTCACATCTCAGCAAAAGCTGCGGTCCGTGAGGACCTTTGAGAGAGTCAGAGGGATCTCGCTGTCAAAAGAGATCAGTCGGGAGAAAAGGTACAAAAGGACTTCCGAGGCATTTAATATAGAATGGAGCACAGTGAAGACCATCATTATCGAGTGATGAAACGACAATGCAACAGTGGCATTACCGAGATACCAAGGATGTCCCTCCGAAATACGTGAGCGTTTTAGATAAAAACTGGAGGCTGTCAAGAGGTCTGAAGAAACATCGAAGGAGTTGCAAGAAAGCGCGCCGACGGTTTCTTCATATCTCTGGGAAAGTTGGGATGCTTTTCTTATAAAGATAAACATCAAAGCCAAACAAACCGTTGCAAAAAAAATGCTGAGTCATGCTTGAGAGAAATATTGTTTCACAATAAAAGTAAAAAAAAACAAAAAAAAAAACAGGCATAAAACCTTCAGGGATCTGCCTGAAAGCAGAAGATGAAGAGCTTCCTCTTTCAGCGTAATAGTGACCAGACTGGATAGTGGCACAGCTGCCAGCACTGTTGTCTTGCAGCAAGAAGTTCTTGGTTTCCAACCTTTCTGCATGGAGTTTGCATGTTCTCAGGTGCATGTATGGTTTTGCTCTGGATACTCTGGCTTCCTCCTATTACATGACTGTCAGGTTAATTGGTCTCTCTAGTGTTGCTCTGATTTGTGAGTGTGTGTGTGCAGGGTGTACCCTGCCTCTCACCAATGTCTGCTGGATCGGCACCAGCAGTGACCCAAACCATACATCCAAATAAGCAAAAGCATGCTTTCCGTGGAAAAAGATTCACGTATGTGGGCAATTTAACCAGAGCCAGAACCTGAATGTGGTTGAAATTCCACCGTGGGATCTGAAGATGGCTGTAGAAGGGAGATGCTCTCACAGTTGGACATATTTGGACCATTTTTCCACAGAGAACAGGGAGCATATAAGTATTGGCATATCATGCCATGCCTTGCTGATAGAGCCCCAACCGAAAATCCTAAAGGCTGTTATAAAATTGAAAAGTATTTCATAGCAGTGTGCACACAAACAAAACCACGTTATCATAGTTTAGTTTTTGTTTTTCCCCTAAAAGATTTAAGTATTTTTTGTTTGTTTTTTCAGTTGTACAGATCATAGGTCACATTGGGACTACAAGGTGGAAAAGCTCTGAAATGTTTCATCCTATCTCATTTTTTTCACAGAAATATAGCATTTTAACGGAGATATGACATGTTTATATACACTGCAAGTGTCTGCCGCACTAAAGAAGCAATGCAATTTATACAAATTCTTCCAGACCAATTTGTCCCAATCAACTTTACGTTCTCTCCATCCCCACTTCTACAGTAATCCTTTGACCCTCACCACACTAAAACAAGAGGTGGCATGAATGATTCGTCTTCATGATGAAGCCAAAAATATCTCAATATTTACCTCCACCTGTCCGCCTTGAGATGTCATGTCTTCCTTTCTACCGTGACCTCTCCGCCCCTTCCCATCCTCTTCCCTCCTCTCTAACTGACAGTTCATTCTCATTTAGACCTCCATTATGCATTCCTGCCTTAGTTTACAAGACACATTGACAACAGAACAAGTACAGACTCTGTCTCTCCTCTCCCACCTCTGCCTCTCCCTTCCTTTGAACAATTGGAAGTGTCTTCCCTATTACTCAACCCTTGCCTTTTTATTCGTCCTCCCAACTGATCCCTCACTCCCGCTCCTCGCCTCTCTGAAGGAGTAAATGAAGGCAGAGGTCATACCTCCTTTCTTCCTCCCCTCTTGCTAAATTGGCTCCCGCAGCTTCCATAGGTAGCTGCGGGCGTTTATGCTCCCCTCTCAGTTCCCGGAGAGCCACCGAACGGAGTTCCTGCTCATTTGTGCCGTTTCTGTCTCTTCAACCAGAGGCTTGTTTATCCTCAGAGAGCAAGAGGGAAGCCCTCATTATAAACCCCGCCGAGGTCATTCCAGTCAGAACACCAATCTACAAGCTTCAAATGACACATTTATTGTTGTTTTTTTGTTGGTTTGTTTGCTGTAAAAATGCTGAAATTTGCTGAAATTTTATCCCATGGTTCCCAATATGCAGCTTTATTTTCATGCCTATAAAAACATACTCCTGAGCTACCTGTCTTTGTTTTAGCTTAGCTGGTGGTGACTATAAAGCTACAACAGTTTGTATTGAATGCCAGATTCTAATAACCCTAACCTTGCAAAGTGACTATATGATGTTGACGGCGGCTGTGCGTCCCTCCCTCCCTGTGCTCCGCTCCGTAGGGGTCGACAGAGACACAGTGGCGTCAGGCAGAGCTCCCACAGCTCCAGGGCTGGGCAGAGAAGGGATTGCTGACACAGCCAAAGATGGTAAGGAGACTACTTCTGCCAAATGGATGGCCCAGCCATTTTATACACCCATGAAGTGATATGATCTGATATTTCACTGTGTACATTACTGCGCACTGGTTGGTGATGCTGCTGACTGAGACAATTGGAGCTGTTGCAGAGATTGATGGACAGTGGCTTTAGAGCGAAGGCAGCAGGGAGGACGTGTGGCAGAGGAAGCTGTTTCTGCTGCTGACGTTTTCATCATTTCTACATGTTTTGTTTTTTTGTTTTTTTGGAGGGACTTCAATCTATATTCAGGCACTTGGTTTTCTTGAGATCAACACATCTGCATCTAGATTAAAATGCCTGTCTACATCATCATGCTCTAGTGGTTAAATTTATTCATACATGTCTCGTGATGTTTAAGAGGGATACTTTCTTCTTTTAAGACACTCAGTCTTACCCAAGTTTTTACCTTCATTTTCTTTTCATCTTTAGTTTTAAGAACCGAAGAACTTTTCAAACCTTTCGTAGCGTTAAGTTTCTCCCATGCACTTTTCTTTGAAGCTTTATCCAAGCTACTGTGCTTTGCCTAAGTATTGTTATTCGTTGTGCTTTTCTTCGCATTACAACCACAGACTTAATAGACCAACACATGGATGGGCACAATTGTAAAACAGAAGCACGATTTCAAATGGTTTTGAAAATATTCAACAGCAAAACAACATAAAATTGAAACTTTGGCAACTCCCTTTACCTTGATACTCATAAATAAAACCCATTCCAAGCAACTGCCTCCCAAAGTCACCCGTTTCTTAATATTTAAACATGTTAAGTAGCTTTTTACATCTCACACGGCACTGTTTAATCCATCATAAAGAATTAAAAAGGTACAGTGCAACTGCAAATATACCAAGATGTGGCCAACCACCTAAACTGACTTGCTGTCCAAGAAGAGCATTAATCAGAGAAGCAGCCAAGAGCCCCCATGGTAACTCTAGAGGAGATCCATGACTAAGGTGGACAAATTTGCTGACTGGATGTGGAAGAAGGTACTGTATTTTTCGGACTATAAGGCACACTCATAGTCTGAAATAATAAATATAATACTTAAATTTTCCCAAAAATTGATGGTGCATCTTGTATATGATTACCGTTGTGCTTATTGACCGATTTTATGTGGTACAATGCGCTCAAAAATCTGTTAAAATGTGTAAGTACGACTTTGGTTAGCCACGAAGCCACACCACTCAATGGATATTCGGAGCATTACGGTGCACTTTGTCACTACATGATCAGACCCCTGAGCTGTCTACAAGACTGCCTGACTGTAATGTCGAAACTAGAAGTGCATTCATGTAAAGACCCTCACGTTCTCGGCCGTAGTTCAATACTTGGAGGACTCTGCACGGACTCCATGCATACAGGTATACGTCACACTATAAACTTCTCTGAGGCAAGAAGTCTTTACATGGAACTGTTTTATATGTGACACCGAGCTTGATACACTGAGCTGCTCCAAGCAGGCGGTTGCAAAGGCGCGCTGCATCACAGTCCCTCCCTGTTCTCACTGACAGCTGGGAGTCTGCTGGAAAAGTAGCTCAGCTAGCTAATCACACATTTTCCATCCGTTCTGCTGCTTCATCCCACTGGCAAAAAGTGTGGGAATTGTAGGAATTTGCCACAAGAAATGTAGGCGACGGTATGCTCGACTCTGAACATCCGCAGAGAGGGAGGGAGGAGTCTGCCAAGCTCACAGTATGCGCACCGTACGCCCAAGTATGTGGGAGCCTTTAGGCAGCCCACGCCCAGAGTATGCGCTGGCAACAATAAACCTAGTAGTAAGTTAATTCAATATAAAAGATATGTTTATTTTTGCCTTATGTTAGAAACAGGGCAGTGTAGTCCAACTACTCTGTCCTCCCGATAGAGACGGCTAGAGAGCTGTGGACGTGAAGGGACAGAGTGATATTACACTCTTGGGAATATTTAGTTCGCCTTATAATCTGGTGTGCCTTATGGTCCGAAAAATATGGTATTCTCAGATAAGATCTAAATTGCTATGGGGACTAACTATACCCTGAACACACCTTCCCCATGTTAAATCTGGGACTGGCAGCATCATGATAAGGAAATGCTTTTTTTAAAGCTGGAATGTGGAAGCTGGTCGGATTCATTAGGAAGATAGATGGAGAAAGACACAAGGCAGTCCTAGCAGCAAATCTGAGGCTAGACTTGAGGCTGGGCTGGTGGTTCACCTTCCAGCCAGAGCTACAATAAAATAGTTTAGATTAAAGCATATTGATGTGTTAGAATGGCCCAGTCAAAGTCCAGACATAGAGCCCATTTAGACTTTTTCATAAAGACTTCACAGGTGGTCTGCATCCCTTCTGACTGAGCCGGAAATGTTTTGAAGAGAAGAATAGCCAACAGTTTTGTTTATAGAGACGCCGGCTGAAACTGCACCAAAAGGTGGTTCTACAACGTGCTCATGGTTAGCTAAATGCAAATGCACGGCACAGTTTTCAAATTATACAAGATTTACTGTATACTGACAATCCGTTCATCTTTTATGCTTCCATTTCACAGATGGCCTATGACATAAAATCCTTAGTAAATACAATGCAGTTTAGAGTTATAAAGGGATACAATGTGAAAATGTTGAAGGAGTAAAACCAGTTTTCCAGAGCATTGTATACCGGAGCGCTCATAGTTGTTGTAAGGGCTTTGTATTTTATTATAGGTTTCCAGCGGTTGCATTAGTTTTAAAAAAAAAAGAGCAGTGCCTACACAGGACTTGAATTATAACTACTGAGACTGAGCTCCAAGAGGGTTGTGCTTGTGCACAGTCAGCAAAACATGGATGCAATGAATTGTGTCCCCAGCACCAGGCTCCACAGTAGGAGAGCCGGGACAGCTGGAGCGTTCACAACCAACATGAAGTGGACCAGTGAGCAGCACCAGTGCTGGTGGGCAGGGATGAGGGGAGTAATATAATTGGCTGCTGAGACTCGGCAGGTCCCTGTTAATTAGAGGCAGCCATTTTGGTGTAAAAACTCCTCAGAATATGTCCCATTGAGTTGAAAGTCTCTCTGACAGAATGGTGCTCAGCGGGGAATGTAAACAGATTTAATAAGGCCCTCTCCAATCAACTCTGTTATGGCTACAGTAGACGCCATTCTCCCCTCGCTCTCCGTTCTCCCTTCGTCTTTCTCAGCCTGTCTCAGTGTCTCTGTTGTGGCAGAGCGGTGAGTGAGCAGGGAAGGATACTGTCAAAAGAACAATTTGCATGCAGCTCTCATCTTAAGAGCTTTTAGACATCTCCCTGTCTGTTTGTTTTCTGCTGTGGGGCCTGAGCCATTGTTCTCGCTCCGTATGTGTGCTGCCTTTTGAGTGCGTGCTCTTTCACTCACTGCTAATGCATGGGAAACCTGTGCTTGCATTTGTGTGCTTGGAGCAGGATTTGTCTTTGTTTTTTTTTTTTGTTTTTTTTTTTGAAGTACAGAAAGGTGTTAGAAAAACTTTAAAGGTTTTTCTACAAATCAGGGACGTTTAAGCTTGAGGTAAACCATCAAGTAACATTGCTGATGTAGTTATTTGGGAGAGCTTGAGTCTGAACAGATGGTCAGGTTATTGCAGTTCTTATTTTTTATTTTATTTTTTTTTATTTTACATGTATTTTTGCGGTCAGTTTGTTTACAACAAACCAGACAAACCTTTATAATTAGTTTTACTTTGATTTACATGACATTTGAAAACAGAAATCACTCAGTAAATATAGTTATCACACAGAGAGTGGTGTATTCTAAGCGTTTATTTCTATTAATCTGATAATGATGGCTTCATAACTTCACTGCTAAATAAGCTGGTTGTCCAAACAGTTTAGTGGAAATTAAGTGGAAGGCAGAAGTGCGTTTGAAAAAAAACGCACAAACCACACAGCCTTGCTGAACCTATGTAAGAGTTTATGGAGAGTCACGACTTGACTGACCGGACAACAGACAACAGGAGGAAAGAGTCTGGACTGTCGCTGAGTGGTTGAAAGTCCGTTTTTCAAAAAAAAGTAATTTTTCCATTTCATTTTAAAATGAAGGTCGCAGAGTCTGGAGGAGGACTGAAGAGGCACAGACTCCAAGCTGCTTTTGGTACAGTTTCCAGACTTAGCAATGCCATCTCCTTTTGTTGGTCTACTTATTTTTTTCTCAGGCACGAAGTCAGAACAGTCGACAACCAAGAAACTAAAGCCGCTACATGTTTGGCTCTGCTCCCCCTGCCAAAACAATTCTTATTACTGATCATGGTATCTCTGTGCTTTGACCGGCCAGCGACCAGGCCTGATCCAAAACCCGTCGGGAAGCTGCAGAGTATTGTAAAGAGGAGCATGCAACACCAGATGAGCTGAAAGCAGCTATTAAAGCTATCTTGGCTTCCTGAAAGCCAGAGGCTGATCGCCTCCATGCCACGCTGCATTGATGCTGTAAAGTACCAAGTCCAGATATTGAACCGTTCGTTTAAAATCCTTTTAGAAAATTTATCTTATGTAATATTCTGATTTTCTGAAAAAAATCAAACAAACAGAATTTTGTGTTTTCATCAGCTGTAAACTATAATTAACAGGAAAAAAACACTTGAAATATATTACTGTTTGTTACAAGCCTCTACAATATGAGTACAGATAAGGTTACTTAAATTAATGAACTTATTGATGAAATACTAAAATGTAGGAATGCTCCTGCATTACGAAACTAATCTAACTAAAACACGCAAGTAACTTTGAGTTTTCAAACTTCCACAGCCTGTTGTTTATTTTATTGCATCATGTGTAGATACATAAATAAAAGAGAGTTGATTAAAGCCAAGAAATAAGCATGCTGTAGGTGTGTAATTTGGTCTTTTTTTCCCCTGAAAACTATTTCTGGAGTTGGAAGGAAATTTTTAAATTGTGCTTTGAGCTATATTATTAGAACAGCGGCCCCGCCTTTTGATAATCCAGAAATAGAGAGAAGCAGGACTTGTCGTTTCTCCTTTGCTAAAACCCGCCTGCTTCCAAGTGCAGTCTCTCTGCTTGTACTTAAGGATAGTTAAAAATAGACCGAAAGCTGAATAGTTGAGGAGGAGAAAAGGGATCTGAGCAATGAGTTACAAATAATCAGATTAAAGGACCTTTGCATCATCAGTTTTTGGTGTCATATTGTTAGGTCATAAAGTACATGTTGGACTTTTTTCAAGATTTATGTCAAGCAAAATCTGCGTCAATACTGTCCAACAGGGACGGGGAACATAGGATTTAACACCTGCGGTAAAAAAAAAAAATCTCTTGTGGTTTGTGGTTAAGTGTTATTAACAGACTCACCCTAATGTACACGAAATATCTGTCATTTAATCATGTGAACATGTTTAATCTAGCTCGCTGTATAGTTCTGATTAATGCTGAAGTGAACAAAGTCTGACTGTTTAGGTAGAAAACCAAAGTGGTGAGCACCTCCTCCTGGCTCTCATTCCTTTGCACTGCTTTATGTGTTTTGTTTTTCACACTCGCTGTGACCTCGCAGTCACTCCATGAACACTTTGATCCTGAGATGCTCTGCAAGAAACCCCATATATAAATATGCAAACGTCGCTCTGTCACAGCAGCAGCATCAGCCATCAGACAGACAGCTGAAGGGCTGTCCCTGCTGCTGTCCTCTCCCACAGTCCTCAACAGCCATCAGTGAACTTTGTAGAGATTACCATGGATTATTATCTATTCAACTACTTGGTGTCTGTTGTATTTATGAATGTTTAGAGATGTTAAATGTTCTGTGTGCAGCGTGATTAATGTGTTTGTTACTGCGTATGTGTGCACAAGATGAGTTTTACATTTATTACATTTATTGTGCATTTATTCCTAAAGACTTTGCTTGGCAGCATTAAGGGATTGCATCAAATGTGCAACTTTCTTAATTGTAATGGGGGGTGGATTTAAATGTAATTAGGTTGTTTTGTCTTATACCATGACAGTATAAGGATCTGTGATATGTTTAATATTAAAATGCATGAACATCCCATGGGAATTATTCAAGTTTTTATTTATTTATTTGGCTTGTTTTATAGACTAAACATTTGATCCTCTTTAAACCCTTTCCTGTTATTAAAGATGGTGTTCAAAAATGAATAACCAGTTGATCTGATATTGTTTTGTAATTTGCATGTTAATTGAAAAATAAAGTTAACACCCACATTTAACAGCTACTAGAATTTATTTAAAAATAAAATTTAAGTGTGCTTCAGCTACAGACTATTTTCCAGTGAATACAGCCTCCTTATGTGTTTACAGATGAAACCTGTCTTTTATAAACCGCTAACTAGCACCTGGTGTTCCTTTTTTATGTTCAGAGTATGAGGTGTTGCCATGCCAAGATTTATAGAGCTCTCTAAAAGCTTTTGGAAAAAAAAAACCCTGAAAAAAACATCTTCCCAGAAAGGAAGAAAATCATCGTTTAGGAAATACATTCAAGCCAAGAACAGAGAATACTAACATTCCCTGAATCTGTTCCTGAAACTGCACAGTAGTGGAAGTGCTATGGTTTGGAGCTACATGCTGCACACAATCACACACACACACACACACACACACATATATATATATATATATATATATATATATATATATATATATATATATATATATATATATATATATATATATATATATATATATATACACAATATATATTTGTGTGTGTGGGTTCATTTCCCATTGACGTATCAGTATCAGGCTTTAGTTTAGGCAGTAAATGTCCTTTGTCAAAGATAGTCATCCTTAGTAAGACAGCATGGTCCCTAATGCGTAATTTAAAAAAAGGGGGATAAGTTATATGATATTGTTGAGGAATTTAAAGAGTAGATTTAATCATGCAATGTTCATTTGAATTTAAAAGAATTGAACATAGTTTTATTTTTGGATGATATGGTATTCAGTGGTTGGTAGTTATACCAAGGAGTATCAAATGTTTCTGGTATAAATCTGTTAAAAAATGTTTTTATTAACTTTTTCTGTTGTTCTTACAGAAATGTTTCCTTTCTATTTTCCCCTATCAATTGTTTTTGCATGGTTGCACAGTCTTTTTTATTTGTGTCTTTAATAAAAACGATCTAGCGGAAAGCTGTTTTTTAAAATAATATTTTATTTTTGTCGTTATCATCTTATGCTAATGAATGCCATCATTTTCCATCTTTTCCTCCTGCTCTGTTCTTTCTCGTGAGCCTCGTCTCATCTTCCCTTTTTCCCCTCCTGCTTTTCTCTTGCAGATCATCAGTAACATGGAGGCTCCAGTGACAAACGGCCCCAGCGGTGGCGGCAACACATCCAACGGCCCGACCACCAACAGCCGTGGCTGCCCCTCTCCCATGCAGACGGGTCCGACGAACGACGACAGCAAGACGAACCTCATAGTCAACTACCTGCCCCAGAACATGACCCAGGAGGAGTTCCGCAGCCTGTTTGGTAGCATCGGTGAAATCGAGTCCTGCAAGCTAGTTCGGGATAAGATCACAGGTATGAAGGAGGGGCCGGGTTGTTTTTTTATGCACACAGATTTTTCAAGGAACACATAAAACATAGAAAATCCCCATTTGATTTTGTATATTTCCAAATAAGTATTAAAAACGTAACTGAAGCTATAAGTTTGTTACAAATGATTGACAAGTACATGTTTAAAGTTGGGATTCATCAGTGCCAATGATTTTCTTAAAGGTTCATGAGTATGTTACCTATATTAAAGGTTGCAGGTGTAAACAGTATTCTCCTCAATATAATTTACTGCATATACTAACGGGGTTATTTATTTAGTTTAGCCTTTTGATTCGGTCAGAACATATGAAGGTCCACAAAAAATATTAAATCTGTTCAGGAGTCCTCATCCGAAGAGGAAATGGATCTAAATCGTTACATCTGCTGTCACAAGGGGAACCTCAACAGAGTAAAAACAAACAGAAAACCCAAAGAACAGATGTAGTGAAATACTTAAATGAATGTCATTTTTTTTTAGCTTTGCTGTGTCAGGTTGCATTGTGTTACTTTCTCGTCATAAACAATGGACCAAGACATTTTTAGAGTTGCTTTTGAATTGGTTTATGTTGTCAGCAACATCATATACCCTACTGTACTTTTAAGGCATAATTGTATGCTTTTTAATATGCTAAATCTCTTTGCTTTCTGTATTCAGAAGCTATATGACCAAGATATGGATCAATATCACTTAGCGATGTGCTCGAGATAATCTTAGTGGATTAAAAAAGTGAGAAATACTCAGCGCTTTTATAATGCCTTTCACTCACATTCACACAAATGCGTGATTCAGGTCAAATCAAATTACAAACAAAACGTTTAACTTTATTATCACTCAACAGAAAACAGGGAGAAAGGTGTTGTCCAAGCATTTTTAAGTTTGTACAGTAAATAATTGTTTCTGCGATGAAAAGGCAAGGATTAGTTCACCTGCAAATAGTTGAAGTGATACGTAGCTATTTAAACACTGCCTCTAAGGATCTCTTGGTTTTGGCTCAAAAATATAATTTTTCTTGTCAACTCACCGGTTTTCTTTTGAATTAAGCCCAGAGGATCAGGCTGGCCACTCCATAGCATTAATCCTCGTTGCTCTGGAACACAGATGCCATTTGCTTTCTGGTGTCTTTGGTTTTATTTAAACACCCGTTTCACGGGCAGTTCCTCCTCAGCATGAGTCAAAATAACCACTCACGGTATTTTAATGTATTTAAACTGATCCAAAATCCGTGCCGTATTTATGGTTTCTATAAATATCCCCATATCATGATGCCTTAGCCGCCATACATCACAATGTACTGTGGCTTGAATTCAGTGTTTGTTGGTTGAAATAACAACAGTGCTTTCAACTTTTCCCCTTTAGGCCCGTTGGTGTGTTATCTGCCGCCAGATAACACACATAGCTGCTTCTTGTCAATAGCGTTTGTCGTAAGTGTGCCTTTTAATTGTTACAGTGCTCACAGGTAACTGCAGACAACGGTTAGACTTCTGTGGGTAGTCTTCCAATTTTTACCCTTTATCTCTCTTTTTGTGGTTTCCATTTTAAAGCATTTGAGATCATTTTACCTGAGCACCCCATCATTTTCTGCACTGTTGCATTAGTTTCCCCCCTCTTCGTTCACCTTTTTGATCATAATGTGTTGTTTCTGAGCAATGTCTCCAAAGAGGGATTTTAAACAAGGCAAGTTTATTATTATATCATTATTCTTACAACGGGCAATTAAAGGAAAGATGGAAAGAATATAGCAAAGCATGAGCATAAAAGAACCAAAAGTTTTTCCGTGCTCAAGGACCAAAACAGCTCATTAGTCAGATTTGTTTGATCCAAAGCTTTCTGTAAACAAACAAACAAAAAATGTTTTCAGTTCTGATTTAAAGGGACCAGTTTCTGCACCGTTCAGGTTTTCAGGAAGTTTCTTTCAGCGCTGAGGACCATAGAAACCAAGTGGTGCCTCCCTTTGTTTGCTGTTAGATTTATATCCCTCCACTTCCTAGTATGTTACTTGCCACCTACAAATGATATTTTGATATATAATCTGGTCAGTGTAATTGGACTGCTGTTATTTTGAACACAACTGTATGTGGGGAAATCACACCAAAGACTTTTGGGTGAATTAAAGAGAAAGAAACATTGATTTCCTTGTCCTGAGGCTGGAGAGCTCCACTTTTAGTCCAAAATATTTACTGGATTAAACTTTAAGGGTAAACTTAAAAGCTGTATTTGGTTTTAAAATCAGACGTTCTGCACACGCGTGTAAATTCAATACATATATTTATATATATAATTTAATTTCTGATCAAATTTATCTGTGCTACATTGGTTAGAAAGCCATGCATTTTTTTAGCAAACAAAAGCAAAATCATGAGGAACGGTAAGTAAAAACTATGCATTTGTTTGATGTGCTGTAAATGTGCGAAAATATTTAACGATATCTGCTATTTAAGACACCAAATATTACATGGCATGATAGGACTTGTGTGTAACCCTCACGATTCAAGCGCTTGAGAAGATTTGTTTCACGGGATACGTAAAGTGTCCTTGCCGTCGGCGTGTTGAAGCATGGCGACTCAACCGTGCAGCAAAGTGCCACATGTTCTCCAGAGGTGTTTAAATTAAGCAGCACTTTGTGGTGCTAATCACAGCTGTAATCTGGGCGTAGTGGCTGTGTGGGTGGCCATGCAGCAGATGGATCTTTGGTGGGGAGGAGGAGGGGGGGGGGGGGGGTTGCAGCTTCCTGATAATGCTCCATAATGGCTTTCATTTTAGATCCTACTTACTGACACTCTACTCCTGATAATCTCATTAAAGAGTACCAGGCAGCCAGGCAAGATCACCAAGCCATGAGATGGCAAGCAGGCAAGCATGGCGGGGGGGCGGCGGGGAGAAGAAGACACCCAGATACAGATACATATGTGAGCGAAATCATTAAATTTGATTTCCTCTTAACTAAAAGTCCGCCCGAAATGACAGTTTGACTGTCAAGCGGGGATGGCTGCAGGCCGAACAGCGGCGCATCCTCCTGGGCTCTCACTCTTTGAAGCATATTTCTGCTGCTCCGCGGCTCCTCTTTAGGACCATCTTCCTCTTATGCTGTAATGGGTCGCAAAATGGAGCCTGAGAGTCGGATACGTCAGGATAATGGTGGATGTTTGGTGCAAAAATAACCCTGGGATACCACATGCTATCATCATCGCTATCATTGCGTTCTCTCTCCACCTGGCTCTTTTCTCCCCCCCCCCCCACCCCCCCACACTCCACGCTTTAAGTGTGATTTGCCAAGCAGGCGCAGCGAGGAACCGAGCGAGCAGCAGATACTTGGAGAGAGTTTGAGAAACGAACAGCGTCGCCGCAAATCTGCTCCGCTCCTAGATGGGGACTGAGAGGGATGCGACTCTTTGTTCGCTCGCTTCTTAGCCATTTATGGCGCTTCTCTGCTCTGCACTACAAGGACTATCTGATGACTTAGCATCAGCGCAAAAAAAGTGTTATAAATAAATCCTGCCCTCCTGTCTCCCCCTGCGGTGTATGCCTGTTTTGCTCTCCCATGGGTGCAATTTTCCCGTGCAAACTTTTAGGCTAACAAAGCACGGATTGCTTCCAGCAGGGAACGCCAAGAGGCTTCATGCTCTCTAACAGTCATCCAAATCATTAACAGACTGAGCCAGGTTTGGGAGAGGGAGGGTGGTAAGTCTAAAGAGATCTCTCTTTTTTTTTTTTTTCCCAGGCTGAAGCGTACATTAGAAGCCTTTCCTCATCTATCATTAAAATGTGCAAATGAATGTGAGGAAGATCGACACTTAGAGGCTTTCTTTTAAAAATTTCTGAGTGTGTCAAGATTTAAAGAGGAGAGTATTTTTCTTGCTATGTTGAAACTTTAGGGTTAGATAGCTATTTCAGTAGTTCCAAATTATTCATACTGGTGGGAATTATAAGCCTCGTCTCCTTTTATATTCTCTTATTCTGAGTGAGAAGTACAGAACTGGGTTTTAGTAGTTTGAAAAATTCACAGAAATATTCACAGAAGCACTTTCATATATCTCCTCTAACTACAAGTAAGGGTAGTTCTACTTTGGGATACTTTTGTATCAGCTTTATTATTCAAAATACGATCAAGCTCCCGTTCAGACAAACAATAATTGGCATGTGTTTTCCTGCGCCTCTGTTTCCCAGCAGTGTTGGAGTCCTGACTAACCTGCTGACAAGGTGTTAGCACTTGAACTTCTCAGAGGTATGCGAGACAGACAGGTCCTCAGCATCCTCGCTGCTTCCTGTGGACTTGCTCTTGTCAAATCCAATGACGCCAGGATGGCGTGAGGCTCAGGCAAGCGCTGGCAGGCACAGACACTTCAGCTTTGTCTGTCACCCTGGCTGACTTCAGCCGGTAGAAGAGCCACCTCTGGGTGTCTTTCTTGTTCCCTGCACGGCTGCCTGCTCACCTACCTTCATGCCTGCTTGTGCAACTGCTTCTGCCTGGTGCTCTCATAAAACACCAGGGACATGCAGGTTAATCTTTTATTTAAAGCTAGCTTACTGCAACCCACACAGGCACACACAAACACACACCTGCACATAGGCCCTGGGTTTCCACGTGGTCATGTCCTGTGTGTCGGTATAAATGCGAAGAAAGCAGTGCCTTCGGGAAGGATTCGCACCCCTTGAACTTTTTCACATTTTGAGATGTTCGATCGGCAAACTTCAGTGTATTTTATTTGGATTTTATGTGATAGATAATGAGCGCCCAACTCCTTCCTGCAAAAAGCTAGTGTCCTGCAAGTTTTAGATGTGTCCCTTCTCCAACGCAGCCGATGGTAATGGCTCCATTACCTCCTCAGCATGCCATGAAGTTCCTTACAGGCTTTGTAAAAAGTAATTTATTTAATTCAGGTGTGCTGAACCAGAGGAACATCTATAACATGCAGGACACCAGCTCTTGGGGAAATAACTTGGGCCTGCCGTGATAGACGGACACGAAGCAATTTGAAATTGTGAAGTGGAAGGAAATTAATTCCTGGTCTTCCATTTGTTTCCTAAAAACAAACCGGTACGGCATGCACTATTTAGCCCTCCTTAGTCTAATAACCGAAAATAACATCAACCAATTGGCGTCAGAGATTTCCTTAAATGGCAAGCAAGAGTCCAGCTGTGTGCAATTTAATCTCAGAATAAATCTTGCTGCTCTGTAAAGGCATTAGTGAACAAACGATATAATCAAGATCAAGAAACAAAGCAGACAGGTCCGAGATACAGCTGGGGAGATGTTTACAGCAGTTTTACGTCATTGAACAAGGCTTGAATATTTCGCAGAGCGCCGTTAACTTCACCAGATGGAAAGAGTGTGGCGCAGCTACAAACATACCAAGACAGGGCCGTCCTGCTAAGCCTACTGTACAGGCTGGCCATGGGGAGCATTTAATCAGCGAAGCAGTCAAGATAGCCATTGTAACTCTGGAGGATCTGTAGCAATTCACTGCTCAGGTGGGGAGACCTGTCAACATGGCAACTATTAGTTGCATTTCACTCCACAGATCTACATCGGAAGGGACTGAATACAGATGCAAGTGGTTGTACATTTTTAGACTCTTCCTTCCTACGTTACTTTTGTCATAGTGGCGTCAGCTTTCAGAATTTGGAGCTATATAGGTATTCTTTCTTATAGCACTTTGTGTTAATGTCCCTAAATCCACATTTATAGACACAAGTTAAATCCTTTTTCAAGACTTGAGAAGAATTGATGTGGACCTTGAACTGAATAAGCACTGCCAAAACATCTGCATATGCCAGTGCACACAGAAATTGAATTGACTGATCCTTGTCAGCTAGTCATTTCACAGGATAATTTTCCTGCATCAGCTGCATTTCTGCAGAAGAAAATAACACATTTGTTTTCATAATGGTATGGAGAAGAAAATAGCTTTTTTTTCTGGCTGAAGCAAGAATTGACTTTTCTTCAGTGGGGCAGTAGCCGTTGGGACGTAGTTTCATGGCCAGCCGCCTTCTGCATTCCCACATCTTGTTGATTATTACAGTAACCATAAGCCCAACAAAATTACAATATTGATAGCCTTTTTCTGCCGGCTGTCGTCACCCTTCTGTTCCTCAGGTAATAGCATTTGTAAAGCTTCAACATCAAATTCTGCTTACCTTTTATTATTTTTGTGCAGTTGAAGTAATTCTAATTTCTACATCAAACCCTGTAAAAGCATCATCGCAAAGCTCACTGATTTAAGTCCTTTTTTTTTATTGTACTCTAGTCACTTTCCATGTGTTGGTTTTATACAGGGAATCTGGGGAACTGATGCAAATTATAGTGACAATGTAGCAAGCCAAGCAGATGTTGGCTATGAAAAATAGATGGAGAGTGATGTCAGATGTGGAGTTGTTCAAGCTGGAGCACCTCTGACAGACACAAGCTTCTCTTTTTCATGAAAGCTTGCTGAGGATTCAGTTCTTACATGAGGACAGGTATGAACTTTATTCATTTAACGTGGGCGCAATACCGGTTATCACACATACAATTCTTCCAAAAGTATTCACACCTCCTGCACCTTTTCAGTTCTTGTCATGTTATAACCATATATAACATGTTTTATTGTGATTGTGTCTGACAGACTGAGACAAAAAAAGGAACTTTATTGTGAAGTGAGGAAGGGGCTCCATAAAAATCGGAAAAGTGTGGCGTGTTTTTATATGCCCTTATAATATTCTGTTCACTTGTGTGAAATTGAATCTCATTGTAAACACAGCTGTTCTGTGACGGCCACAGATGTTTGTTAGAGAAGAGGAGCAAGAAGTCCGATTAACGCATCCGACCAGTCAAGGATAAGATTGTTACTGAGTTTAAAGCAGGGCTAGGCCATAAAACTTTTAATCTTGCAGAAGACTCTAATAAGTCCTCCAAAAAAAAGTGTGGATTGACTGCAGAGCTACCCATGTAGGGCCATGTTCTCTTCTCAACCCATGGCAAATATATGCAAGAAGACGGTCTGATCAGATAAATTAAGTTGAACTATGCGGACTGCATGCAAAATGTCTTCTTTACGGGAAAATACTATCGCCCTGAATTCCAAAAAAAGTAAAAAAACAAAGCAACTGGACTTGTTATCCGTAGTTGAAGACGTTTCGCTTCCTCTCCAGGAAGCTTTCTCAATTCAAAAAGTCTGGAGTAATGTGTAGTATCAAGCTTTCTACTACTGCCTAACAAAGGCCTTGTAAAGGCTTAGATAACATGCAAATTCAACCGAAGTAGGTCCACCCCTTAGTAATGGGTGGTCGTTAAAGCCATTGAAAGCCCTGAAAATACTATTCTTACTGGAAAACACGACAGTGGCAGCATTATGCTATTGGGATGCTTTTCTTCGACAGGAACAGTTGAACTGGTCGGTCTTAATAAAAAGATAGATGGAGCTAAATACAGGAAGAGAGCCAGTTAGGGGCTGGGAAAGGTTTTAGACTGGGGCGGAGATCCAGACCAATATGCAGTTGAGAATTTGTGGCAAGACTTGAAAGTTACTGTTTACAGACACTCTTCAAAGAGCCTGGCCGGGTTTGAGGCTATTTTCCAAAAAATACTTGGCAGAAAGTCTAAATATGTAAAACTGGTGGAAACATACCCCTGAAGACTTGCAGCTGTAATCGCAGTTAAGGGTTTTTCTGAAAAGTGTTGATTAAGTGGGCCTGAAGACATTGATTTTTATTTTTAGGTTGTAACATGAAACAATGTTAAGAGGGTATGAGTACTATTTTTAAGGTTCTGCAGTTTGCTCTCCGCTTATTCTCAATGTGAAGGTCTGACCTTAATCTTGTCTTTCAGTTGATGACGTGAAGACGCTGCAGAAGTGAAACATATCTTGTTTTCATCTGTAAAAATAGATCAGTGGATGTAAAATTCACTATATTACACCCCTAACTGATCCACGACTCCGTTTTGGTGCAACGAAAATTAATATTCACACCATGATCGTGAGTGAAGCTGATTTATTTCCATGCTTCAAGTTAAAAACTCAGCTATTTCCCCCCCAACATTACCTCTAAAACACCTAACTGCGATGTTTTTTTTTTCTCAGGAGGTACAAACTACTACAAACCGCTGTAAATCCTCGCTGAAATCATGCTGTGTGAGATCTGGTTTGGTGTTTATATCCCACATACAGGCTGCATTTATCTGAACCTGAAAAATAGGCTGAGGGGCTGAAGACAGTGTGAACAAAGCTGACATGGAAAGAGATGAAAAAAGGATTTGACATCTCCAAAGCCAGGTATTAGGAGAGCTGACAGGCTCAGAGGTGCATACACAAGCAGGCAGACACACATTAAAGTTTCAGAGTCCCGAGAATGTCCTGGCTCCCCTCCCCAGCACCCTCCCTCTTTCAGTCTCCCTTCCCTGCTTCATCTTATGCCCACAACCGGCCATCCTTAGCTTGCTTGGCTGAACCGCACCTCTTGTGACCCTCACGTCAGACAGCCTCTGTCCCCTTTCATTTGGCTCTCGGTGGCCTTTACGTGGAGCGCAGGGGTTGTGAGTGGCCCCTGTGCCAGGCACCGGACCCGAACGCAGAGCGAGCCTCCGGGCTGCTTGCTTGCCCTCCAACCTTTCACTCTTTAATGTACTTTCAGCAAGTTGAATGGGGTAAAGGGACTCAGAGGGGGGGCCCAGGCTGGTTCGGGGATGTTATACTTCTCTGTCATGACATAACAGGGTTAGCCACAACTTGAAGAGGGCTCCTCTGTCTGGTCTGTCAGCTTGCCTTCCTCCTTTCCCTCAGCTGCTCTGCTGAGCAACAAGCCCACACACTGCAGGCTGCCGTCCACTGGCCCCCAGGCTCTGGGAGCCACCGCGAGGGGGTGGCTTACATGTGTGTGTCTGCGTGTTTGTCCCTGAGCTTCTACGTGGGCAAGTGTGTGTGTGTGTCTGTGTTGGTGGAAGCAGGGCCTTGGGAACTGAAAGTGGGAGCCTCCTGACTGCAACAGTGGCTGCTACCTTGGCAACCCAGGAGGAAAAGATGTGTTGAATGAGTGAGTGGGAGAGGGATCTACAGTAGATGCATGTGTGCGGGGGATGCGGTTCTGTTTATGAATTTAGTTATTTAAATGGGCTCGATGCGGGCCACATGGTATGCTCTTACTGTACTGCTGGTTTTTCCAGGCACTGTAGTCTTTTGTTCTCTTTGTGTTTAGTCCCTCTTCCCGCTCCCCATGGGGCTGAGAGCCTGTGAGGCAAGTGAAGTGTGGTTTGACATAAAGCTGGTGACAGGGTACCTTTTTAAATCTTGAGGAGCTCCATGGCATCTAAAATAGCTCTGCCTGAAGTTGCCGTCGCTGCGAAGGGGAAGTCACGAGATGGACTGAGATGGAAGCAACGTGACACAGATAAAAAACACTTTTTTTTTGTTGTTGTCTTATCTAAAATTTAGCTCCAATCTAGCTAAATGTTCTGTCGAGCACAAATGACGCTAGTCTTCTTTAGATGTTTTTGCATAATTT
This sequence comes from Fundulus heteroclitus, assembly GCF_011125445.2. Lineage (NCBI taxonomy): Eukaryota > Metazoa > Chordata > Actinopteri > Cyprinodontiformes > Fundulidae > Fundulus > Fundulus heteroclitus. The sequence goes on along the minus strand of NC_046369.1, from coordinate 21,573,465 downwards.
GCTCATAGCTGTGTTGATCTGTGCACCCAGCAGCTCCCCCTGCTAGTTTGAATTGCGTGTCTTCCTCTGACCTCTGAGTGACAGGAAATATTCAGCTGCTGACAGCAAGTGGGAAACAAGGGGAAACTGAAATAGATAGCCTGTAAGGGTCCTGTCTCACAAGTATATATTTTATATTTTTTTTTAAACATCAGTACAGGCTCACGCAGGGATTTTTCTGGATGCCATATGTTGCACGCATTTCAATAAATAGTTCGAATACAATTTGAACACAATGGCACTACAAATTTCCTCTGCCCCCGCAAGCAAGTGCAGCGCCACAATACCGTATTTTACAGCAATATCTACGGTTCAAATGAACTTTTTTTTCTTGATTAATAGCTGCACAATTTTGGAGGGCATTATTAGAAACAATGGAGCGCAGTGAGGTACGCTGCCGAAAAGGTTCTCGCAGCTGCGTGTTTCAGTTGGTAGCTCCCACTTTAGATCAAAGAGAGTATAGTGATGATAGTATGAGATGGAGATGCTTTCATGTCTGCAGTTCAAGGCTCTTAGTCACATAATACAACAAAAGGCACAAAAATAATGACAGCCAATAGGTACTTGAATCTCTTTTTTTTTGTATCATACAGTACACAGCGTCATAAGAATGTTATTTAGAAGAAACTTGATCGTCCGCCCGCGCAGCCCTGCCCGGATCCGCTTTTGCTGCTCATATAAAGGTAGTATATGATTTTGCAAAGTTGCGTTAGTGTTGATTTACTCCCTCCTACCTACTTGTATGTGAACGTGTGTATGCACAGACGGAAACTAGGGCGGGAAAAAAAAAAAAATGAAATTACATATTGGTGCCAGCAGGCAGGACACCAGCTCAAAGTACACTCATTTTCTCATCTCGCACATTGGGCATCCTGCTGCTCCTCAGGAAACAAATAATGGCTTAGTCATAACTCCTCGCCAACACACCAAAGAGCTTCTCACTAGAAATAGCAGTGATTTTTACCACTGGAAAAAAAAAAACATGCCCACCTCCCTATACAATTTACGTCCAATTGCACAAAAGGTCTGCCAAAGGAGTGGAGCTTAGCCCCCTACCTCTTTACTCCTCCAGCCCCTCGTGGTGAGTCTCTCGGTGAGGGCGGACATGTGCCACTCTGTGATAAAGCACGGCCGCTCTGTTGCGGTGTCTGAACCGCTCACACTCTATCATTAACAACCTCCTGTACACTCAGGGATTACATACTTCGCATGTTCCATTCGAGGACCTACATACCATTGGTACATTTACATTTCTGCATTAAAACAGTTTTTTTTTCATTAAAACAATACAGTTTTATTTCGCTACCAAGCAAGTGCTGTAAAGTTATCCATGTACAGCGCTAACAAATGGAAAACAAGTCACTATCTTACCTCATTAAAAAGCCATTTTCAAGAGCAAAGCTTCATTTGGGTTGTATCGTTCGGCTGATGATTAAAATATATAAGTTAACGTATCTATTCGGCTAATTGATAGGCACAAGGATGAGTTTCTTTTAGCTAAAATCCCATTAAAGGCTATTTATCAAGGCTTTTCATTTGCTGCTTCACACTTGGCTCAGACGCAGCCATATTTCCCCTAATTATGAAATATCAGTGAGAATTCTGTGGTTCTTATCGTTTACAAGCAAATGGCTTTTTAAAAAAAAAAAACTACAGTTTCATCACACGGACTGTATTTCACGTTTTCTTACAGTTTATTTAGTTGCTCTTGTGGGCTTCTTCCGGTTTGCAGGGGTCAGTAGGTGTCAAAAGTGGTCCAAGGAAGGAGCGACGGTGAACTGGCAAAACAGCAATGAGCTTCCAATAGACAAGCTAAACCAGCTCAAACTGATGGTAGATGTCTCATAGAAAGGTGTAAGAATACAGAATGAATGTGGAGCAGCTTAGTCACGGACCAGTAATGTTTATGCTGACCCTGTCCGGTAATAAAAGCACCAACGATGTGTGCAGGATAATCTGAACTCGACTTCAAAGCATTGGAGGATGGCAGGATAATCTGGTAAACCATCTATCTTTCATGTGGGTTGATTATCGGGAAATAAATGGCACCAGGATTAACTCTGGGAAGAAGGGAAGTGAGCAGATGTTCTGAGGGGAAAGCCTACCTGCCATCCATGTGGATGTTACTTTAACACGTTCCACAGGGATTATTAATACCCTAGACCTTAATTCAATTGAGCATGTGTGGGACGAGCTGGACAAATGGGTCACATCCACGGAGGCCCCACCTCGCTCCAAGGGCCTGAAGGATCTGCGGCAAACATTTTGGAGTCAGTCTATGCCTCGATGGTTAAGAGGAGTTTTGGCAGCAAAAGGGGGACCGACGGGGTTTAGGCAGGGGGGAGTCATAATGTTACACCAGATCGCTGTATGTTAGTGGCTTACAGGTTATGAAAGCATGGCAATTATATATCGCCCGAGCAGTTTGATGTGATATTGATTTAGCACACAGTGGTATTATGAAGACAATACATTTTTGATGTGTGGTGCAGGCCAGGTGTGCCTTTGCTGATTGATATGTCCGTTAGAAATGGCATCCATGGAGGAGTATATTCCCCGCTTAAATATATGTGAAGAACATAAAAATCAGCCATTAATAAAAGATCTGTTTGGCTGAAAAAGTCTTAAATGGCACAAAAGATTGGACTGACCTAGTCCTCAGGGTTTCAAATGGTTCCCTATGCTTTGGCAGATGTACAAATGCGTCTTCATCTGTCGTTGTGGTATGTCGTTGTACGATCTGCCACCCATTCATATAAAGGCAGGCAGTCTACCAGTGGCTCGCTACTGTTAGCTACTCAATAACAAGCTGGAAATGGTGGACGTAAGTGTGATCTGGTGTTTTTCTGAACGCTTTATGCATCTGTTTCCTTTGTCTTTATTTATAGGAGCCAATCTGGTGTGTTTAGCTATAGAGGGTGTTAAACTTTTCAAAGGAGGAATTGAGACTTGAAAGGGAAATAGAACGAGTTGAATCCTCACCTGGGATTGCCAAATATAAAACATGCACTCCTAAGTTAAGTGCGTTATCATTCACACATCACTGAGTCGCCCAGTCTCAACAAATATTCAGACACACTTTATGTTAGCATTTCATTTCCAGTCAACACATATAAAGCTGGGGTTAAAAACAAACAATTATGTAATGTTTGTTAGAAAACATCAATTTAACGCAGCAAACACCTTTTTATGCGCTAACTAGAAATTAAATATTAGCCTAAAGTGGACAACTGCCCTCATTCACTTTAAGTGTATGCGTGTTTGAGGGATTTTTGTAAGCATCTGTTCACAGCCTTGTGTTGCCGATTATCAGGAGGAAGTTTTTTAATAAAGGGGTTGGAATGTGGAGAAAGAATCAGCTGTGTTCATCTGAAATCTCATTGCAAATTGAATAATTGACAAACAACCGTAAATTCATGCAATGTTTCCGCAAACTAATTCTAAGCTCATCCTGTTTGCTAACTAATCCTAAATGTATCCATTAACGCTTATTTTCCAGGAACGATGAAATCGTGCATTCTTGTAGGCCCTTCTCCTTTTCTTCCCCTTTGCTTTGTCATTTCCCGGCTCTTGTGAGTGTGTTTTAATGAAAAACTTGGAGGCAAAAGAGCGGCTCTCTCTCTCAGAGTTATATTTAAACTGCCAAACCCAACACCTGAAGTGGGTTGAGAGTCCAAGAGGAAGAGTGAGCAGGAGAATGGCTCGCTATAAATAGCAGTGGTCTCTCCAGGATGGCAGGTTTTTAATTAACAATAGAGTGTCTGATAATCCACCGTTAATCCAGAGGAGAAGCGGGAGGAGAGGAGGAGAAGAAGAGAGAAATCATCAGCTGTTTGATGTTAGGACTACAAGTCCCTTCTGGCCCTTCCCCGGCTCTCTTCTGAGCTCTTCTGCTGCTGTGATATCCATAGCCCAAAAGTATTTATTTTGTGAAAGAGCCATGCTCCATATTTTGTGATTCACTTTGTCTCTGACTAACCGCTGTCTGTTCCCATTAGCGATGAATATGCACATGCTGCTCCACTTGAACTGCCGGGGAATCTTGAAGCTTGTGTGTGGCATCAGCGGATGAGGGGGGGGGAGTGTTTGCTGAAAAACGGCAGACGAAAGCCTCTGATGGCTGGAGGGCGTCTGCTTTAAAAGTCCTAAGCCTTTTGAAAACGCTTGATCCACAGGGGGAAACACTGAGGGATGTCAGGCCTGCCTCACGCTCTCAGAGGGGGTCTGCTGTTTAAAACGCACCCCCAGAGGAGAAGAGGTGTGGGATTTCGCTTCCACCCCCCTGCCAAATAAGTTAGCAAAATGCTGTAAATCTTTCATCACACATGTCTGATTGGGATTTTGATTTAAACTGAGCCGTTATATTTTATAAACTGTCGTCACCAAACCATAGACACTGCAATTTATGACTGGTAAATAAAGAGTTTGGATGTTTTTACCTTTGAGAATTTTTCCTTTTAATTACTTTAATGGGCCTAAATCCCACTTCAAAGATAACAATTTTAGCTCTTCTCTCAGATTAACTGCAATTTAAGAGGCAATCACAGATGTTTCAGTCAAGGTTTTATGTCTGATGAAACGACATAAAATGAACAAAACAATGTCACCACAAAACTTTCTCTTTTTTTCTCTCCCCCTTTTTCCTCTTTAATTTTAGGGCAGAGCCTTGGCTACGGCTTCGTCAACTACATTGACCCAAAGGATGCAGAGAAAGCCATCAACACATTAAATGGACTCAGACTTCAGACGAAAACAATCAAGGTAATCGGCGCTATCCTTATTTAAATACGTTTGACACAACAAGCCACAAAAAATGAAAAGGAGGGCAACTTCTTCAGCACGCATTTCACCCAAGTTACGGCAGTCATGCTACATTTTAGTAATGCCTCTTTCTTCTGTCTGGGAGGCCTTTCAGATAGTGATGCTCGTACAGAATGCGCTGCCTGGTGAGATTGGATTAATGCGCTCTGGCCAACGGAAATAAAAAGACCATTTAAATCAAAGTGACACCTTTTAAATAGCTTGTGACTGTAGTTGATGTGCTAATTACCTTCCAAAATGTCAAACTGTAAAGGTGAAATTATACAGATATCATTGAGTGAAATGGAGGAGACGTATCAAACATCCATTTTGCTCTAAACCTCTTTCATCGCAGTGTTTTTTCCAGGCTGAATAGCCAGGCTTTTGGTCGTCGCCGAGGTAAAATGGATAAATCTGTAGCAGCGCTGCACAGCCCTGCATCCGAGCACATTTTGCGACCGAAAAAGGGAAACCCTCCATGCGCTTCCTCTGCAGATGCTGCTACAACAACACGAGCCTGATCTAATTTTCCCATCTCATGCCTCCGTCTGAGCCGCGCCCGCTGATGTGTTGCTTTTAAGAGGGGCAGTAATCTGTTGCTCTGCTACAATCCCTGGATTCCCTCATCCTGTCATCCTATTTAATCGGGTCTAGTCCGGTCTAATGTAATCTAATAGGATGGGATTATCTTGTTTGCATAGGGAAAATCCCACAGAGATTCCCTTCATTCCCTCGACAGTACACACTGCCTTGCTGGGCATTGGTTCAGGGTAGGACTGTGTCTTTAGTTTTATATCGCTGTTTGCCATTCGTCACAGTCGTAATGAGTCGATGTGCTTGTAGTTGATATCGGGGATTTTGCAAGATCAATAAAACATAATCTATAATCATAGATAATGTTAAATTAAGGTCACTAAAGTGAAGCTGTTTCAGGATTAATCCAGGAATTCTCACAAGTGTCACACATTCAATCTGCCTATTGAATATTTCCAAATTCATCTTGTATAATTTTCTGTGGCCAAATTTTGCTGTTAAATGTAGTTTTTCTCAACTGTTCTATAGTTTAAGGGGGCTAATCTGGAATCTGGTTTAAGCATTTTTCAGATCTGGATAAATTCGGAAAAAGAAAACTGAGTATGGAAAAATTTGCGTATTTCCAGACTTCAATACCTATTCCATTGCTTGAAATTAGATTTACCCATTTGTCTATTAGTTTATCCCCTATTTTTGTCCCTTCACTCATGGAGTCAAGGGTTTCTCTATCCTCCATCCAAACTATCAGTATTTTTTTTTTAAAAAGTAAAAAACAAAGCAACTGGACTTGTTTTCCATAGTTGAAAACAAGTCCAGTTTTTCAACTAGTTTTTCAACTACGGAAAACAAGTCCAGTTGCTTTGTTTTTTACTTTTTTTTGGAATGACCATGGCCTGGATGACTGAGAATCTTCACCAGCTATCAGTATTTTATACATCCAACTAATCAGGTGATGTCTATCTATCTATCTATCTATCTATCTATCTATCTATCTATCTATCTATCTATCTATCTATCTATCTATCTATCTATCTATCTATCTATCTATCTATCTATCTATCTATCTATCTATCTATCTATCTATCTATCTATCTATCTATCTATCTATCTATCTATCTATCTATCTATCTATCTATCTATCTATCTATCTATCTATCTATCTATCTATCTATCTATCTATCTATCTATCCATCCATCCATCCATCCATCCATCCATTCATTCAATCTTCCTTTCCATTTATTCTGGTTCCACACATATCAAGCCTGGTCACTGTAGAAAAATCTATTTTTTTTAATAATTTCATGGTGAACTCCTGTAATTACCTGTTTAGAATGTGATGAAAAATAACAGAACAAAATCTGAGCCTGAAAAAGTTTTTAACTTACATAAGAAATGTAAAATCCTGATCATCGCACTCAGTTTCTCAGCAGGAGACACAGTCCTTTAAAAGCAGAAGCATGAAATTGCCATCTGGTGGTCAGCACAGGCAAGAGGGGGGGTGGGGGGGTACGATGTGAAACAGTCAACGTGGAGAAGTAAGTGAAAATGTGTGTTTTTTTGTGGATAAAAATAGAAGTTTAAGGTTGCTTGCACGGTGTTACAGTCTGAGTTCACAGATTTTTCTCCTTTATAGTCTCAGTGACGCAAGAGACTGCCTCAAGTTGTTCCTGAGATAAAGGAGGTTCTTTGTCATGACAGAAGACAACACTGCATCTCCATCTGACACTATCACTCTTTCACACTTAATTTCCTTCCTCCCACTACCCCCTTTCCCTTGCTTTCTCTTCCCACAACAGACTAAAACCCCCTAAAGGCAAACAAGGTTAATTAAAAGGCAGCGCAGTAACTCTAAATTTATGTTTGCCATTCTTCATGTCACACCCTTCCCACTCGCTGCCAGTGCACTCAGTCCAGAGAGTCACTTTCTCCCGGGTAATGTGCCTTTGACTTGGTCTCGCTCGTGCAGCTTCCGCCGTCGTGACACCTCCGATTTTTGTCAGCGGTGCCGCTTTCCCGCCGAGGTGTGAGGGGAAGCTGCGCGCCGAGGATGCGAGGAGCTCACAGTGACACGTGTGCACACAATCCGAGACACGTTTATCCAGCGCGCGCCCGTGATTGCTTTGTGATTACTTTAATCTTCGCACTTTTTCAAACTTTTTTTCCCTGCACACAAGCGCCGCATGTACGCTCCTGCTTCACACATACATCGCACCGCACAATGCTGCTCACAGCTTGAGGAGGTGTTGATGGATTAGACATCTGGAGTTGGCTGACAAGGAGAGAAAATGAGGGAGAGTTGTACAGTGAAGAAAAGAGGAAAAACCCTAAAAAAAAGAGAGAGAGAGAGGGAGAGAGACGGGGGGAGGGGGGATAAAAAAGAGGCACGCTCTGGAAAGGTTTAGCGAGGCAGCACGCAGGAAGGAAGCCGATTGAAAATAACCAGGCAGGGAAAAGGGAGAGAGCTGCAGGGGAAGAAGAAGGAGACAGAGGAGCTGAGCAGATAGACTGCAGAGGGAAATGTGTGAAAGAGAAGCGCGACTCGGGGAACGCCAGCTGTTCCCAATCCTGTTCCCTCACAAGCAGGATTTCCACGCTGATGCTCAAGGTTATGACCGAATATCCACTATGTTTGCCCGACTTTCACCTTATTTGATGACTTATGTCTCTGCTTGTCAGGGTTGATGAAAGTACCAGAAGGGAAAGCTGCTTCAGTCAGCTGCTGGGGGTAGTGACTACCTGAAAGGAGAAGGTGTGGCAAACGTTTGCTTGTGTTAAAGCAAAGTACAAGAAGATTGGGAGAAGTTGAATCAGGCATTGTTCTAATTATGACTCTATTTTATAGAACAGCCTAAGAAATCAAAGCTTTTCTTTTGCATTTAGACATGTTTTCCCTCAGAATAACGCTCGAAATAAATAGTAAAGTGAGCCTGTTGTTGTTTTCCTGAGTCGTCTTTTCAAAGCGGAGCCACCTGTGGATTTTTCTTCGGGGCAAAGTTTCATATATACGGTCCCCCTGCAAACAACTGACTGAGGCATGAAGCGTTATCTCTCTGGGGTTCAAAGCAGCTAAATCTCTTCCTAACAATGATAATTCCCAAGGCAAGGAGGCAACATACAGTCTCATTTTCCTCCCTGTGGGTCTAATGATCCACGCCCCTTCCTAATCACAAAACACGCTCAGCAGATCAGCACGGTTGAGACTTCGATATGAATAGATTAATCGCTCATCAAAAGCCCGTAGCCTTGTGGCGTGCAGGCCTAAAATCTTTGTTTGTTGTCCTCCGCAGGTGTCGTACGCGCGACCCAGCTCAGCCTCCATCCGTGACGCCAACCTGTACGTCAGCGGCCTGCCCAAGACCATGACCCAGAAGGAGCTGGAGCAACTTTTCTCCCAGTACGGACGCATCATCACCTCGCGTATCCTCGTGGACCAGGTCACAGGTATCCATGGGGCAGCGTCTCCTTTATCCTAACTATGATAAGATAAGATAAGATAGTCTTTATTGATCTCACAATGGAGAAATTCACTCGTCACATCGGCTCATAAAAGAAGGTGCAGAGTAGGGAAGGTGCATTCAGTTATATACAGTGAATCTTCATATATACAATGGATCAAAAAGAATACCAAAAAATACAAAAAAGGAAATAGGAATGGGCATATGATGTCTCATTTACATTCTTAGATATAAACATATCTATATACTTAAATATATACATATATCTATGTGCCTACATACATACGTACCTACGCGTATATATGTGCATATACATTGTATACATTTGTACATACATACATACATGTGACACCCCCACACACCGTATAATCCATCGGTATGACCCGGCATCCTTTGGTGTACATAGATTGCAGCGTTTGATCAGACTTACAGGTTGTGTTTTTAGCACAAGGAGCCTTTCGTGAACATTTTTTTTATTATTATTGAAATGCTGTAAAAATCATTTATTAAACAAAAACTTTGCTTGATACAATCATATGACTGAATTTCGTGTTTAGATACTTGTAGCATCATCGGAAAGATTTTGCAAAAAAATCCTGCAGCAATTCAGAGCAATGTTACAGTTGCATCAGTCAGTCGGCACAAAATTTGTAGTTAACACCCACAATGTGATGATTTCCTGAAGAAGCATCCCACTGTTTGTTGAGCTCGTGATCAATGGGCTTTCCTGTGTTGCACAGATGTTCAGAATGCATCAGCCGCTGATGTGACTGTCTGAAAAATGAATTACATAATTTGCACTTTGTGCAACACTTCTATAAAATAAACATTAAAAGCAGATACAGCCGCAGATACTCACAGAGTCAATGTGCTCACAAAGCTTCTGCACATTAGACACATAATGATAATATCCATATAAAAAATGTATTGTCCCAAACTGATTTCTGGGCTGTTTTTGTTTAATTTTACATGTCTTTTATTTCTACATAGAACCACGTTGGCTAAAAAACCCAGGAGGCCAGAATCTTAGAACTGAACAATGAGTGAAATCATTTACACTAAATATGCTGTAATTATTTAGTAAGAAATGAAGGGAATTGTCCGGCTGAGATAACATCTCTAAAATACTTTATCCAAATGGTACAGATTACCATCACATCCAAGTCTGTAGTCTTTCCCTCTGGGCCAGGAGTGGAGGATTATTTTTCTCCAAGGCCCACATAAGCATCTGTGACTGTTGACAGGTTGTAGGATATAAACAATGTTTCCACGTAGACATGAATATGATTTGATTTGTATTCTTCTTCTGGTAACAGTAGAGCGTTGCATCTGAACGGTAAAACACCCTGAAACTTTATATGTTACTTGATACAAATATTTATCTTTCACAAAACTGAGCCACTTTAACTTTGGTCCTCATCTTGGCACAAATCTCTACGTTCTCTGTCCCTATCTATTTTTGAACCATGAGCAGACGTGTCTTCCTCTATTTCTCAGGTTCCTCTTTGTTTACTGGTGCAGAGCCGCCTCCTCTGGCGCTCGGCTGAAGGATTGTGTGAGCTTTTAATAAAAGCAGTGATTCCAGATTTTGGTGCAGAATTACATCTTGATGCTCATTGGATTTACATCAACAGGCACATGTAAAATGTGACCCATGGAAAATAATATTCTCAGATCTCCTCTAAACTACTGAGCCATATACGTACTTAGTTTTGGGTTTTTGTGCGTTTATTACAAAGATGGCTCATCATTTCCTAGAGTTGTTAAGAATTATAAGTAAATAATTTAACTTTTTAGAGATGGATCAAGTTTATCTGGAAAACTGATTGTGTGCCACTTCATGCTGAGATTATTATTTTTCTAAATACCAAAATTTTTTGAATGTAGACAAATATTGTAACATTTATATAACATTTATTTTGTCCCTTAACAGTCGGTTATTTGATCCTGAAGAACTTTTGTCATCTGACGTGAATGAACAAATTCCTGTTTTATATGAAAACGTGAAATCACAAAGAACAAATAAAAAATGATTTATTGTGTTTAAAAGAAATGTCCATGTTCAAGATGAGCGTGAGGAAGCTTAACTTTTTTAATACCCGACCGCCTCTCCACCACTTAGCAATAATATTCAGTTGACTTCCTTTTTTTTTTGTTCTAGCTTCACTTGCTTTTGCCAGTTGTTACTTCATTTAATATTTTTGCATGTGCGTATCATTAAATATCAGCATAACTTCTTGTACTTTTGTATCTATCTTTACATACAGGAATATATAAATGCACATACTACCAACACAATATACATCTACCCATATATATAATTAGTTACATTAAGCGCATGTTATTATTTAGGCAAACTTTGTCGCTTGACAAAGTCGCAGCTTTCCTCGGGAAACTGAAACCCTCTGCAGATGGTGTGATGAAGTCTAATCCCTGGCAACAAAGAGGCAGATTCAGACGGAACTGGCTGGCACGAGGGGCAACACGACACTTACTTCCTCATCAGTCTGGAAATCAGAAAACATTAAATATTTTAACAATTTACTTTCAGTTACGCTGTCGCTAGTAGAAGCCTCTTTCCTATAGGCCTAAAAGCAGCCTCAGAGTTTACTTTGTTAGAGGGAGGTCTCCTGTACACGTGATCGTAGCAAAGTCTTGGTAATGTCTTGCGACACTATTTGTCTTGTGTTTTTTTGTCTTTAGGTGGGACATAGTTCAAGTGCCATCCGGTCTCATTATACTAGACTGAATAAATACATACACAGTCTCTCACCGACAGAAAAAAAAAACATTTTTATCTACGAGAAAAGCATAATGAATTCAGACTTTTATTTCCACCCCTACTGCTCTTTAGGAATACCAAGTGAGTCGATGAGTGACCTTTGCATGCAATTTTTGCCCCGCTAGAAACAATGACTATCTGTCGCGGACCAGCCACCCCCCATTTACACATCGCACTACATCCAAAACACACAAATGAGTCACATCAGCCCATTGTGCAGCAGAGGAACCCCTCCAGTGTGTCTCTTAGATCAATTTCAGTGGTAGTATGTCTGCCTACAGGCTCCAACCTGCTCCAGCGCTATGTGCAATGTGTACTGATGAAGCAGAAAAAGGAGCAACATGCTGTAAGCCACACTCATTTGCCTAAGCGGTATAAATCACTGCTGGCAGTGAAGTGTACGCCTGTCCTCTGCACACTTAGCAGAGGGAGAAAGGAGGGGAAAGGAGAGATGGAAGGAGCGTGCAAAAAAAAATTGGAGAGAGGGCGTCGACGTGCAGAGTTGTGGGAAGAAAAGGAAATGAGGGGATGGAGGAGGGAAAGGATGATAGCAGAGAAAGTGCAAAAAGGCAGAAACATTTTAAAATACACTTAAAAGATGTAAAGTAATCTCCTATGACCCGATTTTTAACAAACACTACGGTCATGCCTCCGCACGAACCCAGGCATATTTACATCTCTGTTTTTTTTTTTTTTAGCTCAGAGGCTCGGGCCACATTCTATGAATACACCAGCTCAGCTCAAGCACTGCTGGTTACACACAGTCAAGGTTTTTCAAGCATTCATTTCATTTATGACTCACAAGAGGTTCAATAATTCATTGTGTTCATTCTTGACTGTTTAAAAGTGAAGAGGCTTCACATGTCCATCTAAAATGCTGCAATATTCAATTTACAGAGTGAGAATAATATGAACACTCAGTGCAAAAAAGGGGACACTTATCTGAAGAAGCAAAGAAAACTGTTTCACTTGCAGGTTCTTTTCACATGCCGACATTTTAAAACACGGGCTTCTTTTATGCTTTTTTTTTTTTTTTAAGAGACCAGAACCATTAACATTTAATCATTGATTCTAGGAGGTGTCCACCCACAGTAAGCATCAGAATAGTCCCCTTAGTGCAACCTTCCTACAGCAATGCCTGGATTTTAAGATGTGCTGCTCAGTGTGGTTAGGCCTAATTTTGTGTGACCATTTAGCAAAAGCACTAAAGTGTATTAATAAATATAAACGTGCACTACGATCTGATATTAAAAGCGAGCTAACCTTTCCGGATGTCATAATTATAACCATATTTTACCAAATGGAAAAATGCATTACCTCTCTTGAGGATTAACATTAGCGTAAAGCTGTTAGAAAGTTTGTGATTCAGTAATTCTGCAGCTTCTTAAAAATAATTTATAAAAAGTCCAAGATATAACCACCTGAAGTTCAAGCTTTAAAAAGCAAAACTTCTGTTGCGAGAGAGATTTGCTGGCAGACATTCAGCCTTCTGCAAGTTTTGTGCAGCTGGTTTAAAATCTAAACGGACAGTTTATTCGTTTTGAAAGAGGGAGAATTTGATAAAGTAATGCAGCTTAAATCCTCATATTTTGAAAATGACATAAAATGTCCTAAATTTGCCCAGCCGAGACTTGCAGAAACCCCGTTCTAGATCTGTTGTGTTTGAGGCCTGGGTTGTCTGGTTTACATTTCATCCTCTTCGCTGTTGTTAGAGAATAAATTGAAGGGTATTCTTACTAAAGCTGCATCACTTTCTTTTCCCTTTGACTTTCTTTCTTTCTGTATCTAAAATTGGGTTTTATTTGAGAAATACAGCATTTGAAACAAAGTATCGATCATTCAAATGAAAATAAAAACCTTCTTACACAGTTGTTTTGCTTGCACTGCTTGTGATTTGACATGCTTTCTTCATTACTATAAACTTTGGATGCAAGATATTAGAGATTCTTACTGTGCGATATATCGGTGAATAGAGTGATGACGACATCAATCGGGATATATACACATTTACCTCCCATCTCTTTGTCACCTTTAGGGTGTTGGACACTGCCATCTTTGTCAGATTTCGGCATCTACTGCTCAGTCCGACAGGCTAAATATCACATCGGCCTGCAAATGTGATTCTATAACATTTGTTTTACATTAACCAGAAATTATTGGACTCCAAACAGGCCCCTTACAGGCATCAATACTGCACACACCAAAGTCCCGATCCCGATATTTTTGCGATAAATTATTTAGCCCTAAATTAGACTATTGCTCCACGTTTTGACCAGTTTTATGACTCAACATTGAAGATGTTGCTAGCGGTTGGCAAATGCTGAGGTGTATGCAATCAGTCCCAAAAGGACGAGGCGTAACCCTTGTAAAATGCTTTGGGGACTGCAGTTTGACGGCTGCGCTAAGAAGTGGAGTTTCAGTCGTCTTAGAAACAGAGATGTATCGAATTTAACAGATGAAATGCAAAATCGATACCTCTGTATGAATTATATCCCCGCTCCTTCCTCCTTTCCGGTTGCCTAAAGTAATCAAGTCCTGTCTGTCACTGAAGACAACACAATCCTGACGTGTACATCAAGATGTACTCGTGGTCAGAATTGCTGGAGAGCGGGAGATGTTTTTCCGCATACTAATAGCCTCACCAACTCTAACTGCTGTCCTAACAACCACCCAGTCCACCATCCTCAGAAGGGAAACACACACTCACTGCGTGCGCGCACACACACACACACACACACACACACACACACACACACCCACACACACACAAAGATAATGCGAGAGAGGGATGTTCTGCAAGGTGCCCCCAGAGGGCCGCGGATCAGCAGGAGAAATGTTAATGATTAATTAGATGTTAGAGTTGCTGGTGATTAAAAACACACAGGATCTTTGAGCGGCCCTGAGAGTAGTATGCTGGCATCATTGACTCATCTTTTTCTTCTCTCTGATACTGTGGAGAAAGAAGAAACACACCCACCCACACACTCACTGCCATTAAGGGAGAAATGGGCTGCAAATTAATACTCTCCTGCGACTGCCAAAAAATGTAAGCACTGAATAAGAAGGAGAGGAAAAAAGGAAAACGGAGGAGAAGGGAGTCGGCGGCATGTTTTGTCCTCCTCGTCAGATTGTTTTGGGGCTCGGCTAATTGTGCACAGAATGACCTGGTATCAGCTTTACCATTCTTGACAATTTTAGGGAAGTCTCTCGAGAAGAGAAAGTAATTAAAACTTTGCTCTCTCCGGCATGTTTCAGCACATTTTTTTTTTTTTTTTGAATAAGTAAATCCAATTTGGAATGATATTAATGCTTCCTTTAAGGCTTTGGACTGATCTAAGACGCTGTTTACTATGTCCACAGTAATGGGAAGCTTCAGAGTGGATTGATGCACAGACAGAAATAATACCGAGAGCAATGCTACAGAATATTGTTGAAGTATGGGGGTGCTCTCAAGTGACCACTGGCAGATGGGCTGATGATCCACAGCTCCTGCTCTGCTAAATTGGGAACACAGAGTCTGTTCTCTAAATGACCTCCTCATCAACAGGATGCACCCTGCAGTCACTCTTCTGCTCGCAAACACCAGAAGCATCTTAAAGAGCATCACTCTTAGCATCTTTCACAGTCAGATGCATACCGAAAACAAAATCCACTAAAACTGCCAAATTGCCCTTGAGACTCAGGGAGCGAGTACAACATTGACTTGACAAGAGAATCTCTTCATCTTTTCCCTACCCTGCTCTTTCTCTTCCTCGGAGTATTGATTGCCTCTGAATGGTTAAGCATATTTTTTTTCCCCCTCTTTATCGGTGCAAATAGTGCCAGATTCCCTCCCCTGCCTGTCTCTAACCTTCGGGGAGGCAGTCAGGCAGTGATTTAGTGTTCTTCAAGCTGGTGTAGGCAAGCCTCAATTTGAAACAGACAAAATATAAGCGGCAGCTTCCGATCAATAGCGGGCCGTTCGTAGTTCTTCCTGCCAGACCTGTATGCACACAGAGGTCAGTGCTTACCTGATCAATGGCGGCAAATATAATTGATTTTCAGATGTGGCTTCTGCAAACGACAGCTCTAATGTGAAACTAAATCGCTGCTCAGTTTGTGTAAGGATTGACTGTGAAAAGGCTGATTCCACATTCTTTCTGTAAGAGGCGGAAGGTGTTAATGGGAAGGATTCCCATGGAAACAAGTTGTAGGCTTTCATGCTGCAATCCAGCTCACCATGATCCTTCGTAGTGCTACTAACAGGTGTAGTTTGTATAAAACGCTTGTTATGATCATCTTGGCACCAAATTAAGCAGCATATCCATATATAAACAACAGAAACAACATGTGGAAAAGGTAAATGGAAATATTTTCAAATCATTTTCATAATGCTTTAAAGATAAAAAAAAAAGATGTTAAGTATAATTATCAAAACGTGATAATGTGTTGTTTTTCTATTTCTGATTAAAAAATAAGTTTTGATTTCCAAATTGTTGTGTACACAAAGTCCACTCTCTTGGTTGTTTGATGTGAACAATCACTGATTTAACTTGGTTAATAATTTTTATTTATTTTTTTTGCCTATAGGTAGTAAGGAAGAACTATAAAAATGATTTAAAAGTGTTGTGTGAGATGGTCACACACGCGCAACCCCACTAATAACTTGTCATCATTATCCTGTAAACTTACTTTAAAGAAAAATTCTGGCTCTCTGACACCTGCTTCTTTCATGTCTGGTGTCCACAATGTTCCCACTGAACAAGTTCTGCTCAGCATTGCATGAATTAATATTAATTAATTATCATCACAGATGTTCTGAAAAGGATTTTTTCTGTCCCTGATACATATCAAATTCACCTCAAAATATGTATGCTTAGGCACTGTAAGTTTAAAGGGCAATGAAATAAGAAACTACATTTCATCAGTATTAAGCCATCTGTTTCTGTGACTGTCCTTACTAGATTTTCTGCAGAACAGACCATCCTGCTCCACTGCAGGGTTAACTTGGTTAAGACAGTCGCTACATTTCATGATAAAGTATCAAATAAAACATGTTCCAGTCTATTATTCATTTTAAAACATGCAGTGGACTCAACACATAGTCTTGAACTTGCTGCCGATGATTTTTCTCTTGAAAGAGTTAGATGAAGTGCTAGGCTAAAGTTAGCATGTTTCCTCTCTGTTTTGATATGACCTGTTTGTCACATAATCAGTAGAGTTCTAGTTATTAGTGTATGGACAAAACATAAAACTAAAGCTGCTCTACTGCCTCACAAACTAGGGCTTTGCTTTTAAAGCTGTCAAATACAATGAGTAGTCTTTCTATGCAGTGTTTCTCTACACATGCAGAGTAGGAAGCTACTGCAGACAGAGTCTGTTTCACTGTTTCCATTGTTGTAAATAGTGGAAAAAATGCTTTGTTAGTTAGGGAAAAACCTAGACTTGATAGCTCTGTGCAATAATGTCCTATGGTAATGGTCTTTTATACATTTTTCCAAGCGGTACACAGGACAATAGGCCATGATTTTTAAAAGTGGCTGCACAAAGATCATCAGCACAGCTCACAGGGGGTGTGACTGACACGGCTGAGTTTAGTCAAGGACTACAAAAAACATTGACCAGGACCCCAGGAAAAGTGATCATAGGCTTCTACATAATAGAATGCCTCCCTGCGGTTAATTGTTACATTTACTAAACCCAAAATCTGAGATAATACTATTATAGATGAAAGTCTAAGCACTTGTTTAAAGATTACCTAAGTTTTTAAGTACAAATAAATCCATCATCCATTTTCCGTCACATTTATCCCTCTTAGGGTAGCGAGGGGGTGCTGGTGCCGGGCGAGAGGCGGGGTACATCCTGGACGGGTCGCCAGTCTGTTGCAGGGCACAAATAAATGCATTCATCTTCCAATATTAAAATCAAAAAGGAATTTATATCAATATGAAAACATTAATTCCTATAAACCGAACATTATATGTGATGTCCTAATTTTTTTAAAAAGCATGTTGAGCTTTTTGCATTTTTTTGCATTTTTTTTTACCTACTTTGCCAAATTCAGACTTTTTCGAATCCTCCCTTTATCCTTTCCCTCCTCACAAAGTCTCTTTTTTAGGCATTTGGCCTTTGATTCGTTCCAGGTGCAACATGATTCGACAGAATTTAATTGTAATGCACCTGAAGTTTGTCCCAAGAGCCTTGAAACTGGAGGCATCTTGTAAATGTTCTTGGGTTTACTTGTTCTCGTCCGACTTCAAGCGATCCATTCTTCTAATTTATAGGACGGAAATCAGCTCTAAAATAATCTCTGAAAGTCGATTATTGCTCTCATGTAGTAGGTTTTTCTCGTCTTTCTCAGCTGGAATAATGACACCACTCTGTCTGGCCAAGTATCTGAGAACAAAGCGGTCAAGGTAATATGAGCGGAAAGGTGCCCTCTATCTCTGCCTTTTTTTCCTTTAATCATTAGAGTGCATGCTATCTGTGCAATAGCTAACACACAAAAAACACATCCGTTCTTACATATGCACACACCAGACAGATGGTTGGAGCTGTGCTCTGACAGAGGCTAAAGCACAGGGCACCTCCACTCTTCAAAGTCTCTTCGCCTCTCTTCTCGTTGCTTTTTCAAATGCCATCTGTACCCAGGCTCACGAATGTTACTTAAAACAAGGACATTGCAATTTTTTTTTCTGCCTCTAATTAGAATCCAGCAGGAAGAGAGTCTCTTTTTTTTTTTTTACTCTGCCATATTATAAAATGCTTCAGAAAGGTAAGTCTAATTATTCGATACAGTTGGCACACTGTAGTTTCTTACATAAAAGATAAAAGCCCATAAATGGTGGAGCAGAATGCCCCCTCCCCCCACCCCCCAAATACAACAGCATCTTACTTGCAAACACATGTTTTCATGCTTGTTTCTGTCTTCTTAATTGTGTGGGCCTGATGACAAGGATACAGTTCACTAGATGGATGAAGGTCTGTGTGCGTTGGCAAAGGCAACAGAAAGCGTGTGTATTTCATTACCCGGCAGCCAGGTTTTCTCAACTCTCCTTTTTTTTTTCCGGGGGCTCTCAGAGGAGCAGTCATTTCTCTTTGTCAGTCAGTCACTGTTTGGGGAAATGATAGTGCGTTTTAGAGAAATAGTGGCTTTGTTTGGGGAAGGAGCGAGCAAGAATAGCACTGCTTCCTTTCATCATCATCCTTTTTTCTGTCACCTCTTTACATTCTCCTCTGTCACCTTCTCTCTCCTTTTGTCCTTTCCTTCCCTTTACTCCCCGTCTCCACTTTTTGCACTCTCTTCTTTTTTCTACTCGGCCTTACCTTTCCCCACCCCGGCACGCACTTCTCGTCCCCCCCCCCCCCCCCTCCCCCATCTTCTCTCCTCCTCTTTCCCCTCGCCCTAGTCTGAGGTGGCGTGTTATTAGTAAGGCAGACAATGTGCCTGCCGGTGTGTGTTATAGAGAGATAAGCACAGGTAGAGAGAGTTACGTAAGCTCCCGTTGATTACTGTGGAGGAAAGGGAGGCCAGGAAAAGAGTGAGAAGGGGAGAAAATGAGTGAGAAAGACAGACTGCTGTACTTTAGTAAGTACATTGTGCTCTAATGTCAGCGGTGTGGCTGGCAGGTGCTCGATAAGTAGAGCCAGGCTTCTGGGGCTGCTTGAAAGGACGGTCGCAGGGTTTGGCTTCGTAGATTGCTAGTTTGTTTATGTCATTATGTTGAACGGGAGAAAAATAAACTGCTCTCACGGTATATTACACTAACATGGCATGAAATGGGTATTTAAAGAAAATAAACAAAGTGCAGGACAAACTCTGAACATAGTAAGCTGGGTTGCTGTTTTTTTTTTTTGTTTTTTTAAGTCCAAAACATTTCATGTCATTAATTATAACAAGAGTTTGCCTCGGTCTTAGACAAATAGAGCTGAAGCCTGAAAAGGCTTAAACAAAGCAATCAAATCAAATCCTAGACACTATAGTTTGTTTACTAGGCTTTAAACCTCTATTATTCTCCAAAGACAATCTGAGGTCCTTTAAAATGATGTAAATGTTTCCCCAAGTCCAAGTCAGGTCTCAAGTCTGGAAAGACCTAAATTAACATTTTCTCATTAAAATGTCTGCTATGATTTCTGCCTCTTATGCTGTGTTGCTGTAGTTTAGTGCTCTTTGTCATACAGCCTATTTTATTACATAAACAATTTAACAATTATCTTACAGTCATTTAACATTAATTCAATGTGCAGCAGCCTGTTATTAGCTGCTTTATACTGTCTAGAAAATTGATAAGGCATAATTTCTACCCTATTAGAAATATAAATCTTTATGTATAAAGGTAATTTATAGAGATTAAAACCTTTTAATGTTTTTTTTCTTTTTAATGAATTAAATGAATGAATTTTTTTTAATGAATCCCTGTAGTTTTAATTTGCTGTCTCTAATGACTTAGTCAACACTTGTAAATCCATGCATTCACATTGGGCTCCACTTCATCATATAGACTGCTCCACCGTATACGGTTTGAAGGCTTTTCTGCACTCCAACCTGAGTCAAAAGATTTTTTATGTTGGCATGAAACCGTGTTTTAAATCTACACTTCTAAAATCTCTGTTGTCAAGCCTGGACACAAAAGACGTTCCAAAGCACTCCTGAATGAAGCCTTCTATATTTCTGTTCAGTAAGTGGAAAATATCATTTAAGCTCTGTAACATAAATATTGCACATAAATATCTAAAACCTTCTATTATACAAATTATACTAAAACAGGCATGTTCCAAAGTTAGATGCAGCTAATTAAACATTGTAAATCACTAAATAGACCTCTTGACCTCCTATTTTTTTTTTTTTTATTATTTTATTTATTGAGTGGCAGGAAGGACAAGTAGCAGCTAACTGGGACATACATGTTATCAGGGACAATGTGTTCTTTCTTTATTGCAAAACCATCATGTGACAACATGAGGATTGTGAAAGATTACCCCGCGACAAGCCGAAGAGATTTTTTGTTGACAGACAAATAAACTAAAGTAATTCAGACTGCAAGCTCTAAATATATTATTTGTTTGCAAAAAGCCCCTCGAACAGCCTCAGATCAGTTCTCAGGAACATCAATGCTTGTTATGTAGCAGTGCTCCTCAACAGGGCTCCTCAGGTAGTCTTATCATATCAAGCCTTCTTCCTACTGATCTCTTGGATTAGTCTGTAATTTGCCTGCTCATTTTAGGCAGCGTTCTCCTCCCCCTCTGCTTCCTGGAATTATAGTTGTCAAAATTTCTATCATTAGGGGAAATAACAACCTCTGAGCTATCGGTTTCTCTGAAAATGGCAAGTTTGATGAAGATTTGGCTTAAACCGTTTGTGTTTTTACTGAAAGATATGTTTGTAATATTTGCAGTCTGAATGGGAGCAGTCACACGAATACAAGTTGCCCTCAGAAATGATAGGCTAACAACGCAACACCCAGAACCTTGAGCTGATCTTGACAATTGTTTGTTTTTCTTTGCACCGCACTGTTGTTTTTGTTTTTTTGTGATACCAGAATGTCAGTACAGCCAGACCGTTCTCCACCTCTGACATACCGTCGCAGGAGAGGAAGGCAGTGGAAAAACTACAAGAAGAAGCGGGATTGGCCTGTTTCCAGAATAAGAAGGCCAGACAGAGCAAAAATAAATGAAAAAGGAGCTTAGGCTGTACAAACACTGAGGTTAGGAATGAACCTGGCATGTTAGAGTAGAAAATGACTGATATGTTAAACTAGAACAGTACAAGAGGGAAATTGGGGTTACTGAGAGGGTGGGAAGATGAAAAATTACAGCGTCTTCAACACATTGTTGGTTTAGAGGTTTCGAGTAAGGTTTCAGAAGTTGTCAATTTTCATATTTTGCCACAATGCAACCCTAGCCCTAAAGGTATTCTCATGTATATTTGATCATTTAATATGTAATGAAAGAAGAGCATGTGGTTTTCACAATCATTTTACAAATGAATGTCTGGAAATTCCTCTAAATGAGAGATTTAAACAAGTTTAAGGTAGTAAGCTCCTGAAGATTTGAGGCATTTTGTTGTGTATTCCGTGCAGAGGGTGTGACATATTCAAACTTTTTTTTTCTTTTTCTAGCTCAGTATGAGCCTCAGGAGCAGAAAGTAGCAATAATCTTTGAGAACACAGTTTGAGAGAACCCTCAGTCCTCCATGATTGACAGTGTCCAGATTTTATAGGGGTCAACAACTTTTTAGAAGTTGAGAGCTACTTCATTGGTACTGTATCATATGAAGGGCTACCTGTACTGACCTGTGAGCTAGAAGAGTCAGAGCTCACCTTAACGTTATGTAATATAAACATGTTTTTGATGCATTTATCATTTTAAATCTATGTAATTACAAGTATGATTAAAAAGGAAGAGCAACTAAATAAAATAACATTTTAGATGCATCTCACTGGAGGGTTGTGCTATCTTTTGATCAGGCTTGAGGGCGCCACACATGGTCCTCGAGGGCTACCTGGTGCCCGCGGGCGCCATGTTGGTGAACCTGTGCTGTAAGCATTGAGAAGAGGAATGCATACAGAAGATCACCAGTATAGCACAGACATGAAAGTCCCACCAACCAGTTTCTATATTTCCCCTTTTTGTGTAAAACTATATCATATTGTATCAGAGTCTTTAGGATCTTTAGGCCTTAAATTATTCCTTATTAAAATTGTTCATGATTCAAAGTCTTTCATCGAAAGGCCTCAGACTCAACATGGAGAAAAATCCTTGTTTATTATCTACTTTAGCTTTTTTACGTCCTTACTATGCAGTTTATGTTTTGAAAATCTTTGATCTATGTCATATAAAGGCATGAAGCGGAGACGATTGGGCATTTTTTTTTTTTTTTTTGATGATGACTCTTTAATGCAGCTCTTTTCTGTTCACACTTTGTGCTTAGCAGTACTTTCTTCAAGTCACAACGTAATTGCATGCGTTCTTGTGTGCGTTTGTGCCAGGCCTTCATCTGTATGCCCAGCATTTATCTGGAGGGCCTCCAGTGAGAACCAGCTTAGGAGGAGCTCAAGGCCAAACAAGTGTGAGGATTAAAGGACGAAACAGAGTCCTTCTTTCTCATCGCGGTGGAGGAAGAATATGAGCAGCACTCCCCACTCCGTTAACTAACACTGAGGCGTCCTTGAGCAAGGTTCTTGGGATGTCCAAGTGTATTTTAGTAAAATACTTTTGTGAAATTGTGCTGATTCCAACTATGAAGAAGAAGTGTGCTTCTGGGGAAGTATTTGGTGCTTAGGAGAAATCTAATAAGCTGCAAACGTCCATTAAAAGAACAGTAAATGGCCATCACCCAAAAAGAGCTCTAGAGACACAGCAATGCCCCTAATTTTACCTCACACTCGGCTCACACTCGCCAAAAAACTGTAATAAATAAATAAATAGATGAAGCCGCTGGAGGAGCAGTGGTTGCTGTTTGCACTGTGCAGATCCCATTAGAATTGTTATATTTTTTGCTTGTGACAACCTAATTAAAATGTACAGGTTCAAAGCTGGCACCAAGGTAAAAAAAAAAAAAAAGGAGTGGAAATTGTGAAAGCCTGTCGGGAGGTGGAGGGAACCAGAAACACTAAATGTGGGAAAGAAACAAAATAATATCTACAGTGAGTATTAATAAAATTCTCAAGCAGGTGAAAGGAAAACACTGTAGCTCAGTCTAGGTTACAAAGCTGATGTTGTACATTATATACATACATATATATATATATATATATATATATATATATATATATATATATATATATATATATATATATATATATATATATATATATATACACAAAATTACTTTATTATATTATATTATATTATATTATATATTATTATTATACTATATGTTCCAAAGGGAAATTAATGGATGTTTTAACTCATATTATGCTAGTTTCTTCAGAGAGTTGTAGATGCTGATGGCTGTGGGCAGAAAGGATCTCCTGTAACCGTCTGTCTTCTCTGTTGTTGTGCGACAGACTGATGAAGCAAATGCTTGTAGTTTCCAGAGTTACCAGAGGAGTCCCCAGAACAGAGCTGGCCTTCTTTATGAGCTTGTTGAGCTTCTTTATGTCAGTTTCTCTGATGCTGCTGGCCCAACAGATGATTGCAGAGGAGATCACGTTCTCCACAACAGCCCTATAAAAGATCTGCAGCATCTTGCTGCAAACACTGATGGACCTAAGCTTCCTCAAGAAGTAACGTCTGCTCTGTCCCTTCTTGTAGACAGCTTCACAGTTGCATCTCCATTCCTGTTTGTTGTTCAGGGGAACCCCGAGGTATTTATAATCCTCCATCACCTCCACTTCTTCTCCCATTATGGAAATAGTGTGAGTCCTATTCCTGTTTCTCCTGAAATCTACAATCATCTCCCTTGTTTGATTCACATTCAAGATGAGATGATTGTTTCCGCAACATGCAACAAAGCAGCCCACCAGTTCCCTGTACTTAGCTTGACAACCAACGACTGCAGAGTCATCTGTTTCCGCATTTGTCAGCAGTCTGTCTTGTACCGGAAGTCTGAGGGGTAAATGGTGGAAATGAATAGTGAGAGCGCTTCAAAAAAAGCGAAATACAGCTAATAAGACAAGCTGTTATGTTTATATTATATTATGTTATAGGTTGGCTGATATGTAAAAAAAAAAAAAGTTTTATCATAACAACAAAGCACTGACGCTAACAGGTCAGGAAGAAAACAGCAGCACAAAAGAAAAAGCTTTACGATCTCATCCGAGCAGCACAGTTAATTTTACCAGGATCACTGAGATCAATTGATATTAAAGGGGACATATCATGAAAAAAATCAAAAAATTTTTGCCCTTACATACATTGCAATGTGTTCTTGGAATCTCTAAGAGAGCAGATTATTATTTAGTCTGTCGAAGATCTGAGTAGATACCATTATATTCTTTTTAGGTCTCATTTTTCAAGCCGTTTAGTTTTCTCTGTTTCCTATTGCGCTTTTGAACAATTATGTAACAACATTTGGTGCTAAACTATTTCATGAGTGCACCATTTTTATTTGTAGAAGCGATTTTGTAGTCCAAGTTGAAGGCTGCCGAAGCTACAAGTGGATAAGTCATCAGTTGTTCATCACGTCAGCATCATCCAAAAATGGCCTATCAGTGTGAAGTTCATTCTCTAGATTTAAAGAGACAGCACCAAAATGAGTTACTCTCAGAAGTACCTCAGAACAGGAGTAAAAACGGGAAACAAGGGGATAAATTAACGAGAAATTCAGACCAAAGCATTGCAGTTCCACTTTATATAGACCACAGTTGAATGATTTTAAATGTAAAAAGGACAATATAAAAAGTATGATATGTCCCCTTTAAGATATGCTTACTCTAAGGGATGTTGGGTAAATGCAGTTCTGGGCAGTTTGCCATGTTGGGTGCATTATTCGGATCAGCCAAAAGCTGCCAATATTTTAAGATTATTTTAACTGTCTTTTGAAAATCATCCCAAGTAAGATATTGTATTGTTATAATTTAGATTTGTTTTAACAACAGGATTTGTTTTTTTGTGTTCTGCATTTTAT
The DNA here is from genome assembly GCF_011125445.2 of Fundulus heteroclitus. Classification (NCBI taxonomy): domain Eukaryota; kingdom Metazoa; phylum Chordata; class Actinopteri; order Cyprinodontiformes; family Fundulidae; genus Fundulus; species Fundulus heteroclitus. Next base: position 21,548,305 of record NC_046369.1, on the reverse strand, counting down.
GAATGTTTATAACTTCACATTTATACCGTCACAGGCAGTGTGAAAGTCAATTCATTTGAATATTAACTTGTTTTTTGGTGATTTTTTTATTGTCAAGAAAAAGCATTTGTCCAGCTTACTGCAGAAGTACTAGGATGAGATAAGACAGGATAGATGATATATTAAATTTTTCATATTGCAGTAAGAGATAGTTTCAAAAGATGATATAAGGCCATGCTGTAAAAAAAAATAGCTTTAGTATTCTCATCAGTCATAAAGCTTAATTCCGTTGCTTCATCTTAGATTATCTCACCAGATCATATTCTCTTAAATCAAAACATGTAGAGAATAATTTTAGAGAAATGAATCGAATTGTCCCCAAACTACTTGTGCTGCTCAAGAATCTTTAATGTATTGCATTGCCAACAGTATGTTATGGTATGTATGGATCATATCAACCAGAAAGCAACCATACTTGAGTCTAGTAGAAGTGATACTACAGGCCCTCTGCTCTCTTATCGTCAGGACTTTCTAACGTCATAGAGTGGACCCTTATTCTCCACTTATTAATGGAATTAAATAAAAATGTAAAAGATAAGCACTGCAAAGTCCTGTCTGCCAATGACCATTTAAGAACTTTTGCAGAGATGCAATACCCAGCCATTAATGTTTATTTATGGTGCACCTTGTTAACTCCATTGTTTTGTCCATAATGTGTCTACATAGAACCAAACTTAACTCTGCTCTGTATATTTTAGAAATCCTTCCATTGTCCATTCCTGCAGTAGGTGTGCGCTCTCCTTTAACAGAATACAGATGCTTTGTCACAAATATAATCAATACTTTTTCTCTTTGTTTGTTTTTAAGGAGTAAAACTAAAGCCAGAACACAGCTGATTAGTATGTGCAACACTAGAGTGGAAAAAAAAAGGATAACACATATTTAATTAATGATTTGCTTTCAAAGAGTATATTTTTATGATGCAGCTTGGCTGGAAATTAAATAACCTTGTGATGCCTGCGCCCCGCTGAGGAAACGAGAACAAAAGAGTGTGAGATGGTCAAGGTGCTTCTCTGAATAAGAATCCGGGGGAGCTAGTGCCATGAGACAGGCCAACAGGAAGTGTGTATAAAAAAGAAATAGGGAGCGGGATTGCATGTACAAAAATGTGGAATAACAATAAGGAGAGCTTTTTAAGTGTGAGAAAGAGGCTGCACACACTGATGCCTCAAACATAACATTGGATTCTTTCTTACTGCCTTTCTTTTATTCAGCTTCAGTCACACAGACATGTCTGCACGCACACAGTATTATGTAAATATTCTCTTCGGCAGAGTGCTGCTGTCACTGAGCGAGCATCCTCTGGGCCATCCAGGCAGCCTCATTAAAACGACGCACTGCATCCATTAATAGATACCAGTGTGCATGTACGCATATGCACACACATCCGTACGTAGACAGTCAATAAAACACACAAAGCATTCATGGCCACCAATAAAGGACCTCCTGGGAAGCACATCTCTAAATGTTCCTCTTAGGTGGCAGTCAAAAAAGTGTCTCCAAGGAAACAGCTCAAATGTCACTGAGAACAATGCAAGAAGAGTGTGTGGTGACCGTGACTGCAGACAGTAGAAGAAAAGAGTGGACCACGCAGCTTTAAGCCAAGGAATTAGTCTATAGTGGGAGTTATTCTTATCCTGTTTCCTCAAATAAAGGATGTTGCATTCAGGTACCAGAAAGTTTCAGGTGGCAGGTCTTTATAAAAGCCAGCCATTTATTTATTGCCTATCCCACCATTACAGCTCTTACGATAGTAATGACGTTTTATTTGTAAAATCTGTTACATGAAAAGTTAACAGATGCTTATTTATGACAGTCAGGAGGAAATCTATTTATTTCTAAGAAATTTCCATAATTTAAGATGATTCAAGTAATTGAAAACATTTTGTTGTGAATTTTGAAAGGAAAATCCTGGGTTTTAAATAAGAATAACTTTAAAAAAAATTTACGTGAAAAGCGATTTTTAGCTATTTTTAACACAAATAGAAGTAAACAGAAACAAAGGGGATAAAATACAAATCCGTATATACTAAGTATATATAAATACTAAACTTTTGAGTATGGACAAAGATAAGTATTTGCATTTTGAGCCTTGTATTGAAAATGTCCATCACTACCACATATAGAAAAAGACAATGATGACAAAAAACCTATGTTACTAGTTTGGAGGGGCTGTGATTTTATTTTCAAACTCTCCGATAAGACATGTTTTTACTTTGCTTTGCTTGTTTTTATTTGATTATCTAAGAATAGTGTGAATATGCACAATCCGATCAGTCTGTCACCTGATGTCGAAGCAGCGCTCCCATGCTTCTGGTGTCCAGTGTGGATTTAGCTCAGAGGTGCACCACAAATCTATGTTAAGCAGACAAACGTGCGGCGAGCTTATTTGCAGAAGTAAACAATTTGTCCCATTATCCTCAGAATGAACTTGGTGTGGTGAGGGATGAGGGGCCAAAGTGACACAGAACTGCTTTGCAGCGCTTTGCTCCTAATTTGCTGGCTAATGGCTACGTTATCGAGTAAATTTGTTTACACTCACCTCATCTAGTCCGGGAAATGGCATTCTGTTTGCTTACCTTAGCATTTGGCGATAAAAAAACAACTATCAATTAAAATAATAATGATGTCTCAAAACATAAAATCACAACAGAAAATGTATCCATCTTCTAAATACCTGAAAAACGCCCTTCACTTATATGTTAAACAAAATTACTACAACTGACAAGACCTGCTTATCTGGGTCGCCCAGGCATCTGCTGCTCAGACGTCCTTTTAGCAGAAACCTGTTATGCTGCCCCCTGTTGGCACCTTAGGGCAAACACTTGGCTACTTCCATTTCCCTGTCATGGTTTTGGTCCTTTTCCCAGAACAAGCCCACTAACTGTTTCACTGGTGTCAAATTCAAATTCTTAAGTCAAAAATGGCCAAAATATTTGCTAGACATGCACAGTGGTAAGAGAAGGTCTTTAGATTTCTGTAGTGGTGTTTTCTAACCAAACTACTTTGTATTACGGTGGCTTTCTCAGGGTGATTGGAACTAGGAAGTTTATTGCTCTTCTATCAAGGACTTTCTGTGCTTCAATTTTGTTCAGTTTGTTTCACTGCTAATAAAAAGAAAGTGTAACAGTCATATAGTTTAATCAAGAGAAATAGGATTGTATTATTTCTTGGAGCTTTGTTATTCTTTGCTGTAAGAAACAGTAATGTGAAAGAGGATAGATGTTTTTTCCTTTCTTTAAAAGCTTGTTCAGAAGTGAGCTTTTACATTCAACAAATTAGAATATACTTATAATCCAGATTTTTCAACAACTAACAACATTTATTTTTATTAATTAGTAAACCGAAACATTGCAGATTATTTAATTTAAAGGTGTATCTGTAAAACATTTGTCATGATGCCTTTGAGATCTTGCACTTTTAAATACTTGCAGATTTTGAATTACAACTCTCACATTTTATTTATTGAAATCCTAAATTTGCATATTTGTTAATTTGTAGCTTGCTTTTCTAATCATTGCCCAATATGCCAGTTTCTTCTGTACATTTTGGCAATTCAATTAAAATACTTCTGGTATTATCCACTACTAGCTAATATAAAAGGGAGCATTTTAGAAAGTTTTCATCTAAAACAGGGGTTTTAGTAGTTGGCTAAAATCTCTCGCATGTAAATCTGTATGATGATCTCAGGTTTTTGGCACCTGTCTTTAAAAGCGCTAGGCTCAAGTGAAGAATCGTCTAAGAGGTTCACAGAAGAGATCAGTGGAAAGGATACAAAAAGATAGAAAATACTCTTGAATGTGTCTAGAGATATAGATGGAAGCAGAGTTCTCAAGTTTAATGTCAAAGGAACAGCATCTGATGGTAAGAAGAGGAAGGTATGGATGGAGCAACCAGATGCTGAGGAAGCAGGTGGTCAAAAAACCTCAACTGATGGCAAAAGACCTTCAGCAAGACTTGGTGGCAGCACCCACTGACTGTAGATTTCAGTTCCTGCAGTAAGGCAGATAATACACACTAAAGTGTTGGATCTGCAATACACCGAAACGCAAGGAAAATCAACTCCACTTTGCCCGTAACTTTTTAACAAGACCAAAAAGGTTTTGAAAATCTGTTCTCTTGAGCAAAGAATAAAAACTGGAACTTTTTGTGCCACTGAATCAGTGACATGTCTGGAGGAGGAGGACAGAAGCATCCAGCGAAAAAGAACACCATACCTGCATTGAAGCTTTTGTCTCCTCTGGCACTGGAAACCTGCCGCGTGTGAAAGGCGAGACTGATTCAATCAATTACGATGAAATCCTGTGAGAAATTGACAGAAATTGTCTGTGAGGAAGCTTAAGCTTGACACAGAAGCATCATTGTAGCTTCTACGATGAGCTCTACTATATCTGTCTTGGTTCCAAAAGAAACTTTGGTAGCTGCTAGAAATGCTATCATGGTCGAACTGACTTAAAATCCACTGAAAATCTCTGGTGGGATTTAAAACGGTGATTGCAACAGACAAACCAAAGAATATTTTTTTTTACCTGAGGCGCTTTTTCAATAAGGACTGGGCTAGGTTTCCTCAGGAATGCTGCCAGAAGTTGGCGTCTGGCCATGAATAATCTTTGCAGCAGGTCATTATAGCAAAAAGGGGCTCTACTAAGTAGCACAGATGCTTGTCATAAAGGAGTGGAACACCTTTTTTAGACTGCAGAAGTCATTAAGAGTGGCAGTTTGTGCTTAATTTTGAGTAAACACTCAATGTTGATGTTATGTGATTGTTCTTGTTGAATTAGAGTCAATGGCAACATTTTTGGTTTAGTGGATGTCATGAGCACAACATGGTAATTTGATGTGGGGGTTGATGGAGATGAAACAAAACAGGTGGAACCGGATCTGGAGGCAGAGAATACAAGATTAGATTAACAAAATGATTTAAATACTTTTAGCAAACGTAGAGGCCAGGACTAACTGTTTCTCTAAATCAGAAGATCTGCCGATGAGTGGATGGGAGTCTGGGATTTTACGGAAGGTGGTGATTGGAAACAACTACGCCTTGACCCCGCCCATCAGATGCTGCTTCCGTAGACAAGGAGGAGACTGCTGAGCCAGTTGGCCTCCTTGTGACCCGAAGCATCTCGCATGCAATTTATGAAAATGTTACGATGAACTTAAATTTAAAGATTTCGAAAAGGTCTTAAAATTTAACTCACTGAAACTCGCTGTAACTAAGATGCGAGTACAAAAAGAGGTTTTGCCTTAATACTGATTGTTTATAACAACTGTACTGTAATCAAATTGCCGAAGCAGTGAAGGACGAGCATGTGTTTGAAATCCGTGACACCTGAATTAAGACACAGTAAGATTTTAACACTAGCATTCTGTGTGATACCTGTAAAGTAAAAGGAGCCCTCCATTTTTTTTCTGATCTGCTGGCCCCGCAGGTGGCTCCCGAGGCGTGGGCTTCATCCGCTTTGATAAGAGGATAGAAGCGGAGGAGGCCATCAAGGGCCTGAACGGCCAGAAACCGTCTGGCGCCGCCGAGCCAATCACGGTCAAGTTTGCCAACAACCCAAGTCAGAAGACCAGCCAAGCCCTTCTGTCACAGCTCTACCAGTCTCCCAACCGCCGATACCCCGGCCCACTTCACCACCAGGCACAGAGGTTCAGGTGAGTTGACCCAGGATAGGTCCGGTAAGGGTTCTGGCAGACGAAACAGTACATGTGATTTTAAGGATGTGTGTCGAACAGAGTTTACAAACCACAGAGGGAAATGATGTCCTAGTGCCTTAGATGCCGTGCAGCTCTAGAGGAAAACGTCTAATGAATGTCTAGGCACAGATTTCATCAGCAGTGTGATGTATATGGTATAAAGCTAGAAAGATGGATGAAGAATTAAATGTTTATTTAGCAGGGGAAAAAAAGATGGTCAGCCTCAAAATAGGCAATTGTTCTCAGTCAACATGTCTGCTATAAACAACAGTATGATTTGGGAAATATTTGCATCAAATGAAATTCATAGATTGTTTAAACAGAGGATGTAACGCCTACAGACACAGCGAGAGAGAGAGCGTGACTCATCTCTTTGTCTGTGTTACACCGCTGAGGCTCATTTTGCTCCTGCGAACAGTCATTTCTGCAAATACGTCCTCTGTTTGAACGGCAGCTGTGAGCTGTGCACCTGGTGCAGGTGTCAGATAAACCAGTGCGTGCTCTGGGTGGGTCCGCCCCGATCAGAGAGGAACTGTTAAGAAGAGACTGAGGGGTTCTGTCGTTCACAACTTTCTATGTCTCGTCATTTCATCTCCCTGCCATGATGACAGTTTCTTCACTGCATTTTTTTTAATTATTTCTTTATTAATCCTGGGCAAAAACATGTATTGGGGTTAAAATGCTTTAAAAAGCCACACACTTCTTTTACCTTACAGCCACGATTGAACAAAATATAGTCGAGCTCATAATGAATCCTAATAATGTTTTGCACTGTTCTGGCTGAACAGAAAGACAATACAAGTGCCAAATTCAAGATGGCTGGTAATTCAGATTCAAATGGCACAAGTTTCTGCCCTGCAGGCTGATTTAAAAAAAATTTTCAATTAAATGAGGAGGGAATAAAAGATTTTAAAATACAATTATTGCCAAATTAAATGGGACGTGGAGAGTCTGTTAAACAGTTTTCAGTTCTAATAGATGTTTTTGCACAGGCTTCTCATCTTTTCACTAAACCATGGCTAAATTTTATATACATGAACACAGTGCATTCCTGATGTTGTACCTAATCATTTCTTACAATTCACACTGACCTGCAGCTGACCTGTTGCATCCAGAGATTGTTTCGTCTTACTCCTTGACACGCATTACGCTCCATCATCAGATCCAGCAACAATGTCTCACAATTGCAGACAGAACATGTGCTTATACATTTTCCTCCCTGTTACAATAACACTAAGCCGGTCGTGCTGTTTACTCTCCATCAAAGTCAGAGCTTGGAAGGTATTTTTCTTCTGCAGCGGCTTCCCTGGTGTGACACCTGAGCGATGTAGCGTGGCTGTGTGTCTGTGATACGCCAAGCCAATTTACAGGCTCCGCAGGAGCGCTGTCGTTTCTCATCACAACTCACAACCACAGGACCCTTCCTCCTGCTCTCTGCTACCGAGCCCCTCACCGAAACTTCAACACTTTGCAAGTTATAAATCTGCTCTGTGAGCGCTGCCTTCACTATTTTAAAAACTGATTCTGAAACAAAGAACTTTTTTTTTTTTTTTACCAACAGACAGCAATGCAGGTTATTTCTTTAATAGAAAAATAAAAACTTTAAAGGTACACAAAGTAGTAATATTAGGTTTTAATGGCTTTTAAATTTCCAAAACTTATCTATGAATAAAGGCTTTTTTCCCCTAACAATATCCAAAATAAAAGATTAGTTAGGATTACTCAAATTATGTCTATTTGCTAAATACCAGAGTCATTTTTTTCAGAGACTATTTTTATCACTTTATTCAAAATCCAAAAGTTTACATACGCTAAGAATACTATGGCTGATCTAAATCTTTTTCTCAACCCATTTCATGCCATCCTGTCGACTATTTACAACAAAAACATGTAATGGTTTTGTGATCATTTCTAGAGAGCTGCATCCCTCTGAAAGCCTTTTTTATATTTTTTTCAGTCAGTTACATTTTTGCTCAACTATTTTGCCATTAGAATAGAAACTATCTGATAATTATTTACATCTTCATATAGACCAATGATCTCCTTTAGCTAAATCCTCCCTCATTACATAAATACACATCATTTAATATGCTTGAATCCTCAGAGCATGTAACTTTATAAATCTTGGAGTAGTAAAATATAAATAAAAATTATCTCATGGTCAAGATGTAGACTTGCCTAATAATTGTGCACGCAGTAAATGCTTGTACTCAGTTAAAGCGAATCAGACCCTGCTTCTTAGATAACATTATCTTATGCAACATGATACCTAGATAGGTTAGGGTAAGGGTTAAAATGCTAAATGTCTCTTTGATGCTCGTCAAAAATTGTCTACTTCAGACAAACCTTGAAGTAGCAAAAAAAAAACATTATGTAAGGTGAGAGCAGGATAACATTTGCAGCTGAAGTCACATTTAGCATCACAAACTAGGACACAAATCTCCCTTTTTAAACCTATTGTAATGAGGTACTTCTCCCCAGGTTCGAAAACTGGATTTCAAGCTGTGAAAAGAACATAACTTGTGTGACTAACTCACATGGGCCTGTTGCAACACGTGTTAATGTATATTGTACTTGTACAGTCTATTTCCAAGACAGCGAAAATAATCGACTCCAACAGAATCCACCAAGCGCTATATCCCGGGCTTGTTTCTGATCCTCAGTCGTTAACTAATGCTAGTAATTTGCAAATTAGCCTCATTATATCCAGGGCAGAAGCCAATTTTAATTGAACAGATTTTTGTTTTAGAAAAGGAAAGGGGGGGAAAAAAAGCTCCCTTTCCTCCATTAGACTGCATTGACGAAGCACAAAGGCCCTATTGTTTCTGCGGAGCTTGTAGAGGCAGTGTGAAGAACTGGCAGAGTGTTTGCGCGGTGAGTCTGCATCCGTGTGGGTTCATACATATGTGAGGGGGAGAAGGGGAAGGGAGCGAGTCTTTGCAGCAGGTTGTTTTGTTGTGGCCCCACGGCCAGCAGATGTCTTGATGCTCCTGGGCATGGAGCACCTCTCCTCTGAGCTTCCTCTCCAATTGACTCATTTACCCACAAAGCAGACTGTTCGTTCCCTTCCCACATAATGGGCTAATTACTGTTTTAATGATTCCGTATATCCTTCGCTCCTCTGTATTTCTTTGTTTTCAGGCTGCTTTAGCATTTTGTGGTTATTGCAGGCAGGGAAATTGCTACTATGTGAGTAACCACACTATGATGCTGGAATAAATAAGCCTATGAATACCCTCCCCAAATTAAATAAATTGTTAAATACGGAGATTATAGCCGATGTAGGTTGCTACAATAAAACATTGTTCATGTTTAATTATTCATTAACAATTCAGAATTATTTGATGGAATAAATTTTTATGTGAGAAGACAAACCTCTGCAGGATTTCTAATTTGTAAGCTATTTAATTACAGTCAAAAACCATCATAGCATTAAATTGCCCCTGAAAGATTAATAGACTGCAAAATTGTTATCTTGCAAAAGCAATAGTTAAAATAATAGCGATATTGTAAGGATTGTTAATATTGTGCTGCTATATCATGGAAGTCAAAATAGGTTGTTTAGACAGGGGAAAAAAAGTAATTCACACCTAAATAGCTAAATAAGTGACCTGTTTTTTTTTTTTTTCCATCTTTAAGCAGACCAGAGTTTGTCTTGCCAGGTTGTCAACTTTGTTTGGGCAGGTTTCAATGTTCATCCAAGCAAGTTGTCTGCCTGAAACCATGCTTTGCTTTGTGCAGTTCCCTTATTGTGGGAAAGCAATTGGACTCAGTGCAGGCCAACAAACCTCGTCCCCACCGATTCCGTTCGTCCATGTCTTTATGGATCTTGATTTGTGCACTGGTGTGCAGTCATGTCGGAGCAACCTCAAACTGTTCCCACAAAGATGGGAGCATTAAAATGTCTTGGTCTACTAAGATGTTTAGCATTCCTTCACTGAAACCGTCAACTGAAAAAAAGCTCCGCCCAATATTCCCCTCTGCACCAAACTTTACAATTGGCACAGTGCAGTCAGGTAAGTCCTATGTCTCCACTGCACTAGAGTCCAGTAACAGCAGGCTTTACACCACTGCATCCGACATTTTATTGCACTTGGTGCCGTATGGTTTGGACACAGCCTTTCCTCCATGGAAACCCAATCCAAGAAGCTTTGTTGAACTAATCTGAAGGCCACGTGACGTTTAGGGTTGTACAGCTATTGAGTCGGCATTAAGTTAACTACTTTTGCAGACTATATGTCTCAGCATCTACTGACACCGCTGTGATTTATGTTACATACCACTTGAGTTGCGGTCTTTCTTTACGCTTTGTTATAATGCAGCTAACAGCTGACTGTAGCATATTTAGCAGGGAAGAACGTTTATGAGTGCAGGTGGCATCCTATCACGGCACCATTGTGGAAACTATTTCCAGCTGAGTTCAAAAACACTGTCAGTCTTTTAGTATCTCCAGGTGGTTTTAGTAAATCAAGCTGGAAGTGTTTTGTTAAATCCCTGCTTTTAAGTGCTGCTGATGTTGATTAACCGACTTGAATTGTTAAAATATGAAACTGTCTGGTGATATTAGGATATTATGTGATCTGCTTACAGACACATACTATATGATCCCCTACAAAAACTACAGAATAAAACTGAGGGAGGATCAAACATTTACCGAATGAGACGTCTATGATAATTTTTCGGCTGGGGAAAAGCAAACTGTTGTTTTAAAGAGCAAGTAAATAACTGGCTCTCGCACCAGCTTTATTTAACTATCATAAAATCTTTTGAAGGCAATGTTCCATGTTACCTTTGCTCTCTGCAGTAGTTTTAAACAATTTAAACTAGATGCCAGTTCGGCTTTCAGTGGCCAATACTACAGTAGGGGTGTAAATCACCAGCTTTATAACGATACAATGTTATATCGATTTGTTTGGATGACGATACGATATTTGCCCATATCACAAAGTTTGCCACAATATGATTTTGATTAAATTAAATTCACAAGTCAGTGATCTGATGTGATTGTCTGCCCATCTAACAGTATTATTTACATTATCAACTCACAAAAAAAAACATTTATGATTTGACCATTTCATTTCTAACGCCTAATGGTATCAGGCATTTAAATCAAACACAACATTCTTCTAATTTTACAATAATAATAATAATAATAATAATAATAATAATAATAAATCACCTGTTCACTTTAGTGTCTTTTCTTGTGAATTTCTAAATTTCTTAAAAATTATGAAATGGATCTATAATAAAACTTTGGATTGATGTAATTGGATCATTAATCATTTAATCAATATATCAATGTGAATCAATATAGTGTGACGCCTCTAGCCAATAAGTCTTTCCAATTTTGTTTTTGAAGGACTGTAAACCATGCAAAGTTTTTGAAATGCAGAGAATGAAGGGCGAATGAAAGATTATCCCCTGACCCTCTGCAATGCCTCACAGTAAAGTGGCAGCTCGGCATGATCAAAGACCAAGAGCCTCATATCAGAACATTTCCTCACGTCAGTCAACTCTGCGGTCACATCTGAGCGATCAGCAGGTTTAGCGTCTGCTTCAGTGAACACCAGCGTTCATACCGTATTCCCAGCGACATTCCAGTCTTTTCCTCTAGGAATCATATTTTTTTATGCTTTTTTTTTTCACTGGATCTTCATTGTTTCTCTGGGAGATGCTAATAGCCGTTAGCCGCTTCCTTGTTTTAACCCATGCAATGCATGTGCAGTACGTACTTCTGTTAAAATCGTAAATAAATATGAAAGGCTTTATTTACTAACAAGTTGAGCAAAATCAAAGCATGAAACACCAAGATAACAACTAATATGCCAGCAGGACTTGATCTTTCATAAAAACTATGCATGCAACCAGAGAGAGCTACTGACATATAAGTTATTTAAAAAAATAAAATAACATGGCTATGCACCTTTAAACTATTTTAAAAAAGTTTCACAGGAATATGAATTGCTACTCTGCTACTCTTAAAAGTTGAAATCTTTACATTATCACCCTAACATTGCACTGTTCTAAAAAGAAAATGGAAAAAGTTATTGTTAAAGGCCTTGTGATATTTAGCAGAGCTCAAGACAGGCTGCCTTGGTTGATGCAGACTTAAATGGATGTTGGTTTAGCAGTTTTCCGAGAGCTAGCTATTCCCTTTTTTTGGTGTACCAGCTCAACTTACTTTTCATATCTTTTTAAGCCAAAGATCAAGTAATTTGTCCACCAACAATCTGCTGTCTATGCATGTTTTTTATGCATAAATGTAAACTTCAAACAACGCGACAAATCACCGTCTAACACGGATTTAAATGGCAACACAAGTGGGAAGAACGTAACAGGAATCACCAGCTACTCGATCAGCTAGTTGAATTTAAATCTTGGAACCAATGTGAGGAGAAGGCAACACTGTGCCATTTTTAAAAACAAAACAAAAATATGAAGAAGACGTGTAAAGACTTCTTTACTGCCAAAGACAAGGAGAAACAACCCTTAAAGTCGAGTCAAAGTCAGAGTTTGTAGTGTTTTGAAGAGGAACGAGGCGTCGCTGCCCAGCTGTTGCTCAATAAGCCGTGGCCTCTGTCCATTAGGCCTGAGGAGTTAATAAGACATGAGACAGGGCAGACCCAAGTGAAAAATGAAGGTCATTGAGTCACCAAGCAGACTGCATCCATCCAACAGGGCCAACGTTTCACACAGCCCACAGGTTTCTGAAGCACCAGCGCTCTGACACAAACTGTAATTTACACTGGCTGACCACAATAGCTGAAACCCACAGGCTGAAATTATTATGAAACCAAAAAAAAAATCTCTTGAAAGCTAACCCTTTTAGACGGAGGACCCCGTCTGACTAACACTCAACTTTTCCACCTGACCCCTTATCATTTAATGGGTTGACCCTGACCACAAAGAAAGACATTCACAATTTCATGGGTAGTTTAACATCAAGTCATGTGCTTTTGTTGTTCTGCCGCAGAGAAAACCAACTAATCATCATCGCCTCTCTCACTCACCATCATACAAATGCCAAACCATTACACTGACAGAACTCTGGATCATTTCCCCGCCATCTTAGGTGTTCTGTTAATTGAGTTAGCACAAATTAAAAACCCTGGACAAACAAAATCAATTTACCTCCATCCTAATAATCCACCGGTGTGGTGCCATAACTTGTGCAGAAACCCACATGCAATTTATTGCATGTATAATAGGATGATGATTTGCAATGGTTGTGGCATTCTGGCTTTACTCTCACGCCAGTAATGCCTGATGCAATGCTGCGCTCACACTCTGCCTGCAGTTAGTGCTCTGTATGTAACTGCAATTCTAAACCATTACCAGTTTACCAATGTAGTCTTGTATAGTAAGTAATTGGAAGTTCCTAAAATAATCTGAAGGTCCCTGAAGGTTTTATTTGGTATTAGCAAGTGCAGTGCCTGCTCAGCAAGCAACCAATCAAGTGCAGACCCTTCTGATTGTACTGTAGATGGACTGATGATAGCATTTTCTGCTGGGGCTTCTCAGTGTAATGGACCAACTATAGATGGGTTTGTTTGTTCTTGAGTGAGGAGGTCCATGCAGTTCCTGCAAGGACTTAACATTAGTTCCATTGATTGAGTCGACCATCTGCCCACCATTAACCCCAGAACCCTCCTTCTCTTTACAGGCTGGACAATTTGCTTAATATGGCCTATGGCGTAAAGAGGTAATTAAAAACTTCACCCAATGCCAGATGTCCATGTTGACTCAATGATTTTTCAACTTCCTTTTTTTAATTATCTTCTTTTTCTTAATTTAGTTTTCCTTGTGGTTTTTGCAGTCACTTTAAGTTTGAATTTTCCCAAGGTCAAAATCATTTCTGTTTTTTTTTTTTTTTTTTTTATTTGTTTGATTTTTGTGTTGCTTCTGTCGATTTGAATTGATTCCCTTCCAACCACCTCAGGTGTAACAAACAGAAAACTGTCAGTCTTTGTTTTCAGTGGTGATGAATTCCCTTTTGTTTTGATTATGACAAGTGCTGGTGTTGTTTGAATTGTTTTGGGTTGTTTCTGTGTACTCAACGGATTTTGTTCTCTGGTGAAAGACTTATAATTTCTAGGTGTGCTTTTATTATGTTTTTCTTTCACTTCTAGGGGATTCAGGTTCTCCTACCTTCTCATTTTACAGTAGCTCCAAAAGATGCCCCCCCCCCCTCGTTATTATAAGCTGTTCATCAGCACTGTGTAAGACTTGACAAAATTGCACTACTATCTATCATATCTTAGCAGTTTCTACAGAAGTTAGGAAATGAGACGTGAGATAAGGCTGGATGAACTTGGATCCCTGCTGGAAACAGGAAATGCTGTTTCATTGCAGACAGCTCAAGCTTTGCTCGACACCGCTCTTCTCAATTTCCTTCTTTTCGGTTCCCATCTTTCATTTTGCTGTCCTGCTACTAAAGGTGTTACATAACTCAGAGCTGCAGCTACTGTGGTGATAGATGTTTGATGTGCTGACAATGCCATCTTGCATGCTGCAAGCACGAGGGACAGAAGTCAGTTGACTGAAAGGCTCCAAGGAAATATTGTATCTATTTGCCAAGAAATGTCAGAATTACAAGTGCTGTTCAGTGATCTAAAGTGTTAAGAGCTGGGATGATTTAGCTTTAGAGGGGACAAAATAGATATCTGGTCAGCTACACTGTTGCTATGCAACCCCTGGTCTCATCCGTAACAGGTTAGTGTTTTTTTGTCCCGCTCCGATTGGTATACTTGCATACATGTCTGCACACATGCACATGCAGGCGCACTTATTTCCTCATCCTGACAACAGCGTCGTTTGGCAACCTCCAAAGCGACCTCGAGCTCTCCAGCCATTGTTCACATGCTTTACTTCGATCAGTGGAAGGCGGATGCCTTTCTAGATGTCACATCAACCAAAAGTGCATCTTCATAAATTATAATATCGAGTGGTTGATTTATTTCAGTAATTCAATTCTAACACACAGTGATATATTTAATTTGTTTTTGTTAAATTGGATGATTATGGCCTAAAGCTTATGATATACCCAAAAAACAGTTTGCTAGAAAAATAGGATATTGCTAAAAAATTAAGTAAAAGGATTTTTAAAACAGAAATGGTATGGCCATGTCACAGCTAACACATTAAGTATAAAACGGATGACTTGACCGTCATCCGGAACCGTGTAGTGGGTTGTCAAAGTCTTTGCTAAAGAAGCAAAGTGCTGTACCAAGCATATTCATAGAAAGTTGAGTGGAAGGAAAAACTGTGGTAGAAAAATGTGCATAAGTCAAAGGTGCCAGTACCTGCTTTAGTGACCAATGATATAAATGTCCCAATGTACCAAAGTGAACTGAACTTAGCCCTATAGTGAGTCTGCTATAGGGCTAAGTTCTATTGTCAGGGTGGGAAAAACCAGAGCCAGTGATGTAGATAAGGGGGAGGCTGCTATTAAAGCAACCAGGGGTTCTTTGACACCTTGGCAGAACCACAGGCTGACCAGGCTACACTGATGCCGTAATTCTGCCTCAATCAAATACTGAGTGTATAGAGTCTGGAGAGCATGGACATACTTTTTAGTAGGCTGACATTTTGGTATTTAATCTAATTTTTAAATGCTATATTCTGTGTAAAATCAATTTCTAGTGGTTTTAATATAATTTAACATTTTCTGAAAGACAGACTTTTCAGTTTTTATTAGCTGCTTACCATTTTAGGAAAACTAACAGAATTAAACACTTAAAACATATCACTCTGTAGTATGTCACTGTGAGGAATCGATATAGTCTGTATTTAATTTTTTTTTATTTGAATTAC
This sequence comes from Fundulus heteroclitus, assembly GCF_011125445.2. NCBI lineage: Eukaryota > Metazoa > Chordata > Actinopteri > Cyprinodontiformes > Fundulidae > Fundulus > Fundulus heteroclitus. Next base: position 21,532,756 of record NC_046369.1, on the reverse strand, counting down.
AGAAACCAACACTAACTATTTAATTTCACTTCTATATATCATGTTTCCTGCAAAGTTATGCAGTTTTCTGTGTACAAAGTTTTCTGGTAGTACAAATAAAAAAATCTGTGATGCATTATTATGTTAAAAGAAATCTCACAACACGCCACACACAATGTACAGTTTTTTTTTTTTTTTACATATCATCTGACATACACAGAAATAAGAAGTGACATCATAAAACGCCACTCACCACCCACGCACAACCGGAGAACTAACCCGTCTGAATGCAACTTTTAGATTTCTCAGCAACCACCAAAAGGCCAGAGGCAGACGCTGTGCGACCAAAGTCATGCAGGAAGGTCGCAGTGACCATATATAGACACAGGAGAGAGAAGGCTTGAGGGTCCAAGTGGCAAGCAGCGCTATCGATCAGTGCCACGAGCTCTGAAATAGAAGAGGCCAGAACACCCTGTAGGAGGGGGAGGAATACACTTTGTACCTTAATGCCACTGGGCTGTAAAGTGCTTCCATTTTCCATTTAGTTTGCTCCCCATTTTCCCCCTCCTTTTTTCCTTGAGAAGGCTGCCTTCTCTCAGACAGCTGCAGTAAAGCGGAAATCTCGATTAAAGCACTCCCAATAATGCCTATAGTAGTTTCTTGTAGGGAGCTGGAATAAGAAATGAACCCTTTTATTTTATTTACCTTTTATTTGAAAGTGCCAGGATTTCTTTTTCTTCTTCCCCCTTTTTCCTTTTAGCGGAAAGGCAATTAAGTGAAGTCAACTAAGGAATCAAATCTCTTGCATCACAAGAAAAAGGGGGAAGATTATGAGGCGAATGAGAACAAATTTAGCAGGCTGGTGCATGATCTTTGATGAATTTCTAGCAATAGTTTGATTCAACAACTTCCTGCAATTTGGCACAGAAAGAGGCCACTTGAGGACACAAAGAGTGAACGTTCATCTGCATCTTCTTCAGCAGAAGTGCAGCTCAGCACAGAAAGCGCTGTCGTCAGTCCTGACATGGGAGCTTTGAAATCGGATAAGCTCTGGAGGGGTTCAGTGACAGCTCTGTACTCACATTACGAACCTGTACATTATAGTTTACCCAACAGATTACATACAATAGGCCTACTAATTTATCTGAATTAGTGGGATCTAACTCAGAGATCAGGCTATGTGTTTCACTGGGGCGTTAGCTTTAGAGAAAAACTTAGCATGTGGTATAGCATCTAAGCTAGGAACATTTGAGGGGCAAAAGTTTAAAGGGATAGTTCAAAATTTTGGAAGCAACGCTCTGTTACAAACATTATAAGCCCTTGATATTTCTACTACAGTTAACTCTCCTCCTCATTTAAAATACATCCAGATTAGCGGCTTCCGCTAAATAAAGCATCCAGTCAGAAAGAGAACAGAGAGTGGATTTCTACCACCTTAAAACAAGTCCCGTCTAAAAAAAAATCACGTTATAGATCTTTAAATCGTCGTCACATTTACATTTTGTCATTTACAAAGAAACCAATGAGTATTTACAAAAGTAACTTTTAAGCCCAAAATCATTCATATCCTTGGCATATTTAGTTTTAATGCAATCTTTTAATTGTACCTGTTTCTTCTGACTATTAATGGTTTGAAGCAGCCCAGCTGGAGCCTCGCCTTGAGTCTGATTTGTAACTAAAGATTAGGGTGATGTAAAGGAGGCCTTGCAACATCAAAAACTTAGAGTTCATCCTGTAATAAATCATCAAAATATAAGACAAGGCATGCAAAAAGATGGTCAGCAATTATAAGAAGGTTTTGAATGCTGTAACTCCAATAATGACTCTTCCACTGAATATTAAAAAAGGTATACATAAATTTTATTTACCCTTTTAAATAAAAATTTGAAAAATTGCATTCTTTTCTTCAAAACTGAATCTGGATCGTTTTGTCTTCTGAAAGGTGTCTGCTTGATTTCCTATCAGAAACAAACTTCATGGCTAAACGAAAGTCATTTTGAATCTAAATCTGCCCGGGTTATGAATAGGTTTGGGCATAACTGTAGGTAGGCTGTGCACCATCAGTGATTTCCCAGTATTGAGAACAGAACGTGTGACTGCCTAATAGAAAAGTAAAGTGCTATAAAAACAAAATACACGGTTTCTACTTAATTTTACACTTCCCTCCTTTTTGATCAGGCTGTTACTCGGCAAATCCTTCACACACGAAGCTTCAAATGTGGCAGACTGCCTGCCTCCATCTGTGTAAATATTTGTTGGCTTCTTTGTAAATAAAACCCCGGTTAAAACATGTCTGCATTAATCTCAGTGACATTTTTGAGATTGAAGGTTTTTAAGACATGAGGAATACATTTTGGTCTCATGCTAGGTGTTAGTTTTAGCCTTCGAGACGATCTAACCTTAGAGTACAATTTGGTCTCTTTTTGTTCAAACCACGACTTTGAATGTAAATGAAAAGTTGATTTATTTAGGCAATCCAATTCAAAAGGCGAATCTCAAACTATATATTTCAAGTATTTTGGTTTCCCTAAATTGTCTCTGGTGAAGACGTGGCAGACCACATGGGACTCTTGTAATCCATGTCCTGAATACATCTGTGAATTAAGGCTTTTGATCCGCTGCCTTCCACATGTTGTGAATACCTTAAGACTTCTTGAATGGGTTTTGCTTGTCAGCACTCTCAAGGTTTTGGTCATTGCTGTCTACTTCCTACCTATTTTTTCCTTCCACTCAACTTTCCATCATTATTCTTGAGTACAGTACTCTGTGAACAACCCTACTGCTGCTTACTCACCTTGTGACGGCTGGGTAACGGTGAAGTCAGCAGTTTTAGCCATGATTGTGTAAAGCATAACATGGCTACAACATAACACTTCTTTATCAGGAATCCCTTTTTGTTGGTTTATATAATGATGAAATTTACAAGGAAATTGAATTTATAGTTCATTAGCTGTATACAATATTCATTTAAATTAAACAGATAAAATTAGAAAGAAAATGGTGAAATGTATCACTTTATTGACAATAGGTCTATGTAGTATCTCTTTAAATTAAACTTTTAAATTGTAATTTATTAAGTATGAAATACTTCTTAACAGAGCCTGACTTCAACGATTCAGAACTATCCCTTTAATCGCCAGCGAAGTCACAACGCCTTCTGTTAACGCCTACCTTCTCATGTTGTTTCCCACCACTCTGCCTCCTCTCTTAGGTTCTCTCCCATCACCATTGACAGCATGACCAGCCTGGTGGGCATGAACATCCCCGGGCACACGGGCACCGGTTGGTGCATCTTTGTGTACAACCTGTCCCCGGACTCGGACGAGAGCGTGCTCTGGCAGCTGTTCGGCCCATTCGGCGCGGTCAACAACGTCAAGGTGATCCGCGACTTCAACACCAACAAGTGCAAAGGCTTCGGCTTCGTCACCATGACGAATTACGACGAGGCCGCCATGGCCATCGCCAGCCTCAACGGCTACAGGTTGGGCGACCGAGTCTTGCAAGTCTCCTTCAAGACCAACAAGACACACAAGTCCTGAACTCTCGACAGGTAGAAGCAGATGCCCCACGCCTTTGTCTGCTCCAAATTTGCCCCCCGACCCCTCCACCTCCACTCGTCCCTTAGGTCCCTTCAACCTCCACCACCACCTTACTACAGCCATCCAACACAGCAGAATCAAACTCCGGAACAGAAAGCAGCCAACAAACCATCTAACAAATTGAACTATAAATGGCTTATATTATACCTTTGGACCTATAAGCCAACGTTGCCTGAGTATTACAAAAATTAAAGGATGAAAATGTTGACAAGTTTTTTCGAAGCTCCTGTGATAATGCAGGCTTCTCTTTATTGTATATTATTTTTTTGTTTGTTGTGGTTGTTGAATATTTTTTCTCTTCTGTGTAAACAGTAGCAAATCCCCGTATTTCAGAGAAGAGAGCGTCCTTTTTAAGATCGGAGCCTTTTCTCTGTCTTTGATTCAGGATTTAAGTTTCTTTTGTAAATCCGGATCCACTGTCGTTAGTATTAAATACCTCCCTTATCAGTGAAAGGGAGGGGGCTCTTTTTTAAATTGGTGAAACCATTCATTCATTTGTAGCGTGTCTTTAAAAACTTCCCCTTATTGATTATAGATGGGATTTTGTGATCCCTGTAACTCAGATGTAGAATAAAAGAATTTCTAACATTGTTTTTGTTTTGTATCGCAAACAAAACATAATGTCTTTCCTCACTGGGATTCAGGGAGATGGGGTGAGGGAGGGGATGGGTTAGCTTTCCTGATGACATGTTCAGTAATTTAAGATATTTAAAAAAAAAAAATAACACTGTTGCCAAAGAGAAGATCTCTTTGCTTGGAAAAACATGCGTTTAGAAAAAGAGAAAAATAAATAGAAAGAAAATCTATTTTTATAAATGATGATTAAAATAATAATTATTGAAGAATTTTTACAAGAATCTGGATTTGAAAAAAAAAAAGAGGATAATATTTTGACTGGCTAACTGGGGGCGGCCGGGGCGGGCGGGAGGGGGCACCACCTTGTCTTGTCGTTCTGCCGTGGGACTTTATAGGATCAGAGGTTGTTGTTTTTTGGTGACGCTGAGTCGGTCGGGATTTTGTAGAAAGGACGATTTTGTGAAAAAGAGGATGCAAACCGAGGCAGGTGATTTTGGTAATTTTTTCACATGTGTACTAGTGCATAATTATTCAACAGCGATGCCCAAAAGGGAAGGGAAAGGGGTCTTTCTGAGGCCTAAAAAACCTTAAAGTCCAGAGCCCAAAGCAAGAAGACCCTTTTGTCCACTTGTTTTCTTGTTTTCCGTCACGAGTCAATATGAGATATCAGTACATAGATATATACACATCTATCCATTTAAAGAGCGTACTATACATTATCTATATAATTTTCTTTGCTCTCCGTTTGTGAATTTAACATTTGAAGAGAACTTCCTTTTAGCGATCAAATGTAGGTGCTATACCACATTATTCACATATCTTAAATATCCAACTTTGTTGTTCTGTGTTGTTTAAAGAAAAAAATACTTTGATGTTGGCATCGAATTGAGCTGCTGTTCTTTGTTTAATATTCGTTTAATGTCGGCCCACAAATCCGGTGAGACCATTTCTATGCGGAAATTAAACTAACCTGGGGCCTTGTAAGAATCACTGAACAAATTTGTACATTTTTTTTTCGTTTGTTTGTTTGTTTTTTTTTTGGCTTGCTGACTTTTAGGTTACTCGCTGAGCGTGATACGTTTGTCAAAACTTAATGATGATTAGCTAGTTCCGTTAGTCTAGATATTTTCCTTAAAAAAGGATCTATGACAACTGTGTCTTTATTTGCTGTGTACAAATAGATGATATATATAAATATATATACAGTCTACATTTGTTTTACAATATCTACTGTACTTATCTGAGTTGTCACTGTTTTTTCGTTTGAGCTTGTCTTTTTCATATGACAGTTTATTATGAAGTGGTGGTTCAGTTATTTGGAAAAAAAAAACTTGTGAGGAAACTGTTCAATTGTTGTCATGTTGCTTGTGGAGAAAAAACAAATTGGATTAACTTTTAAGTTAACTACTGCGGCAAAAGAAACCGAACAAAATCTTAACGAATATAAGTGTATTTGTTTATTTACTTAACTATTTTTGGAACTATTTATTTTTTCTATTTATTTGTATTTATTCTATATTTATTGACTTCTTAATTTATCTGTGTATTTATGTATTTATTTGTTTCATTGTCTGTGTATTTGCGTGGTTCTGGTACAGGGAGGGGGGCGTTTCTGAGCAAAAGGGAACAAAGCGACTAGTGGAGAGGCTCTTCCAGTAGTCCACTGCACTGAGAGAACTTTTAGTACGTTTGTGCTTTGTACCAATATATCAAAATTACAATATTAAAAAAAAAACTAAAATTCAAGAAAACTGAAAAAAATGTCCGGAGGGTTGGGGGACGCTCTTCCCTTATTACTAGAAACAGTTACTCGCTATGCATAACCTAGTTAATAGTTAAATTTGCTATTGCTTTTTTCCTTGTCTTGTTAAAACTGAAATCTCTAGATCTTTTTCAATAAAGTTTAGTCTTATTAGAATGTTATAAACAGTCGTTCTGGTTCAATATAACCTGTGATAAGTTTGTGTAGTTCTAAAAAAAGCCACTCCGTCCACACCCTCCCTCCACTTACTACCGCTTTGTGATGAAACCTTATGCAAAAATGTGGGTCTGAAAGCATAGTTTTCAGTAAAAAATAAAATAAAAAAAACAAACAAAAAAACAAAACAAACATTTTTATTCAACGTACAGCTCTTAGAGGCTTGGGTAGATTTACATTTTTTGAAATTGTTATTTGAGGGTCATTCATTGCACTGGACTAAACAGATCACTCAAGAGTCAAAACTTATTTTTAAGAATATTCATCATGTTTTCAAATGACACACCAACAAATCTTTTAAAAAGTTGTTACCATTGCACACAAACTGCTATTTGCAGCAGTTGTTGCTATATTTGAGAAATACTCTGGAGGTATAAAAGGGGATTGTGCTGAGTCTATATTTTATATACTCTAATATGATATATATTATATATTTTGAAAGGTGAAAGGTAAGGGAAAGGTTCCAGAAGTATAAATATAAGGAATTGGATTTTTTTCTGCTTGCTGTTGAGGCTGGAAAACATGAAGGAAGTGTGTTGGGGAGCATTTGAAACGTTCACACACGTAGCCACATCCTCCTTTCCCATCTGGAAAAAAACCGGGTCATCTCGATATCATCACCCCCATTTTTCGATCACGTCTAAACAGCAACAGACCAACCAGAGCCCTTCATGCTCCCCGCCGCCGTCGGGAGCCTGAATTATGCAACGACCCCAGTAGAATGTTCTGATGTGTGGATTTCATACTCTGTGTGACTTTTTCAACTCTTAGGATGCGTGCTTGTGTCCCCCGCCTAAAACACACGGGTGTGCACGTTTGTGTGGGCGCACATCTGTGCACGTTTGTACACATGTTCCCTTTGAGCGTGTTTGTCCGCATACCGGAGTAGATTTATGTGTGAAGTCGAAACGCTTTAAATGTATTCATTCAGTGCACACCCTTGGCTGTGTGTTCGAGTATGTGATGGAGAAGTCAAAGAGTGATTGTTTAGAGTGTGAGTGTGAGTGTGAGTGCGTGTGCGTGTTTGAAACATGGGGCTGTGTCACCTCGCTCTATGCCCGACCCCTATGGCTCACACCATCCCCCCCCCTCCCCCCCGTAGCGCCTTATAGTGGCAGCCTGCCAGTAGGAACAACGCAGCCAGTAGTGGAGGAGGGAAGGTGAACAGAGGAACTAGGCTCTTCTTGTCAGTTTTGATTTTCCTCCTGAGACGTCTTTATTTACTATCTGAAAAATCTATAAACAAAATCTTTAAAGACAAAAAAGATGAAAAAATGTTCACAGGGCCCCGTGATTGCGGCTCTCTCTACTCTCTCCTGCTTATGTTATTACTTAACACTTATCAATGATGATTATTATGATTATTATTGCTATTATTCTTAGTATTCTTATTATTAATCCAATTACTGCGATGAATGACTTCATGTTATCCTTGCTAGTTTAGGTCATTTCTGAAACTGGAAACAAAATAAAAATCTTGCTGTAAATGTTTGTTTTTTCTTTTTCATAAAACTGTTGTGTTTAAATTATTTGTACTTTTGAATGTTGGGACAATAAAATGAGGTGTTAAAAACTGGGAAGTTGTTTGTCATTAAGAATCACACTTTTAAACACTTCAGGCTTTACATAATGGAAACGCCTATTATCATTAGGGCTGCACAATGTTGAGACAACAGCAAATTGGGATAGTTTTGTTGAATACTACTATAACTATATTTTTTTCCCATGTTTTCCTAATTGTTTAAATCAACATGCCGTTCTTACCACTCTATGTACTTTTTAATCCCTAAGACCTACAGGTATACCTCAAAAGATTAGAATATAATTTAAAAATCGGTATTCTTTGTCACTTATTTCAGAAATTGAAACTCAGTCAGTTATTTAGAGTGTTTAAGAAAAGTTAAGTTTCTTGTATAGCACGTTTCAGCAGAAAGGCAGTTCAAAGTACACTACATCATGAAAACTTAAATACATCAAACACATCGAAACAGTCACTGGTTGTGAGACCAGTAACAAAAATTTAATTGTATCCAGTGAAAACATCAATACACATCAAATACGTTGGTAAATGCTCCTGTTACTGTGGGTCAATAGCAACTCTGGACAGGTGGGTTTTCAGTTTTGATTTAAAGGAACTCTGTTTTGGCTGTTTTGCAGTTTTCTGGAAGTTTGTTCCAGATTTGTGGAGCATAGAAGCTGAAAGCTGCTTCTCCATGTTTGGTTCTGGTTCTGGGTATGCAGAGTAGACCAGAACCAGAAGACCTGAGTGGTCGGGAAGGTTGATACAGCAACAACAGGTCTTTAATATATTTTGGTGCTAAGCCGTTCAGTGATTTAGAAACTAACAGAACTATTTTAAAGTCTATTCCCTGAGCTACAGGGAGCCAGTGTAAGGACTTTAGAACTGGGGTAAAATCTTTACCCACAGAATGAGCAATTTCAAGCCTTTATTTCTTGTAATTTTGATTAAGGCTTACAGATAATGAAAACCCAAATGCAGTGTCTCAGAATATTACAGCAATTTAAAAAAAAAAGGCATTTTAAAGGCATAGATGTTAGCTGATGGACATATCATGGACTACACCATCATGGGGATGACTGCTTACTTAACAGAAATCCAGAAGACAGTCATTGAAAAGGAGGGTCAGCAACGAAAGGTAATTGATACAGCAGCTGGTTATTCAGTGTGCTGTATCTGAGCAGATTCATAGATTGTCAAGCAAAATCTATTCAAGAATGTAGGGGAGCTTTACAAGTGGGGGACTGAGGCTATAGTTGATTAGCTGGCCTACAAATGTGATATTACTCGTTTCAAGCCACTGCTAAACCACAAATAATGTCAGAAGCGTCTTACCTGGGCTCAGGAGAAAAATAACTGGACTGTTGCTCAGTGGTCAAATGTCTTTTTTCAGCTGAAAGTAAAATCTGCATTTTATTTTGAGTCTGAAGGAAGAGAGGAGAGGCACAGAATCCACGTTGCTTGAAGTCCAGTGTGATGTTTCCACAGTCAGTGATGGTTTGGGGTCCCACGTCATCTGCTGGTGTTGGTCCACTGTGTTTTTTTAAGTCCATAGTCAATGTAGCCATTTACCAGGAAATTCTAGAGCACCTCATCCGTCCTACTGAAAAGACTCAAGGAGATGCTGAAAGGGAAAGCTGGTTCTAAACCTCATAGAGAATCTATGGAGTTTTGTCCTGAGGAAGATGAGAGACACCAGACCCAACAACGAAGATGACCTAAAGGTAGCTATCAAAGCAACCTGGGCTTCCTGAGCACCTCAGCAGAACCACAAACTGATAGCCTCCATGCCACACCACACTGATGCCATAATTCATGCAAAAGGAGCCACAGTGTATGGAAATTAATAAAACATTCTCAGAACCCTGACATTTCTGTTTACAACATATATTTTCATTGATCTTATGTAATATTCAAATTTTCTGGGACGTCACAATTTGTGTTTTCCTTTTCTGTGAGTCATAATAATTAAAAAACTATATGAAATAAAAGTTTGAAACATTTCTATGTGCAATGAATCAATATAATATAGGAGTTGCACTTTCTGAAAAGAATGACAAAAAAAATCACAACTTTTTCATGATATTATAATTTTCTGAGATGGACCTGTAGATCCAGTCTGGTGATCAAGAGACAGGGAAAGTCCATGAACCCGGCCAAATACGTTATCAGTATGCATAATCTCCATGTATGGCCCTTTATATTAAGTAGTACCACAAATTATACATCCAGGCAGTCTTTTGCCATCATTATATTGCATGGATATTGTGTAAATAACAAGCAACAATTCTTTATTATTATTATTATTATTATTATTATTATTATTATTATTATTATTATTATTATTATTATTATTACTGCTGTTGTTGTTGTTCTCTAAACCACAGAAGTATAGATTTATAAACATACATTTTTGGTCAGATGTTCCATAGAGAGTTGCATCTCAAGCCAATCAACTTCCAGCACAAATCTGGTTACAAATTCAACTTGAATTGGTATAATGTGTTTAAATTGGATAGGTTGTTCCCCAAAGTTTTAGCATACTTGTACATATATTCACTAGGATGAAGCTAAGGACTCTGTGACGGCAATTCGGAAGCTTTTTTAATTAAAGCTGTTCAAAACAAGCTTAAATGAGTGTCGGATGATTGTGTTGTTAGAATGCCCAGTTGTGTCCATGTTTCGTCCATCAGTCCAAAATTGGCACCTTAAGATGAAAGTAAATTGAGTAAGATGTTCAACCCGGAAACTTGTGTAAATGTCTAGATTAGATAGAAAGAGAGGGAGACATCAGTCATAGCATCTCCACAAAGCACAGGTGAATGTCTGGTGGGACCAGTGTGGCATACCCTGTCAGATTAGAATACCGGTAGTTGATTTTTATATCTTCTGTCAGTATAGGCTGTTTTATTGAAACAGCATACATTTGTGAAGGAGTATGGTGCTTGTTAGAAAATGCAATTTATTAAGGGGCATGTTGGTTTGACAGATTTTGACATGTTTAATCTTGATCAGTTTGGGGGAAGGTGCTAAACGATAATAACACCAGAGTGAACGATTTAACAGGAGATTAAACGATTTTATGTCTCCACTTGCCAAAAGAATTATAGAAAACTGAAGGTTTTTGTAATAGTACCGTCAAGAATTTGAAACTAGTTTCATCCTTGCAAATGATCCAACTTCATTACAAATCAACTGGGGAACTGGGACACAACTGGCTGTTTAAACAGGGCATTTATCCCAATCTCACATGAACTGGGTTCCGAATGGAGAATGTAAATTATTATTAAGCTTTCAGAACGGTCCTTACCTTAATCCTGTAGCATCTTTCCTGACCTATGCGTTAGAGACAGTTCTGTCCCGGAAAAACAACCATTTCTCCTGCATTTCTGATTGGAAAAGTGATCAAATAAAAAGTACTGAGCACAGCAAGCAACACAATCACCAATCAGGATTTAAAGGGAATCTGATGATGGCAACCAAAGCATTTGCTTTCTGTGCAACTTGCAAAGAGACTTTCAACCAAGTATCAGTAGGGGTGAATGTATGTATTTGACCCTTTTTGTATTTCTCTAATCCTCTGTGGATTAGAGAAAATCACTTCAATAAAATTATGCACCTAATCTTGATTTAAATTATTTTTGTTCAATGAAATCATCAAAACCCCAAATTAAAGACCACGAGAAGTGAATGTAAATGTTTGACTGGAGAATAGTAAAGTATGACGCTAAGGTCTGTTCGTTTAACTGACTGAAAACCATTTTAATCAAAAACAATCACACTAAGGGCTCGATTAAAAAAAAAAAAGAAAAGGTTTAAAGGTTAAAAGCTATTCTGGTATTTCCAAATATCTTTTTTTTTAGTTAATAAGGAGACATTAAAGTTGCTGCTCTGCTACATTCACCCTTTTTGTCTCTCAAGGTTTGAAATTAGTTTTACCACACACCAAAAGTGCAACATTAAATCACACGTTTAATGTGTGTTGAGTGTGACCTTTAAGCTACTGAGACGGTCATGATTGTGAGGTAGTAACAGTGCAGACATAAAACGCACCGCTGATCTCACTGAGCCCCTCTGAGGAGAAGCTGGAGGACAAAAGGGAGAAATGAATTCAGCTACATCACTGAGATAACACTGCCCCCTGTATTTCTACCTTCATGCCACCATGCTCTTTATCCCTAATTAGAGAGACAGTAAGAAGAAGTTTTGAGAGCCGTTATGGGGAAAGTTCAATGAATAAAGTTTTGCAAGAAATGTGAGTAATTTTAAAGGTTTTACTGACTCTTCTGGCAGTGAGTATTGAGCGCAACAAACAGAGTAATCAACAAAATCCCACAAACAGCAGCTGCATCATTTAAGATTAGCCTGCAGTTGTGCCTAATCCTTCAATTATTCTCTGTACAACTATAATGCAAACTAATAAACCGAAACTGTAAATGTACTGCGGCATCATCCATTTATGGGAAATAAAGGATTATGATCAGTCTCATTTGGATGGGGAGGTTGTCATTGGAGGGACAGCAGGAAGAAAAACACCAGCAACGTCTAATAAATAAATATGAACGTCTGTTTGTGAAATGAGGAAATTGCTGGGCAACAACAAAGAGCTGAGACATGAATTATGAGCAGAAAGCAGAGAAAGCTTATGGGGAATAATAATAAAAGAGACAATTCTGCTGGAGAAAAGTGTGTTGATAAACAGTTCAGCACTGGACTAATTACAGGTGCAACAGGACAAACAAAAAATGAAATTGATTTAATTTCAAGCTAATGAAAACCTAAAATTTGATCCTCATTACTGAGATCTTTAAAAAAGGATTTCCAATAAATACTATGTTATGGTTCGTACAATGGGAGGGTTGCACACTTGATATTTGTTCAGTCACTGACATCCTTCTCAGGGACATTAAGCCACAAAAGGTCATAGTTGAAGCAAGCTGTTCACAGAGAGCAATATCCAAGCCTCTGAATGGAATGTGTATTGTGCCAATTTTAGTCCATGTGGCAAAAACCCTGTCTTTTTAGACTGGGCTTAGGGTGGTTTAGGTTATCCTGAACTATCTCAGTATTTAGGCTGCTATAGGGTTAGGCCGCTGGAACACACGATGGTCACTTTCCCTCACTCTCCTTAATTATCCTACTACTCTCCAATTTTTATTGTTTGCTGTTATTTCAGCTTTTAACTTTATGCTCTCTGTTTTTCTCTTCATATTAGCTACATCTGGTCTGGCTCTCTGTTTAACATCTTTTGTGCCTCTGCTCTGTCTCTGTAAAACCCCGGTTGGTCATGTCAGATGGCTGTTCACACAGAGCCTGGATCCGCTGGAGGTCTCTTGCTGTTAAAGGGGTGTTTTCTTCTCCACTGTTGCCACATACATTCTCGGTATAACGGGTTGCTGCAAAGTTAATGACACAATGCAAGCCTCTGTCCACTGTCACTATAGAAAAATCCTGCTGGAATGAATGCAGATAGATTTGATGCAATATGCTGGGTTTCCCTAGATAGAAAATGTTAACCAATCTGTCTGTGCGATTTGATGAAACAGACTTTGTAAAGTGCCTTGAGATGACGTGTTGTAAATTGACGCCATATAAATAAACTGAACTGAAATGGAAGGTAAAGTCAGGATAGTTAACCTGGAGTTGCTTAAAAATGCTCATACGCTTCCTGTGTGACATCTAACTTCATTCAGCGAATGCAAAGGGAGCACATAAACAATGTGGGAATGTACAGCCTTCACACTGTTGAGGAAGGAAGGATTCTGTATCCCTGAGATGAACGCAACTTTGTTGTGGAATGTGAGACTGAGCCACGGCACTAAACCAAGACTTTGTGAAGATGCTGGCTGAAGCTGGTAAGGGAGTGTCATCATCAGCAGGGAAACAAGGTCTGCACCAATATGAGCTGAAAGACCACTCAGACAAGAGGAAGACGTTACTCCAAAGCAACATAAAAAGCCAGATTACAATGCACAGATGAAATCAGGAATTTAGAGTTTAATTTCTGGAGACACGTCATGTGGTCTAATGAAAATAATATTGAAATGTTTGGTCATAATGCCAATTACTACATTTGAAGAAAAGACGGGAATGCTTGCAAGACTGAGAGCACCATCCGATCTGTGAAGTAAGGGGGTGGAAGCATTATGTTGTAGTGGGTGTTTTGCTGCTGGAGACACCAGTGTGCTTCACAAAACAGATGGCTTAATGAGGAAAGAAAATTATGTTGAAATACTGAAGAAACATTTCAAGACATCAGGCAAGAGGTTAAAGCCCGGATACAAATGAGGTTCCAAATAGATAATAACTCTCAGCACACAGACAAAATGGTAGCAAAGTGATTTAAGGTTGAAAAGGCAAATGTTTCTGAGAGGTTATCAGAAACCCTTACCAAAGGTGTGTGAGAGCAAGGTGGCCTGCAATCCTGAATTATTTCCATCATTTCTACCAGGAGGATTGGGCCAAGATTTCTACAAACGTTTGTGAAAAGCTTGGTGGTGGAGACCCAAAATTTAAAGATTTAATAAATCTAAAAAAGTTAAAATTTCAATCTCTCAGCTCAGCAACTCTGTGCCTTGCAGAAATAAAACATGATGCTGCTCTGTTTTAAACTGCGAGATGTTGAGCTCATTTGTGACTATGAAGCATTTATTGATGTCCTTTTACTTCTATTTATTGCCTCCCTGTAATTAATGTTTATTTGCTTGTAAAACAGTGGTACAACTCAGTGTCTCAGATCACTCTGAACACATCTACTTGTGATTCTTGTGTACAATTGTTCAGAAGTGGTGAACGTTAGCTGCAAAACCGAGAGGTCTGATAAAGCGACAATGTGTGAGGAAACTGTGTGGTGTTCCACGATGTACTGAATACAAATATAAATTTGCTCTCTGGTTAATCACTGAATCTCGTAAAGGTCACTTTTGAAGAATGGGAAAGATGAAAAGGGGAATAGAAGAATATTTTTGAGACTTTCTGAGGTTTTTATGACTGCATATGAAAATGAGAGAAACGTACGAATAAATATCTCCTAGGGCCAACTTTAAGTCTTATTAATCTGAATTGTCTTAGCTGCAATCATTTCCTGGTCAAACCAGCCACTTTATCAGGTACACCTTTCTGGTGGGTTAGGCCCTTTCTTTTATTCCATAGTGCTTAGATTAAACAAAGTGTCAGCAACATTCCTTAGATGTTTTGATCCATGTTGACATGATAGCTTCACACATTTTTCAGCTGCACATCCATGATGTGAATCTCTTGTTTGACATCCTGCCAGTGATTGCTGTATGGAGATGTTGTGAATGTGGAGCTGGCTGGAGTACAGTGAACCCATTCTCATGTTGAAAACTACAGGCTGGAGAATTATCCCGCTGGAAATAGCAGAAGATGACTGTGGTCATACAGGGTTGGAGATGGTCAACAATACTCAGGTAGGCTATTGTTTTTAAACAATGTTTGTTGGATACTAAGGGGAATTAAAGTGCCCACATATCCAAATGCAATTTAGTATCTCAATTCAGCCTTTTTTTTTATAAAATGAGAGAGTACTCAGAGAGAATCCACACCTACATGGGAACAACATCCACACTCTGGACAGAAAGGTCCAGGCCTGGCCAGGATCTCCTGGCTTCCAGGCAGTATTGGTAACAATTTCACCCGCTCTCGCCCCATTGTCTGGAACTAGTGTAGATGTAAAAAAGATCAACAGATGTAATTGCATGCCTGAAATTTCCTTCATTTAAAGCTTACTTTTGTTTTATTCCAAACAGATCCTGGGGTTCTGGGAGAATCGCCTTATCTATTGGTTCTCCCACATGGCAATCATTCTGACGCGCTCACCAGATGTCAATGTGCGTGCTCGTTCCTTGCTAGCTTCCTGTCGCTGTGCATTTCTAGTGTTTGTGTATTTAGTTAGCTTTGGTGTTAGCCGTTAATTGTAGCTCCGCTGCTCTCACCATATACTTTGAACTTGGCTGGGAGTCGCAAAAAGCAAACCACGTATAAGTTTATGAGAAGAAGAATAAGGCCTCAGTAGAAAGAAATTAGACAGGAGTGGGTTTGGAAGATATTTTCACACAATCCCCCTGAGGAGCAGAAGAGCAAGGTAAGGCGGTCTTACGCATTCACAGTTATTCAAAAAGGACTTGGGGGTTTCTTACTTACATTTCTGGGAGAATCGCAGACTCTACCTTTAACTGAGAACTTCTACACTTCATATTTCTCATGGACCACTTGCTCCTGCTCCACAGAAGACTTAACAGACACTGGTTGCAGTATTGTTGGCCACGGCTCTGTCACGATCCCCAGCAGGTTTGCTGTTTTGGATTGACTCTTTTAGTTCTTGGGATCATGCATTCTTCAGTTTTTCATCCTTTAGTGTTTGTTTATTTAGTTAGTTGATTATGTTAGTTCATTGTGTGTCTTGTTTCTGTTAAATTTCTGAGTCTCCTCCCTGTCTGTCCTGTCTATCATTCTCCACACTCCCTCAGCTCTCTCTCTCAGCTCTTCCATTATCTCCAGATTACTTCCACTTGCTCTTCATGCTTTCTCTCTCCCTCTCCTCCCCAGTATTTAAGCAGTCTGTATTCACCTCCAATTTGCTGGTTTCTCATGTTTGTTTCCTCTGGTTTGTTTTCCCCACCTGTACTCCAGGTCTTGCTTTCCTATTGTAAAATTTGTATCCTACATTAAATATCCACTCTTTAGCTACTACTGCTGTCTGCATTTGGGTCCTCCTTCAATCAAACTCGACATGTTTGTCTACTCTTGCTTTTATTATTGCAACATTTCGCAAATGTTTCTAATGATAAACTGATTTTATTCAGTCTGCAAAATTGGCATCGTATTGGAGTGTATGTAAGTGGATCTGAATCTAAATATATGACTGAAATATATGACACTAATTGAATCACTTTCAATAAGATTTTAACCATTGAATAAATATAAATTAATTGAACCGATTTGCCTTTGAAAGAGCCTTGAAATTACATTTATTGTAATGTAGCACTTGTCAAATAGATTGAATATGATTACATTTGGAGACATCCAAATTTGTTTTCTGGTGGTTGTTGTTGAAGACGAAGAGCAATCATTTTCCATGTGACAGGTTGTCAGTTAAATTCCAGCTTCCCTGTTAACTATGAATTGTTGCACAACTTTTAGTTTGAAAGCACTTTTAGTAATCAATACATTTGCAATAGCTATGATATAAATATCTACTTAATAAAGTGATGAAAATTATCTTTTTTTTCATATGACTACATCTCTATTTCTTCTTCTCTATAGTTTAAGAAGGCCAAGATCTTCATTTCAACTGAGACTTGTGCTGGATTTAATTGGCCCAGGAGGTCAGATTTCAGAGTTTGGAATAAGATCAGAGGCAAGTTTCATTCTTGCTGGTGGCAGCAAAACCAGTGGGATTTGTTAATTGTTGTGGTGCTAACTTCTATAGCAACATAATGTATTTACCTCCCTTCTATATATGTCATCTATTTTTTTTTGCGGCGAGGGAACATGCTCAGAAACTTAGATTTTACAGTACTATATGCACAGTTAAGTCAATGAGATAGAATACTTGAAGTAGTGCAAATAAACCGTGTATTCCTGCTACGTTTACCTCATTTTATGTCCAAAGCAGCCACGTGGAATATGAGCTCAGGATTGTCTGGTAACCTGCAGCTTTCCACCTGGTAATTCCAGCGTTAGATATTTTACCATTTATAACTGGAATATCCTTCCACAAATTAACATCGAAGTCAATAAGTGTAATCTTACTCACTCAGGTGTGGAGACACTCCAACGATAACAAATGGATTCAGTTTTCAAATATAGAGTTGTTGCAGCGTTTTATATAGATAATACACGAAAAGCTCCATGTTATGCAACAACCCTTTGCCACACCGGTACAGTTCAGACGAGGTCACCAAAGATGCTACACCTGTTTAAAATCATCTTGTGGGAACAGAGATAAACCAGAGGATATTTGCTGGGTCTGTAACCACATTGTCCTGCCCATGTTGTTTATGATCACAGTAAAGGTCAAAACCAACAAAAGGTATATATATATATATATATATATATATATATATATATATATATATATATATATATATAAATAAAATACAGCATAAACATCAGCATTACAACTGGATAGGGAGTTATATGAACAGCCCATGAAGGTCCTGTTGAACAAAAATCATCTCACCATTAACACAGACAAAGCCACATTTTTTTCTTATATTTTACATTAACTGCTCTTCTAGGTCCCACAATTACGGTGGCAGACAGGTTGAAACACGCAGAAAATGGTTTAATGTGCAACAAACAGCCAAATGCGCTGTAGACAAATGAATGATGCAAACTCCAAAACACACAAAATAATAATAATAATAATAATAAATGCAACAGAAAAATGCAAAAACACTTTTACAGAAAAGACACTGAAAACAACAGGCAAGAAAAAAAAGATGTAAAAGTCGTTCTAAAATAGGTTTGCCAGACCACTAGGGAAGTGAGGGGACTCAGTGAAGACAAGCAAGCTAAAATATTACCTACTGTTTATACTGTGTATCATAGTGTGAAAGATTAAGGCCCCGTGCATAAAGCACATGAACAAAAATGTACATACTTTCTTCACTCCAACTATACTGAGGGTCTGGTCCCATATGACTTGGTGGCTGTAGCCCGTGTCCTGAATATGTGGCTCTTGAAACGCTGAGTCCAAACCTTGTTAATCTCTTCCCTAATAGGCATCCCAAGCATGCGGTGATTCAGTATGAATGCCACACATATACAATGTAGTTAAGGTGTCTGATATAAACTATATTTTCACACTCTGAGGGTTTGTATATCATTAAATCAATGGAACACGCAGTTCAACAAAACAATCATTTGTGAACATACCATTTGCGTCAAAAATCTGTCTTTCATTATTCTGCCATTTTAGAAATTACTTTGATGATCCCAACTGATTCAAAACTGTCATACTTTTGGAGATATTGAGCTGGAGCAAAATGCAGCTGGGCAGTTCGAAAGAACAGGTTTTGATAATAAAATTAATTGAATGGGGCAAACTAGACATGAAACACAAACAGGGAAATGGAAGAATCTGGCAAGGAACAATTAAAAAAGAGGAGCTTGAATAATGGGGCAGGGCTGGAAAATGACAAAGAAATCATATGAGCTAATCAGAGGAGATGTGTAACAGCTGAGGCTGAAAGAAAGCAGGGAAGCTGAGGGAGGGAGACTGACCATAGCCACAAAGAAATTACAAGCAAAGGGGAAAAGATCTATGGATCAGTTCTATGGAAGTACCTTAATACCAGTAATTGAACACAAAGAAATAACTGAATATGGAAAGATCTATAAAACATGAATAAACATAACAAGGAACTGAAACACGAATGAAAACCAAAACCTAAACACCCAAGGATTGTGACAAAAACAGGAAACATTTAGTCTGACTTCATGCCAAATGTTTTTGGGTTTTCTTTATACAGTGTATGTAAAGGCTGTATTTTTCTTTTCTATATGTTGTTCAGGTAGATATTCCTAGCTAAGAAGGTTAATAATCAAAATTCTTCCAGGTCAGAGCAGTTGAGAAGAACGCCATGGTTGTTAGATAGCGATGTGCTCAGCTGCTCCTCTTCCATCTCCTATTAAAAACTTAACGATCTGCAGCTCACAACGAGGCCAAAGTCAATGGGGACGGTTCATCCTGTTTGGAATTACTTACCGAGTTAAAAAGGCACATTTACTTTAATTAACAACTGTTGCAGATTTGAACTTCAGATTAATTTCAGTGAAGAAACAACACATTTTTTATACTTTGAATGGAGTGAAACAAAAATGCTTCACGAGTGGAAATATCTAATGAAAACAAGAGGATTAGATTGCTAAGGAAGAGAAACTGCTCTCGTTCCAGGGAGTTGTTGGGTTTAATATGGCTCAGTTCTCACCATATTCTGTCACCAGGTGCAACCATATGAAACTGCCTCTCAGTTTCTATATAAACCCACTTTTCGTCTGCCTGGGTGAGAGCTGATCACGCTTACTGCATGGTGTGAATGTCAGCATCCTGCCGAGCTGTGATGTAGAAGGCTGCGCTGCCAAATGACAAGCATGAGCCTCGCAGTCGGAAGCATATTATTTTATAAGGAGCTTCTTGTCTTTGACAAATCATCCGTAGTCAAATCACTACAGTGGGGGAGCTGTTGTTGCCCTCTAGCTCTCCTTGGATCACACTCCTGACATTAATGGGATACCTTTCTTCACCCCTTTGTCCACTTTATTGATTTCACACTGTCTAATCAAAAGAGACACAGCTACTCCGTGAGTTATTTATTAACTGAGCTGCTCTCAGATGAATGTGGTCCTTTTAATTTTCTGCTTTGGCATTCAGATAATGATCAGACTCAATGGGCTGTTTGTTTAATCATAAAGTTCATTCGGTATTTTGTAGCATGTCCATCACGTTAGTGCTGGAAAACATCTGTGTCATCTTCATCTGATAGCTGCATCTCACGCTGCTTTTTGGGAATTTCTTAGCTCTTAAGAAATGTCGATGTTTGTGCATAAATACAGTACCCATTTCATTTCATAACAGTAAACTTTGATTGGAACTTTGATTAACAGACTGACCTAAAGTTGCACAATGTCATGAAGTGGAAGGAAAATAATCTGGAGACTATGGCATAACCCCTTTACCATGATACCCTTAAATAAAACCATGAGTCAATTACTTAGTAAATAGAGGGCTGCATGTATGTGATTTATTTTCAGTATGAACCCAGTTGTTTTGTGAGGAGCTCAGGGAGCTGCTGGAAACATTAATGAACAAACAGCATCATAAAGACCAGGGAACAGAGCAGAAGAGTCAGGGAAACACTTGGGGAGAGGTTTAAAGCAGGAGTAAGGCTAAAACAACACTTACATTTTTGAGCCTCTCCGAAAGAGAAACTAAAAGATTGTGGCACAACTGTAAACTTACCAAGACATGGCCTCCGCCTAAAGTTACAGGCTGGTCAATGAGAACATTAATCAGAGACAACCTTCATGATAACTCTGAAAGAGCTGCAGAGATCAAGAGCTTGGACAGGAGGATGTGTTGACAGAACGACTATCGATTGAGCAAACGGAGAAGCTTGCGAGCCCGAGAAGACCACACCAACTTTGAACCCCTGTGAAGATTTGAAAACTATCATTCAAAGAAACTCATCATCGACTCTGACAATGCCCGGGACTTTTTCAAAGAAGAATCAGTAAAGATTTCAGTCTGTGCAAAGCACGTAGAGGCATACCCTAAAAAGCATGCAATGGAAAATAGTTTCTACACAGTGTGAACTCAGGAAGGTCTTAAGCAGATACACACCCCACTCTATATGTTATTCTCTTTTCAGTTGCAGATACAAAAACAAAAAGTGGTTTGTTATTGTCAGAGGAATAACTGTGTATATGACGAATAAAACCAAGCGCAGAAATTCAGCCACCCTTTACTTTTTTCTCTTTTAATTATGTATTATTTTGTGTTGGTCTAGCCCATATTATCCCAGTAACGTGCACTGAAATCCTGTGATTGTAATGTGACAGACGCCCCAACCCAACCCCTGGCACCAATGTATTTGTTCTGATTACCACCAGAGGTGTCAATCTCTTTCTTCTAAAGTAAAAGAAAAGCACCTTGCCACTTTAACAGAAAGGCCGAACAGTTTGAGTCCCTTGCAGCTCCCTGTTCAAAGATGTGAATCAAATTAATTGTACTTTACATTAATAGCTAAACTTGATTTTCGAGCTGACCTGTAATCAAACAAATTATTCAGGTTATTTGGAGCATTAAAACATTTAAAGGTTGGAGCACATAGGGTCTCATAGGAACATGGTTGCCCTGTTCTAGACAAATTTCTCATTTGCTATAGCTCCCTGTCCATTTTATTTGTGTTTATCTTCATTTCATTTGTTTCTTTATGATCCTCAGGCACAGCTTTTTGACCTTGTTTGCTTGCTTATCTTCAAGTAAGAATTTTGACCTTAGCTTGCTCCCTGTTTTCACTGTTTAAATCATAATGTTTCTGGATTCTCCTTTTGCTGAGCTTTTTCTACGGAGATAAGGTTATTGACTGATAACCTGGTTTTGACCCCGGAGTTTTGAATAAACCGGCATGCTAAAACAAGTGTACAGCTTAGTTCATATCCCCTACTGTGTGTGCGTGCGTGCGTGCGTGCGTGCGTGCGTGCGTGCGTGCGTGCGTGTGTGTTTAGATACATGATGTTTCTCCAGATATCTGTTGGATATATATATATATATATATATATATATATATATATATATATATATATATATCCATCCATCCCTTTTCTGACTCGCTTCTCCCTCATGGGGTCGTGAGGTGTTCTGGTGCCTATCTCCAGTGTTTAATGGGCGTGAGGCGGGGACAGGTCACCAGTCTATATATATATTTTGTTGGAGCCACTCTGGAGAAGTGGTTTCAAGATGTTGAATGTTTCTGGAGAAACATCAGACATTTCAATTTTAGGAACAGCTAAGATCCTAAGAAGAACTGACAAGGTCCCAGGCCTCTGGTAGAGGACCCAAGCTTGAGGGATGTAGAGCCACCCACCCTGCTCAGGAGTATGAGGGGAGGTGAGAGAGCAGTTTTTTTTTTTTTTTTTATCTCATTGTATATATCTCATTTGAGTATAATCTCTGGCTTCTCTACTTACCTTTAGTTTCCTTACTGGATGACTATGAAGTCTGTTTTAATCAAAAACACACCAAGCATACACACACACACCTAGACTTAATGTTAAGGTAATTCTGTATTTGTATGATGTTACTTTCTATCTGCTAAGGTCAAGTACAGTAAATGGTATATTGTGCCTGGAAATACTTTGCACTGTTCTAATATACTGTACATACATTATGTAGTGTAACCACTGCTATCAAAACTTTTATGTTAAAATTTGAAATGTCAATATATTGTGCCTGAATCTATTTTATAATGCTGTTGACTTATTGGCATAATGTAGGGTTGTTTGTTTGTTTTTGGACTTTACATTCTCGCTCCATGCTCCACTCATCCCAGACATCCCTCACCTTAATTAGTTCCACCTGCTGCTGCCACTAATCAGACACACCCAGCTCACCTGTCACTGTCCCTACGTATATCTACCTCATTCAAGCTCCCAGTGCCAGCATGTCTCACCTCGCTGTGCTGCTTACATGTGGTCTTTCTGTTTCAAGTGCCTTGTCGCTCAGCCTGCTGACCCTCTGGACCTGTTCTCGCCCTGCCCTCTCTAGTTTATTAACTAGTGCTTGTGTGCACCGCTTGGAAAAGGTTCTCCTGGGATTTCTGTGTGTCACTCTGCCCACGCTGACAACATGGCAGTTTCTGCCGGCAATACCTGATCAAGTCAGCTGCTGCTTGCATCTTCTGGTCAAGTCTGTTTCTGCCTGCAACACCTGTCTGCCTTTATCATCTCCGGCTACTTTCCATTTAAAAATAAACAATTGATTCACCACCACTGTGACCAGCTTGAATTTCGAGTTTCCAATGTTCACGAAATATAAGTACCAGAATCTACACTGCTTCATTTAATTTATTTCTGTTCGATTTCATTATTTTTCACAAGTTAAATCAAATGTTATGATTGAGTAGTTTCTCAGTACTTCAATAGCCAAAACTTTTTTTACTCTTACTTTTTGAATGATTATCACATTGGCATGAATTTTTGCCATAAGGGACGACGGGGGTGCAGGAGTTGGGGACTTTGTCCTGTAACTGGCGAGTTGCCGGGTCGATCCCCCGCTCCGACCGTCTCTGTTGTTGTGTCCTCAGGCAAGATGCGTCACCTGAATTGCCAGCTGGCAGTGGTCAGAGGGACCTGTGGCACCGATGTATGGCAGCCTCGCTTCTGTATTTCCCTGTTCAAACATGTTTCTTCAGTCCTCACTCATGATTTAAGATGATGCTGTACATTGTACATTTGTCACATTATGAACAATGGCTCATTACTTACAAATAAGCAGCAATAAGGGCATATGTCTGATATCAGGTGGCCTCAGCTGAATTTGACACTATTGTAGTATCATGCGGATAGAATTGGACTCTTTTGTAATTTATTCTCACCACTCAATATCACCACCATGTTTTACTCTTGGTATGAGGTACTATTTCTAAAACAATGTATTTGTATTGGGATCTACATCTTCCAAAATGTTTCGCTTTTGTTTCGTGACCTCACAGAATATTTTCCATGTATTTTCCAATATTTTTCTTGACATTAGACAGACTTTTTTGCTCATTTTGGTCAACAGTGGCTTTTGCCTTGAAGCTCTCCCAATTGATGCAACTTTTGCTCAGTCTCTTTGTTAATGTTGAATTGTGAACCCTGACCTTGACCAACGTGAGGGAGGCCTGGGGTGCTTTAAACAATCTGGATTGTTTTGGGACCTCCTTCTTTAGGAAAACTCCACACAATTCCTACCTAAGCCTCATTGTTTTCTGCGTAGAAGTTAGCTTATTCACTCGTAAATTGCTTTTACGAGTTTCCAAAACTTTACCCATGGCTTGCAAACATTGTCAGCTGAGGGTGGAAAACCACAAAAGTTTTGTATTGGTGGCACAATGTTTCAAAATTGTATTCATTTCCCTCTAATTTATTTCACCTGTCAAGGATGTAAGTACTGAAATAGAAGATGTTAGAGACAGATTTTTTTTTATTTTCAGCCAACCTTTATTTAACCAGATGAACGATGATGATTGGGACCAGGCTCTCATTTACAACGCCAGCCGGTGCAAGAGTCAGCAGTAAAAGTAAACAATAAAGAGAAAGACAAAAGTTGAGCTAAGCAACATAGGGTCAATAGTCCTACACTTAATTTGCTTAATGTTTGTTCAGTCAGACAGTTCACCTGTAAGTGTTTAAATGGACATCTTTATCTAAGAGCCATTTTCTGGGTTTTCTCCCTGGACTCTATTCTTGGCTGTGCTGCTCAACATGTTCATGGAGGTATATTCCAGTACACTACTAGAATGAAGAAAATGTTATTTTATTTTTTGGCGAAACATTTGTCCCACCTCCAGTCTGGCAATCTTTAGCATTTGGGTCCTTCAAACAGTCATCCCGAACAGAAGAAGTTCAGCGTTGATCAAAATGTGTAAATGGCAACAGGAACAGAGAGAAGATGTTGTTGTGTTTCTCCAGGCATTAATTATTCCATCAAAAGCTTTACTTGATTGTAATAGAAAGCACATAAATCTGCAAGCAAGGAGTCTGACTGTTTTTATTGTCATGAGCAAGGCAATGCTGCAAACTTGAGTTGAGCAGGTGTTTAAACCACCAAGTAGTTCCATGCTACAAGTTAAAGAAAGACTGCAACTGAAGTGAAGAAGAGTTTACTCACAGCATGACATAGGGCCACATGTTGAGCAGATCAAATGAGGTACAATAAAAAGACAGCCAGGGAAAGTATTCAAACAGCAGCAGAGACTGTCAAAGCAGAGTGGAATTTAAAAAAAGACGGACGTAAGCTTGTGGCTTGATCATGCATGAAAAAAAATTATGTTAAGAGCAACACAGTGTTGCTCTTAACATAAAATGTTTAACATGTGTTGCCAACACATTTTTCCTAAAGGCCCGCTCTGAAAAGACGTACTCCATGAACACGATGAAAGCCATGGCTTTGTGGGCTGTGTGTGAAATCACAGCTTGTTTAAGTCAGTGCATTTAAAAATGTGCAGCCTATACTCCACATTCAAAGAACTGACCGAGTTCCACTGTTGTAGAGATTTAAAGTTAGAAAAAGCAATGGACAGCCGCAAGGCTAAGCATTTTGTTTGCGCAAATTTCATGTCTCGGAACGGGCTACAACAATTAAAACCAAGATAACAAATGCAGCGAATAAAGACCTGCTCACCATCCTTACCATCCTTACTTACTCACCTTGTTTGCGTGTGTGAACCAGCAATGTCAAATTAACTAAGCTGTTTTGTAAATCATGCAGCAGAGGCAAACAGGATAGGACTTCATCCGCTGATGACTGGACCAACAGATGGTGTGTAAATAATGTACGTGGTCTCATAGGGACATCCGAGTCTGTCTCTGTTTGGTTTGATGCATCAACTCCTCTCTCCGCTGCACAGAATGACCCTTTGGATGCTGAAGACTGACGCAAACTGTTCTTTTTGATGATAAAACTGAGGAAAAAGCTGACTGAATGCAAAATTAAAGCATTGTGCGTTTTCTTTTTTTTCAAAAAAAGAAAAGAAAAAGGAAAAGGTGATTCACATTAAATGTTTTTTTTTTTCAGTTTGCTGTGCATTGGTTATAATCTGTACTAGTCCCTTTGGTTTTTCATTGATTTGAGCTTTTCATCATCTTAAAAAACATGACTTGCACAGAAGCTACTGGTAGATGATTCCCTTTTCATTTGTTTTGCTTCAAAGGGAAATCAGGGAGGAGATTCACAGTTCAGAGCTGCACTCCTGCTGCCCAAAGCTGGCAAAGATTCAATGCCTTTCTCAAGGGCACTTCATCTGGGTTCGTTCTTGTCATCATGAGGGCATTCTCCAGTCACAGTGTGGTTTCTCAATAAAGCAAACTGCCAGGACAGATAATGGGAGCAGTAATGAGATCCTCAACGTGTTTTTTTTTTTTTTCTGCCTCTGTACACAGTAACTGCACACAACGAGCTCTCTACAGAATATTACTGTTGTAGAATTGAAAACTGTTTAGTTTGAAATCCTAAAGTATCCTCAATAGTTTGAAAATGGATCATGCAAACTGGCTTTCATAATTCACATTGTTGCAAGAAAAATACATTTAGGATTCCAGAACAACAGCTACTGCCTTAAAAATGTTGGCCTCAAATTGGTTGAAATCAGCCCTTCACATTAGTCCCGTAATATGGAATTAAAAGCAATGAAGGGATGCTTCTTAGTTACAGCTAATGCTTTCTATTCATCGTCCCTCTTCTTTTCATTTCATGGAAGTCCTCTCTTTAAGTTTGAGTAAATGCACATTGAAATATTGCTCTATTAATCAAAGCAATACATTATTGGAAATAAAACACTTCCATGTAAACAACATTTCCCTAATTACTTCAGGTTGATTTGGGGTGAATAACATTAATCGAATTAATATATGCAGATTATTCTGATTTTAATCACATTATGTTGACATGTATACACCTTAATCCAACCATTAAGTCATAAAGGAGTTTTTAAATGGCATCTGATGACACATGTGCTGCTTTTCAGTGCAAAGAGCCAAGGCTCTACAAGAGTCGGTGGCTGTGGGAAAAAGAAAGCATCTTTTCGGGGCAAATGGAGGGGAAAGGGAAAGGGAAATTTACATAATGAAGACTGGGATGAGTTTTAACATCAACGTTTTGTGGGGAGAATATCCTGTAATGTGACTGAAAGCATGAATCATACTGTTTTTAAGACCAGTTTGCCCAGATTTATGGTGATGCAAATCTATTCTGAATTATCAGTCAGAAGAAGATTACATCTCTGTCCTAAATAAATCTTATCCATTTGTAAACAGCCAGAAATGGCTTTGCCATAAGCAAAGCATTACTGTCAGACTTGAGGCTTCTTAAACATCCCACTGGGACTGACCCTAAATACAAATGAAGGCCTCATGTCTGCTTGCCTAATCTTTCTGCAGAAATAAATAGAGATGTAGCAGGAAATTGCCCAGTGAGCGAAATCTGCTGATTTTCAGCTTGATCAGCTCTGATCAGTGACCAGTCAGTTGAAAACTACGAAGTCTGATCTCGTTCACTTCAGTGAATACACCATGTCTAAGTGCTACCATGATGCACATACAACAGCTCTCTTTAGTGTGGTGGTCGTCTGAGATGGTCATTTTTTTCCAAGTCCAAGTCAAGTCTCTCCAGTCTTTCGCCCCCGGTCAGAGTCAAGTCTCAATTTTCTAAATATTGTGTTAATTCAGATAAACAAACATTACATAATGGTGTTCACTGGATTTGCAATTTATTTCAATTTATTAAATTCTTGTACTTGAAGAGAGGTTTTCACTCATTTATTCCATATGTGTGCATTGATTGCTGTTAGAAGAATGCCAGTGATTGAATCCTTTCAACTATTGTCCTAATATCAGCTGTTTAGGCTGATATTCAGACGATAATACCTAACAAAGAGTTATTTATTAAACATTAAATAACTTTAAAACATGCATAATGGCACAACAAATATCTTCAACATTTAGCTCAACATCAAAAAACAACACAAAAAGAAAACCCCAAAGGCTACTATGTATCATTTTGAAAATTGATCAGATGTTATATTTACCCCATTAAAAATTTAAACAGGTGTTTATAATCCAATTTAATAATAGAAATATCAAAAATAGAATGAAGTAAAAACCTGTCAATGTTACGTTTCTAAATATATAAAAAAACTGCTTTTTTGTCTTTGCAATGACTTCATTAACACCTGTTTATCACCGTCTTAATTTTGTCATTTTGCTCTACAAAGGGTTTGCATGGTTTTCTCATGGTTTCAAGAAGGTCCTTTCACAGTAAAGCAGTCTGTAGCTCACTTCCTGGCTTCCTTTACTCTTCAGTCCATGATGTAAAAACTGTTACTAACTATAGTCTCAGACCAGGAGTTGAAGTCAAGCCTCAAATATCCAGGGCACAAGTGTAAGTCAAGTCATGAGGTATTTTATTGTGACTTAACCTTCTCTATGCCATAATGTTGCGTCCCATAGAGAAGGTTAAGTACAACTAGAGTTGGAGTCCCAAGCTGGAGTTGGCTAGCCAGGCCAGTCAGACTAACTTTTGCCTCTCTTCAATACAGCTGAAGTTAGGGTTAGTCAGTTTGCTGTATTGCAAAGCGAAAGCAAAACTGAGTCTGGCTGGCCAGGCTAGGAGTTGGCATATTTGGCAATTGTTGCAGAGAAAATACTCAAAGTTACCTGTTTTCAGTGAAATGTATAAAAGTCATTGTTTTAAAGCTGAAATGGTTCTTAAATCTCTTCCTATCTGGATCGTTTACCAGGGTTACCATGTGTTTACTTTTCAGCTTTTGGCACTGCAGGAGGGCAAAAAGATCTGCCTCTCAAGCAACTATTTCTCAAATACAATGCATGGGCTGTCCAAACGCTGACCCACCCTGTAGTCCATAGAGGTGGGGGATGCCGTCCTTTACAGAAGTGGATTCTACAATAGTTCAACAGGTAAAAACGTGTGACAGACTATAACATAAGTGTTCTAGTAAATATTGGACTACATCAGATTGCAAAATGCGTGCCTAAGAGAATTTTCCTCGAACTACGATCATTTTAAAATGTTGGTATCATAGTTCAGCAGTTGATATATGATAACACTGGCTTGGAGCCTTGCTAAGTAGAAATGTGCCTGTAGAAGTCCTGTCCTGGGAACATGCTGTAATTCATTTATTTTTGTTTGAAACAGAATAGGTAATAATAAATAAGATAATAATTATTATCTTTGTTTGTCATTGCAACTTGTACATCCCAATGAAATTTGCCCTCTGTATTTAACCAATCCTTTATGAAGCAGTGTCCTGACCCCGGTGCCCTGGGAGCATTTTGGGACTAAGGGTCTTGCTTAGGGATCCACAGAGGCAGTCTGTGGGATTCGAACCAGGAAACTTGCTGCCTTTCCTGAATGCAAGTGCCCTGTTCTATCCACATGTCCAATCCTGTTTTTTCAA
Organism: Fundulus heteroclitus; assembly: GCF_011125445.2. Taxonomy (NCBI): domain Eukaryota; kingdom Metazoa; phylum Chordata; class Actinopteri; order Cyprinodontiformes; family Fundulidae; genus Fundulus; species Fundulus heteroclitus. The sequence continues at coordinate 21,503,401 of NC_046369.1, read as the reverse complement.
ATAATAATAAAAAAAAAACATTTTCACAGCAACTGCTGTGATTGTGACTACCATATGCTAGCGTTACAACTTAAAAAGAAAGCCCACAAACTGAGAACATTAAAATATTAATACAATCGGACTCATTTACAGATCTACCCAATTTCTTACAGCATCTATGTCATAAATGGATTAAGTCTGATCCTTAATCCTGAGCAGGACAGAGTGTGCTTTCATGCAGTCTTCCCAACCCATCTGGAAGTACTTTGTGAACTTGAAAACGGTAAATTACATAATTCCTCATGGTGTCTTGTTGAAGGGACCTACCAGGCTTCTTACTACCAGCCTCTACTTTTTAGGATATGCAGTCTGGGCAGAAAGCTAAACATATTTTCAATGAATGCTGGTCAATCATGCCTTTTGTCAGCACTTCTGTTCTTAAGGTTTGACATATTTTCTCAGTAAAACAGAGGAACAAGAAGATTTCAAACTGACTAGGTTGGGATTTACTTAGATTTAGTTTTACAGACGATACACTGTGGCAGTTTGCATCTTTTGGTTTTGCACCTGGTAAAGGTCCAGAGCATATTAAAACTATGAAAGCGACAACAGCACAGCTGCTGTTGAGTTAACAACAACGTTTCCTGCTGTGCCAAGCAAAGAAGGCTCATCAAGCAGCTCTGTAAGCTTGCAACGTGTTGTGTTGCTGTCACTAATATCCACGCAGCCAATAGCAACCGGGCATCTCGCAAAAGCACACTGCATAGTCAAAAGTACACCTGGACGTGGTCAATTTTGAAAATCAGCTGGAAAAAAAATACAAAACAGCCAGGAAGTTCTCCCTTAGCAAGCTTTGCGTATTCCACAAATTTGGCTTCTGGAAGCTTTGCTGAGCCTATGCGATTATCGAATGCATTCTTTAAGGGTCGTAACATGACTACATGTTTGAAATGAGCAATTGCCTTACGAAACTGTGCATTTGCATATTAGAGCTTTGTTTACAATTTGGAAAATAATAAAGTATGAGTCTGAAAGGCAGATTGATGCAGTTTCTGATTTGATACATATACAGTCAGCCATAGCATAGCGACCACGAGATAGGAATTTGTTTAACACATTTGCCTTGTTGCAGAGATCTCCAGGGAACGTCGGCCTCCTGATGTAACATGGACATTTTAAACTTAATACCCACTCTAACATACAGTATTTGTAGACCTACTAACGTTATTCCCACACAACAGCAAAAGAAGTGAGCCAGTCAATGTTTGAAGGCTCATCAAAATCAGACTGATTGGTGTAATTTCCCCTTTAGTGCTATCTGCGGGTGTGGGTGCTCTCTTCCTCTGTCTCACCAGATCTGGATGGATGTTTAGCTTTGGCATAGCAAACAGCGTGCACTTCTATGGCAAGCGCAGTGGTGTTATTTGTTGCTGCAGCACTGACGGCTGTGATGGTGGTGGCAGTGACAGTGAGAGCCGTGTTGGCTAGCAGAAACAGTAGGCAGCAGATCCCCTCCTGTTTGTTCAGGGAGACACATAGCAAAGCTGCATTGTGTTGGGCCCAAGGCTGCAAACCCCTCCTGTAAAACCAAAATACTGGCACTGGTTAGAGTACATATTGTTTTTATGGCATTATCCAAATTCACATCCGTCTGTCTAAACGTTTGTCTGTGCAACTGTCTAACCGTCAAGCTGTGTGTTTCTTTATTTGCCTTTATTTGAGTGTTATTAGTCCATATTTATATATTGGGTAACCTACGTAAATATCCAGTTTTAACATCATGGATTTTCCGTTATTGCTAATAGTCAGTGTATAGATAAAGACCCCACACGCTTCGTATTTGTGTTCACACGTAGACATGCATGTTGGATTATGTAAGGGAATTTTATAAATTGTTGCCTTGCGTATGCACGTATGTGTTTTTGTGTGAAGGCTTGCGGGAGCCCACATATGTGTGAGTGGATGATTTCAGCTCTGCTAGCCCAGCACCCAACCATCTGTCACACAGGGGCCACCATGTTCTGAAGCCAATCATCTCCTTCCAACAGCTTCCAGGATTCTCGCTCCGCTTTCCAACTGCGGTCCGGCACGCCAAATACACATTCACACACAAACAATGATAACGTCTGCCACATGCTCCTATCAGGCAGCAGGAAGACACACACTCAGGCACACATACCTAACAATTGCAGTTTTCTTTGAAAACTCAGAAGACCCTTTCAGAGACTCTTGGAGAAAATGCTGCTTAAAACTGAGATCTACACTGTTACTTGTATGTAATACAACGTAATTAGATGATACTAACCAAAAGATTTATCTAGTTAGTAGTAACTTTAGACTAGTACTAGCAAAAAACTGTTATTTTTAATATATGGATAATAAAAAAAATATTGTTAGCTTGAGAGCTTTTTAAGGTAAGGAATTAAAACTAAAAAGCCTGCAACCAAATGTTCTCTTTTTGTTCCTGTTTTTGCACAAGCTAGCAAAGCACTGTAACCCAGTTGCTGCTGATGGGAGCTAGAAGGTAACAGTTTAAAACTAGCATTAGTGGTTGATTCAAAAGTTGAGTATCTGTGCATCACAGGATCCATTTAGGCAGGTTATCAGTGAAGTGAGCATGTTAATTTCTCTATATTTTGATGACGCTCCTAATATATTGGCAGCTAATAGCCCCTTTTATAATGATTTCCTTGGCAATAAGTGATATAAGCTGCCTTTCTGACGCACCAGACTCTTGGCATGTGTTACATTTACAGACGTATGTTGAATAATTTGGGCTCCAGTGCACAAACAAATGCGTTTCATCAGGGGCATTAACTTTTTTTCTAGGACTTTGACCTCAATGATGCTGTTTTGTTTTACATGACAAACTTGAACAGAGTGCAGCTCTCTCTGGCAGGCTACTGTCAGAGACGTGTAGGACAAAGTTTATTTGGGTATTTTTGTCAGGCGATGTTCTTAAAGAGAAACAGCACTTTAATAAAAAACAGTACACAAACCTCATAAGGTATTAAACCACGGCCACTATTCGAAACTTAACCCTAATGGATTTTATTCTTCTCATAAAATGCTCTTCAAATTTTCTAAGCTTGAGTTGTTATTCATTCATTTTATTTCATCTCATTACATTTGTCATTGGCTTTTTCCCCCCATTCTTCTCAAAGACTTTCTGTCATTGATTCTATTAGCGTGACAAACCTTTTAAACGTTGCATCCCCATCTCTGTAAAGGTAAATTGTTTGATAAACACTGTCTGAATTGGAAAAAAACAGTTTCAATCCACTTCTATACCTGTAAAGTTCCTAAAACAAGAGTTTGACATTGAAAAGGTCCATCTGTCCATGCTGTCAAAACAACCAGTCAGCGTCTTCATCCAGGCGGTAAAGTAGTGAAGCTGTGTGTTTTCGCATGTGAATTCCTGTCAAAGTGAGAGAGAAACACAATGTCAAACCCTCCAACACTTACTAAGTACTTTATTCTGTCACAAAATCAAAGAAAGTCAAGCAACTCCATGGCACTCTACCCTCAATGACTCCTCAAGGATGAGACGAAGAATTTGAAGACATGACAGCAGCAGTATGTCTTACACTCAAACACTCTTATGTTGTGCAGAAAAGAAATTGTTCTTTCATTATGAGCTTTAGTTAAAATATTTTGTTCATGAGATGCAAAAGCGGGAGCAGCTATATAAACCTTTTACATCAAGTGAGGTTTATAGCTTAACTTTTAACATTACTACAGTCATAAAAAAAGTTTCCTTTTAGATAAATACACTGATTTCATAGTTATATTTGTTTCATTTTAAACATAAAATCAAATAGATTTGTACAAATGTTAAAATGTTAATGTTAAAATGTTAGTGATTTATCTTAACGCAAAGATTTAAATTCAAACTGTCTTACGTGCTTCTGATACATAAACCTATAAATAGAATAGAAATACCTTTATTGTGCCACAATGGTGAAATTCGGGCGTGACATTGGTAATAACACATAGACAGAAACACACAAACAAATATATTGACATATAAACAAATTTATCTCAAACAATGTCGATTCCAAAGTCAAAGCTAATGTCTAAAGATTGTGATTTTGCTGTTATTCTTTAGTCTTATTAGCAATATTTGTTTGATTCCAGATAACACTTATTCTTCATTTTCCAAGCCTTGCTTTTAGTTTTTCACGAGAGAACGATTTTTCTGGATATGTTGAAGTTTGCGGCTTTGCAGTGACTCTCAAAGGCAGACCTTTTTGCTAGAGTCAACATAAGGGAGCTCACACATGTCCTCTCTAGGTCCTTGTACACAAGTAGTGGGGTCTCCCCGACATCGTTTTTAGAAATAATATGGTATACAAGGAATTGTTTTCAGACAACTTTTCATTTACATGAACACGCACAAATACGCCACTGAGCATTGTTTTAAATTTGCAAAACGCATAGGGGGCATTGTAATGCAAAGCTAAAACCTATGTCAATCAACCACATGGTTTCTCCATATTCGGAGTGAGAGTTAGTATAAAACAGCTGACGTTCAAGTGCTTGTTCTCCTTTGCACCTCAATGTATCGGATCAGTCGGGCTTGTAAAAACAAACAACCAAAAAGCTTCTGAGCCGGCGTAAAAATCGGCACATCTTTGATAGCATTCATTTTTCCTCCAATGCATGGCTAAGTCTATACCAATGGTTGCATGAGACGCCAGCGCCAGATTATTTGTCGCTGACTGTGATAAGTGAGACCCCAAAACTAAATTTTCATCCATCCATCTATTGTCTTCTGCATATCCAAGATTGGGTCATTGGGGCAACAGGCCAAGGAGGGAAACCCAGATCTGCCTCTCCCCAGCGACATCCTCCAGCTCATTCTGGGGGACCCCAAGGCATTCCCAGATCAGACAGAATACATAGTTCCTCCAGAGGGTTCTAGGTTTTCCCCAGGGTCTCCTTCCATTGGGACGTGCCTGGAAAATTCCCAAAGGGAGGTACCCAGGGGGCATCTGATCAGGTTGTCCCCTGGGTATCCACCTCAACTGGTGCCTTTCGATCCAGAGAGGCAACAGCTCTACTTTGACCTCCCTGGGATAAAAGAGCTCTCTAAGGCTGGGCACAGCTTGTCTCTGGAGAAAGTTTATTTCGGCCGCTTGAATCCAGGATCTCATGCTTTTGGTCATGATCCATACCACATGACCAAAGTTGAGGGTTGGAACGTAGATGGAACAGTAAATCGAGAGCTTTGCTTTTTGGCTCTGCTCTTTCTTTACCACAACGGACCAGGAGAAGCACCCACATTACTGCAGATACAGCCCCCATCCATCTGTCTGTCTCTTATTCCATGCTACCGTCACTCGTGAACAAGACACCAAGATACTCTAAATCCTCTACTTGGGGCTTTAATAGTTTTTTTTAGTGATGTAAAACAGGGTGTGGATTAAAGGTCAAAACCTTTAAAAATTAATTTGCTTTCCAAGATATCTGGTAACATGTGAACAAGCCAGACTTCACAGAGAACACCAACCCGAGATTATGTGTTGCAGACATACTTCACAAGTCTTCCATGTATTCTTTCTGGATGCTTATTGTGTATTATCACCAGTGGCAGCTGGTGATAATATAGTTGGAGGGGGATGCACTAGAATTCAGAGATTACTACAGTCTTTGTGTAGTAACACAAGAGTTTTTTTAACGTAAATCTGTCCACGGTCACCTGCATGCGGCTGGTTTAAGTCTGGTTGTTCTTAGTCCGGTTTATCTCTTTTTTTTCTCCACCAAAAGCTTCATGAAATTACAAATTTGTAAATTAATTGCCAAATTTTCTTTCGCTACATTATTCTCTCCAGTTTTATTGTTGTTGTAGTCTGACTGTATCATTTGCATCTGTATGTTTGAATAACATTTGAGCATTTAAGCTGCCAGTTGTGTGACTTTGACAGGTATGATTTAATCTGGTTAGATGAAGAATGACACAAAAAGTACTGATTGGCCATTGGCGCAGAAAGCTGTGCCTGGAGGAGAATCTTTTAGTAACCATTTAATAGGCCAGCATGAAGTAACATGTCCCCCCTTTTCCATAGTGACATTTGAATGCGCTTCGCTATGAGCCTTCTTGATTCAATTCAGAAAGGGTGGTTTTTCATTATAACTGAGTATGGTGCCAATGTGGCCGCGGTTGTCACAGCAAGGCGCTGCTGTGAGACTGAAAGGCGATGCGACAAAATGTTTGAAATGTTTATAGTCTGCATCGTCGTTCAACCAGTAGCTTCTGTCGCTATTGTGCATATTTTTTCAATAAACAGTGCCTCCACCCCATAGCTAATCAGAGACCGACATCCTTCTGACGTGGCGTCTTTGGACTAACTTGCTGCACTTGGAACCACATCAAAGTAGTTACTACTTAAACCAGTATCGGCTCCATATAACTATTACCATTGGAAAGCCTAAAAAGCAACATGTACTAAACCGAAACGCCCCCAAGTTGGTACTAATGGAAAAGCAGCAATGAAAGCCTTAAGAGTCTGAACGCACATCCACACACATCTGTCCGGCGATGCACCGCTTTGAAAAATAAAATGAATTCCAATTGATTGGGAATGGAATTGGGAAAACTGAAAAAATCAAAAGCCAGAAATATTTTATAAAGGAACTGGTATGATAATTGGTTTTTATTTAATAATTTATGTTTAATGTCTACACTTTTCTTTCTGCAATTTTGATTGCCCCAGTGCCCCTTATTGACAAGCTGGTATTGATTTTCACCTCTCGCTCTCTAAAAGTTCCTAAAAATGCTTTTCTTAGGTGGATTTTTGTTGTTTTACTGAGCAGAATATACACTATTTATAGGTATTTGACTCAATCATCCTAAACCTTAATCTTGCCTTGGAAAATTTGTGTGCTCACAAACTGGTACAAGAATCCATGTTGTACCACACCATTTGTGACCGAACCAAAAACCGTTCGGGCCAATCACGTTGCAGTATTGTGGTTTACCGCTGTGATGAAAGTAGTAGCTGCTGAGCCCACAGTCGAATCAAAACAAACATGGCATGCTGCTATCACAACTGCTTTGTCAGAATCCATGATTTCATCTTTGAAATAAGAACAGCAAGAAGTGCCTTGACCAGGGCAACTTGTTGTGGTTTCTCATTGATACTGTGTTTGGCTAAAACCAACCTTTGGTAGGTGGGCACTAGGTGTCGCCCAATCAGCTCAGAGATTTCTGCTGAAATGTCCCTCCTTTCCCCAAATGGATTTGATGAGAGTAGGCCCAGATTGATATTGTGCAGAACTGAGCATGCTAAACATTATGAATCTGGCTGGCCAGGTTACCCAAACCTACCCTTGAACTTCAAATTAAATCTTGACATTTCAAGCTAACCTTATTTCACGTTCTGTTCCAAATGTATTTTTCACTCAGTGGTTTGAATAGCTGTTGTTTAAAAGGACTGTAATGTAATATGGCTTCCCCTACTGGCCAATTGGACAATTAACACTTATTACTTCTCACTGGAAGAGGTCTAGCTTGTCCACTGCTTTTACAGCAGGTCAATTAGAATCCAACTGAGTGGTGCACTTGACTGATGGAGCACACTAAAATCTTTGACCCTCCTGATTGCACTGTGTCCACTAACAGTATAATGGGCTAAGAGTGCTGAACTCGTCATCGACTGTAAGTGCCAGCCATTAAAAGTTAGAGGGACCATATCTAAGTCAGCGTGATCTATTAGCCACTCAAATTTTAGATTCACTCACAGCACAGCTCAGGCGTAGATGTAAGCTGCAATTGATTTTTATAAATTGTAGCGCAGCAAAAGAAAACAAAACAAAATGCACGTTTTGCTGTGGATATCAGTTTACTGTGATGCTGTAATCTATCAAACTCAGGAAAGTTTTCACAAAAGCAAAAGACATCTCACACAATAAGCAAAATGGTGGAAATATCTGTATGTACTGTAGGAAACCGGTCTGCAGGTGTGATGTGATTTATGCAAAACACAGACACGGATGAAAAACAACACAGAAACTGCTTGTCTTCTGTATTGCTAATACATATCTACTCAGCAACAAAAGTTCCTCCTCCCACACAGATGAAATGGACGTGCTGCCATTTTCAGGAGTCAGCTCTTCTGTCCGTTCCCAGCACGCTCAAATTCCTTAAACAGATTCGCAAAGACAAGGCTTCCTCAGCAATCTGCTAGGATAGCAGACCACCTCAGCTCTGGCCCTCACAGCCGGGCTGCTATATTGAACCGGTATCTGATTCACTGACCTTCTCGCTGCCTCATGCCTTGCTAATGTAATCTTGTGCTGCTGCTGGCTCATGTCTCCCTCCCTGCAGCGCCCTCCTATTCTCTGTTTCACTATTTCATGACCAGAAACACATTTTAGATGTTACCCTGGTCACAGACTGGGGCCCAATTACCTAATTAATCATGAGATAACCTCTCAATAATTGTTAAGTGTCAAATTGAATGCGGCCTGTCCAAATGAGACTCTTATAAATGAGCACAAAGCACATGGAATATAATTATTTTCATTCTTGTACATTGCATTTATTTTAATTCAGCATTGACGTGAGCATTAAATAAGACAACTTTATATACTACACACTTATTACCACCTCATCTTAATCAGGGACATCAGTGTATCCTATAGGTTGTGTTGCTATTCCCCTTCAAAAAGCAGTTTTAATCTTAGTTTAATTAAACCTGCTTAAATGTCCTCATTTTCTGGGGCTTGTCTAAATGATTTGCGGCTAATTATGCTTGCATGATTTTACCAACAATAATTGGCTGCACCCGTGAGCTCTTTTTTTTTTCCATATATGAACCAAGACTGCAGATTTTGTCTAATAGTTAAACTTTCCTTACATCCACAGGACTCGTTTGAAGTGACTTTTTTTGCATGAAATTAAAGGAGCAATGCAGGGAAACTTTGGAGTTTGATTTGTGAGAAAGACAGTGTCTTCACCACAAAGTTTTTAGATTACTTTGGAGTAGTTGAAGGTAAAAGAAAATGAATTTGATATAAAACAAGTTGTTCTAGTGACAAAGCTGTCCAGAAAAATGGTAGTCTGGGTGCGTGGTCAGGACAAGAGCAGACATCGCAATGTCCAACCTGAATGCTGGCAGATTTCCGCTCTTAGAGTTACAGTGTTTGGTCCTAATATGGCAAGGAAAAGCTGCAAAAATTATATAACAGGCTTTTTAAACAATTATCTGGGTTTTGTTTTGATTTTAATGAAAACAACAACGCAAGAAATACAAAGATTTGACAGTCACCTCACACCCAACGATCACAGTGATGAGACTGTGTAGAGCCCCAGATAAACTATTATGATTTTAATATCATATGAAACGTATTCCGCGAGCAGGGAAATTAAATGCGTATTGTAATCATTTGGTGCAATGCAGGCTTAAGATGGCAATGTGTTTGCATTTGATTTTAACCGGTTGGTAAGAAATAAAGCTTGCTTACTCCATCCATCCATCCGTTTTTTAACACGTCTATCCCTTGTGGGTTTGTGCGGGGTGCTGGTGCCTATCTCCAGCTGTCAATGGGCGAGAGTCGGGGTACACCCTGGACAGGTCGCCAGTCTGTTTGCTTACTCGTCTAATAAAGATCTAAACTCTTAAACGTTTAAAATGTCCCACTACCTAAGATCTGACCACCTCAGCTGTGTTAAGGCATTCCAAATTCTCCTAATGTACTGCAATACAAGTACATATAAGGACCTAATCAGGAATTGCAGCGCACCAATATAAAGAAGCAGCCGTATATCACATCTTTAAGGCAGCTAACTACACAGAGCAAAGGTAGGTATCACCTTGGACAGATAAAATGTGACTTGAAATGCATTGTTGCTGCCACATTCATTGCATCCATTCAAATGTAATAGGCTACTTCTTCTTAAGCATCTTCTTAGCAAAGATTCTTCATTCTGTTGATTTGCAAAATAAAAATCCAACGAAAATCCGTATTGTTTCAGTACTTGCAATCACTTTTCGGCCATAAACATTGCGGCAAATAAGTATCCTATACAGGTGGCTATAAGCTAGTTTTAGGTGTGATGACAGTTCACTGTTAAGTTCTAGTTTACTGGTAAACTTCACGGATACTTTATTTCAAAGCTTGATCAGGCTGTTTTTACAAACAGCAACATATTTTCAAGACGTTTCTCTATTAATTTTGTTAGGATTGTAAGAAAAAAACTTTCCAATGTGTAGCTATCTGTTTAAGTTATTTTGGACATCAAACTTGAGATGAATTCACTTGTCCTAACAATGCCCCCTACCTCCAAATCAAAGACTAGACTAGTTTTGTTGACCTTTTAATGCTCTTCATAATAGCAGGATTATGTAACTAATTTTCAGGCCTTTTGAACATGGGAAATTACTTAATATGCTACAAATAAAGCCCCCCAATAAAGCAAACATTTCAAAATGCAATATGTCTTTCTAGACAGACTAACTTTATCAAAAGGCAAAAATCCTAATATCTGACAGAGTAAACTCACTAGGATTAGGCATATAAGAAACTATTTGCACTTCCATTGCTCCTCCATTAAATTGGACAGTATATAATTTGCTCTGAATCTGGCCATAGGAATTGAATTGTATTGTATGGAACCTGCTGTGAACTGAATTTGGACCCAACAGAATTTGAATGGGACCATGTTGACTTGCAGAGCACGGATGGATGACATGTATTGTAATTTGATGCTAAATACAGTGTTAGAATTTAATTTAATTTAATTTAACTCAACTCAATTCTAATGCAGGGTTATAACATGTAGGTATCTTGTGAATCAGTGGCTTGTTTCAAACATTCATTCACATTACCAGGGTTTAATCATCACAACAAACACTGACTAAACCACGGGTATCAAAGTCCAGTCCTCAAGGGCCGGTGTCCTGCAACTTTTAGATGTGTCCCTGGTCCGACACACCTGAGTCAAATAATCAGGTAATTAGCAGGACTGTGAAGAACCTGACTGCATACTGAGGAGCTAATTGTGCCATTTGATTCAGGTTTGTGGGATCAGGGAAACCTCTAAAAGTTTCAGGACACCAGCCCTCGAGGACTGGAGCTTGACACCCCTGGCCACTAAACCTTAATGAATACTAGTTTCCAATGCCTTTAGTTTTTGTCAGTTTCTGATTTTTAAAACACAGGCGAGAAAGACACAAACTAAGTTCTCAGAACATACAGTGCTTAAGTCACGCTATAGCAATTTTCAGTATCTCTTAAATTTAACCAAAGCACACTTTATGAAATTAAAGCAATAGTGTAATCGCTTATAGAACATTCAAAGCAAAGTTACCAGTGCTTAAACAAATACAGCATGAAATGTTACATCCCATCCCCTGTACATTTAGCTAGGTGACCAGCAGGTTTTTTTCGTTCTGGTTTTGAATCTTTCGCTCACCTGCCCACTCATTTTTGAATCAGTGTAATATATGAGGAACTTGTTACCCAGAATTAGCTACAAGATCTGATACAAAATAATAGTTTGTGATTCAGAGTCACAGTAAGAAAGTTATGATCGTACGCAAAGCTAACTTCCCCGTAGAGTAGCAGTGGGTTTTGTTACATGAGAAGAATGGATTATAGTTCAGAATTAGTAAGAAATGGGGAAACAAAAAAGAAAGAACAATTGTTAGAGCAATTATCTCAGGAGCCACATGCAGTGGTCATACATGTTACACACACATGTTATGCAGCTGTACACCTGACAGAGAGACACACAGATAAGTCTTTGAATACAAACAGGATGTGCAAATCATACATTCACACACTTGCATAGAACATATTCGCACAGACACACACACACACACCTTGGCAGGTGAAATTTTGCATGCATGGCTGCGTTTCCCTTAGCTGTAGCCACGGTTGCTAGGCTACGAGCAATTCAAGTCTTTGGAGGGGACCTGACATTAGGGAGAGCAAATTGACCACAGGAGGCTTTAATCTGCCGTGAAAAAGCAGCAGCAGCAGCACACGCATGCATGCCAATAGTGTATTTGAGCATTTACTCTTGCCCATGTTAAACCCACGTATCGCCTTCTCCCAATGTTGTTTCCCCCTCTCTCCCTGTCCCTCTCCCCAACTCTCACAGATGCACAGAAAAGACAGTGTGTCATTGGTTTTCCTACTGGAGGAGAGCAAAAGCTAAACAAGATTGCATCAGTGGTCACCAGCTGCAACATCATTCCTTTTCAGATGATGCTTTTTAAAATGCTAATTTGCAACAAGCCTTGAGGGTTAGCATGTCTTACAGGTAAATAAACATTTTATCATGGCAAAATCCACAACAAATGGAGCTGGAATCAGGCCAAAGTGTAGACAAGAACTCCAGAGTCACATTTTGGAGATCAAGAGTATGTATTTAGACACAAGCTTCAGGATAAAGGTACCAGGAACACAGCAGGGACAATATCAGAACAGAGAAACACCACGGATGAAGACGGAGGGCCTGACGATGTGTTACACACAGTGGATTGAACGTAAAAGGGAAGAGACGGAGGGAAACAATGGGTGGATAATAAGGTACAGGTCAACTGAGTGATAAAATCAGGCTACAGGAAAGGAGGGACAATGAACTGGCAGGTGCAGGGAATAAACAGAACCTAACAGGGAACAAGATAATGGGCCAGGCATGGGAAATAATCTAGCTAAACAGAACTACAGACATAAAAGAACATAAGCTAGCTAAATCTATAAGTACAGTAATAGAATAAATACAGCACAGAACCTGAACAAAAGAAACGCAAGCATAAATAAGGATCTAACAGAATACTATAACAATAAGAACATAAGCTAACAGAAAATGGATCTGACAGATATTAGAATATAATCAATCTAAACCCTGAACAGAAAACTAAACAGATACATAAATGGATATCTAGGGATGGACAATACAAAAGTGCACAAGAACAGACTGTAGTGTGATTACTTATGCTAGCTCCCTGGTGATCCTGCAGGAAGCTAACTGAATGCAGGATCCTCATGTTAGCTCACATGAATAATCACACCTTGGGGGACACAGACCAACATCACTAATGTCTTACTTCACAAATGAAAAAGATTTTTATAAAGATATGTGCAGTATGTACTTTAATCTTAATGCTACAGTGTAATTTATGAGGGACTATGTTTTTAACTTTTTGAGATTTGACCACAGGATTGCTGCTGTGGTCTGAGCTACTAGAACAAAATAAATAAATGCTAAATAAACTAACTTAATGCTAAGCTAATAAATTGCTGGTCTGAAAGTCGATAGAAAGATCACAAAGCTCATCATTCTAACTTTAACTCCCTATGAAGAAATGTATGAGATGGAGGCGCTTATATATCCCACAGCGGCAACGTTACTGCCGTCAGTTTTTCTGGGTGATGTTACAATATCCGGTACCAATACTGCTTCAAAATCCATATGCAGTACTCTTGTTACACATGAGGAGGGCACCGAACAGTCTGTTTTAGACACAAAAACAGGATTTCAACAACTGTGCAGTAATTTGTCTAAACAATGACAAGGGCATGTAGACAGCTCTATAAGACATCAGTTTATACAGTTTATTAGCAAAAAAAAGTTGATCTGGGGGTAAGTTACCCTTTAATGGTGCATAACCACGTTATTTGACTTTTTTTTAATTTGTACGTGTCATGATTTGTCTTGATGTACCCAGACAGAGCACACACACACACACAGAGCTCGTTTTGAGAGTTTATTGCAAATATTTCCAGTTGTGGAGGGTGAAAACCAGAGTCTGTTACGGGACTGGAGCTGATGAGTGCAGGAGCAGGCTGACAGGAGGAAGCTGGAGGACCGAGGGTGAGAAGGATGCAAGTACGTGGTTCGATCCCCAGTGCCTACACTCTGGGTCCCTGAGCAAGACCCTTAACTCCGCTTCCTGGGCGCTGCACATGGCAGCCCACTGCTCCCCAAGGGTGATGGGTTAAAAGCAGAGAACCAATTTTGTAGTAATGAATGTTTCAATGACAATAAAGATGATATTACTATTACTAGGTATCATGGGTCTCTTGGCTCACTCTCAGCCTTTGAATTTAAGATGCTGGTCATGTCTCAGGCGATTTGTGGTTGTACCGTACTGAGTGAACAGAGCTCTGTGAGGTGAGATGTGTGATGCTTGCCATATTGTCTTATCATTACCACTTATCTTACCACTGCTTAAAACTTATCCACAATTTTATAAATCACCTGTCTACTGTAACACATCATAATGCCTGTTCACTAAATGCTCTCTAACAATCCTCAGAGGCCTTCACAGAACAGCTGGAGCTATACCGAGGTGGACAGATGGACCTTATTTACGTGTCTTCTGAACAAAATTAGTAGCAATTGATTGCATTTGGAGCTGTTCAAGAATAAAGGACAGAATACAAATGAACGCCATACTGTTCAAATTTGAATTTGTAAAAATTTTTGAAAATTGTCCTTTACTTTGTGTTGATCTATCACCTAAAATTACAGTTAAACACAATGAAGTTTTTAGAGTTTGTGGTGGACTTTTCTTTTTGATGCACTGCATGTATGAATGAAACACATTTGTTAAGGATTGCCTTCGACTGTTCTAGTTAAACTGTTTTACTGAAACATCATTAGTTCAACTTTGTAATCTAACTGTTTAATGTTTGCATTCAGTTTCTATTCTCCCATGTCTATTTTGTTTCTGTATTTTATTCCTACTTGTTTGTATTCTGTTTTATTTTCCTATATTTTAATCATGTAAAGCACTTTGCGTTGTCTCTGTACTGAAATGTGCTATACAAATAAATTTGCCTTGGCTATAAATAACATTATCTCATAGGTTTGATAGTATTTTAAATACAACAGAGAAGTGAAATCTATATACTGTAGTTTTGCTCCACAACAGAGTACCACAGAGAATCATGCTCAGTAGTCAGAGAAAACAGAATGATTTTTTTTTAAATCACTTCACAGACAAAGAGCTAATTTTTTAAAAAGAAAACAGTAGTCCTACTTTTTGCCCTCATCTCTTCTGCGAATAAAATGAAACTAATTTTAAAAGGTCACAAATGTAACACACCTCGATCCTCCCCTCTGCTCCAGACACAGAGACCACTTTGATAATCCCGTTAACATATTCTTGCTCAAACACTTAAATTTGCTGCAATTACCACGTATTTGACCATTTTCTTTATGGCTGTATGATGTAGAGGTCTCCTAAATGGACCTGTGAGGCTCTATGATTTAATTGCCGGTGCAGGCGATTTTGCTGTATGCGCAATAACCTTATCACCCCAGGGGTATATCAATCCTAATGCATCTATTAAAGTCTGCCTATGACATGCTTGTGATTAGTCACTTTGTTTTCCTGGACTGGTACAGAACAAAATCTGAATATGAATAGCGTAATAGTAATATGATTATCTGCCGTCACTTCTCATTAATCACTGCTAATCTCTCTGACTGATAATAAATGTGTTTGTGTGTCCTCTCTGGACATACTCACCTTGTTTTGGAGAAACAGATGGTATCACGTGCTGTTAAATAGGTATTCCTCAGAGGATATTACTGTTGTTTCTTATGCAAAAGCCCTAGTATTCATGAACTGATGTAATGTGTCTTTTATGTCAGGGGTGTCACCAAAACAAAATAATTCAAGAGAGAAAATCAGCTCTCTGGTGCTTTGACTCATGGGAGGCTCCCTGCAGTGTTAGAGGACAGAAGCTGTGTGATCACATTACGTTTTTTTTTTTTTTTTTTTCATCTCCCACATGCAGTTTGGTAACAGATGAGGTTCTTTAAATAAAAATTGTCTGTGCACATATGAACTCTATGTAATGCTATGATGCCCTTTCACCTGGCACCAGATAGCTGGAATGACAACCCCACCAAGTGGTAAGGTGCGTCATATCCATTTCTAAAACATCTCCTAATGCTTAATTTTCTCTTCAAAAAACAAGATTTAAGAAATATTAGTAGGTATCAGTCAAAGACTCTGGAAAGAAGACCAACACATTATGTTGTGAATTTTAAATAATTTTTTCATAATATTAAAAAAAGGGGCAAAGTTTTGGTTGGCAAAACTGTCAAGCTGAAAGTTAAGTATTTAAATCATTAAATCATGCTGAGAGTTGAAAAGTAATTCTAAAATTATAGAAAAACAGTATTAACATCTAATTGTAAAATGATTTTAAGACACTTCAGTTTTTATTAATGTTCATAAACAAATCTGTGTTTAAAATCTATCAAAGAAGTATCTGACGGATGATTCCTTGATCTTACTCCTGAAAACCAATGTTAAAAATTTAACGGACAATCAGATGTTCTCTAAGAATTACAATTTACCTGGGATTAAGTAATTACAATTCAACTAGGGAGCAGATGAAGAATTAATAAGAGCTTCACAGCAAAAAGGGAACTAAAAGTAAGTAAACCTCTTTTGAAATGAATACTAATAATGCTTGATTTGAGCAGATAAATAAGATTATTTACCAATGGAATGTGTATTTGTACCCCTAAAATAAGAAAATTATATATTCTGCACTTGAGATTAGATGATAGAGGTGAGGTGTTCCTGTTTTAAATGCAAAAATCTTATTCCATTGGCAGATGTTTTAATCGTACCTCCTCAAATCAAGCACAAATACTCTTAATAACAATATAATAACAATAATTTTTGTTCACTTTTTGCAGTGTTGTAATTAATGAAAGGGTATTCTAAATTTCGTTAAATAATACAGAAGGCAATTTCAAAGCTGGCATTTTATAATACAGATTATGTTCCTGAAATGTTATTTGTGGCCTGGCTGTGGAATATGATCATGAAAGTACTTATTTAGTTGCATTTCAACACACATCATATACAGCTATTTGAGGCAAATTATCTTTACTTTAAATTTAGAACACAGCAAGCTTTTTAAATGAATCATGACTAATTAGTTTACTTTCACATTTAAAGGCCTTATCTCACCACGATGCTCCTCTTTTCAGTGTTTAGTGTATGTTTTGCCATTAAATACAATTCTGACTCTTGCGAGTCATTAGATATACTGATTTTGAACAAAAGAACAAATATGACACAAATTAACTAAATATGCAGCACTCTTGTCTAAGGGGCAGTGTAGTGATGTAACTAGCAGACACGGCAGCTTACGGGTGAAAGGGCATCATAGCATTTTATTGGTTTTTCAAGGACATTTTGAAGGGAGCTGGATTAAAAACAGTGATGAAAGTTTAGATCTAATGAATGCAGGTCTGTCAACAACTATAGTAGTAGAATTCCTCCACGTACAATGTTTAAACATCCACATGCCCCATGTACTCAAGTGTCTGATTATATTTGCTTATTTCATGTTTCGATGCGGCAGAAACCTTTCTTCCAGCCCTCAAATGACAATGTTTGGATTTTGGTGTGAATTGTAGGACAGTTTTGATTGGAAAAAAGAAACGGTACTAAAGAATGTTCTGTCTTAAAAAAAGATAGTGAGATAAATGTAGAGAGGCTCAGCTAAAGCCCAGATCTGGTGTTTACATGAAAGGGAGCAAAAACAACAATCAAGACGAGTCAGTCTGAAGATTTTTGCAGAGATAGAGAGACACACACTTGTATAAAAATATGAATCTATTACTGCTTTTTCTGTTCTTCTTGACTGTTCTCTGTAGTTGAATTTGCTTCAGTCAGCTTCACATACACTTACAAAGCTTGTAATATCGCTGCAGAAGATGGTTCAATAAGAGATGACGTCTGTCTACAGCAGACATCCCCCACATCAACCCTTTTTAACAGCACATCCACTCAGCATCTCACAAATACGGAGAGCTCTTAAAAAGCAACACCCCCTGTATGTCAGCGTAAAATCCTGCTTGTTATATACATTGACATGATGCCTACTCGTGGGCATCGTGCACAAGAATATAATGTTAAATTGGGATTTACAAAAAGAATGTTGTATAAAAAGATGACTTGTAAATAAACTATTAAAAAACTGGGTGCACAACTTTGATTATTTAGAGGGCTTTCTCAAATCAACACAGTCAAAATTAGACATACTTGCTCAAATAAATATCAACTACCAGTAATGTTATACTAACTGTTTCAAAACTGAGAGGACTATGACCACATGCATTTTGAGGCTTCAACAATCTTCGGGCTTAAATGGGTTGGCATGGGCCAAGCCTTTAAACATTGTCCACACTTTGGTTGAGTTTGGAAAAAAGGCAGTTTCTCCAATCTTTCTCCAAAAGCTTTCTTTGTCCATTAAAAAAGCTATTTTTATGTATCTGCTTCCATCTAGCTGTCAATCTGAGCTGAAGTTTACTCATTTAGAGATTATTCTCCTTTGTTTGCGCAACAAACCAGTACCTCTGGCAGCAAAACAGCACCACACCATGATACTGCCAATACCATGCTTTACTGTTCTTATGGTTTTCTTAGCTTTACCTTGACTTCTCCTTGTGAAGAAGCTCCATTTTGCCTTATCTGACCATAAAGCTGACGTTTTATTTTCGGACGATGGCACTGCTGTTCCAGCAGCCTCCCCCTCACGGTGGGCACAAACTTCAGTGGTCGTTCCAGAACGTTCCTTTCAAATGTTATTTTGAATGTATTCATATGTTCCGGCTTGCACATGTAATTTCAACCTTGTGTGGATTGTAATTAATAGAAGTCATATGTTCAATTGTCATACAAACATAGACTAAAAATAGCTCAAATAAATTATTAAACGTACACAAGGAGATAGAGAATGAATGGATGTATGTATGTATGGATGGATGGATAGTTTACACTGCACCGAACTTTAACAGTGAAACAATCCGTAATGTTTATTCTGACAATAATACTTTATTTTGGTAGGATGAAAAGCCACTGTTGCTCCATAAAACACTGCTCCCTTAATACAAACATAGAAATCAAGAAAATATTCAAATAATCAAAGTAATTCTATTAAATAATGTTATGGATCACTGTCTGGATCTTCTTGAGTCGCGGAGGGAAATAAGTCTTCCAACTTCGATTCGCTTTGAAAGTTTTTAAGCTCTGATTGAATGTTGCAAACATCATCGAATTATTCCTGAAATGTAGAGTAAAAACTTCTAACACTTCCCTTCTCTTTTCTGCTAAGATCGTAAAACAGCTGACAGCATGATAAGCTTAGTCAGCACTCTAGATGAAGTTCACTGGAGTAAAAGATGCTCTCATTTATGCCTTTCCTGGCATATGGGAGCCTAAACAACAGTATTTTTGTAGCATTGTTATTAGTATTGTTACATAAGTATTTAATAAAAAGCACTAGCAGTTCTAGCGATTAAATAACGGAATCCCATTTGCGCAGGCTGGTATGGGAAAGTAATGCTGCAGGTTATTGACCCTCCACCCTTTGAGTACAGCCCACATCCAGTGGCACATTTTCCTTGACTGGTTTTCTCCATCAGCATGAGAGCTGCATCTTCATGACCTTATTACAAGCAAAGAGGAGGAACAGTTTGTGTTTGTTTTGTGACCATATGGCCCCATTAGTAGGGTAATGACCCCACACTCGCTCTAGGACACACACTCATTTCTGCGTTTGTCTGTACGCATTTGTAAATGTGTGTGTGTGTGTGTGTGTGTGTGTGTGTGTGTGTGTGTGTGTGTGTGTGTGTGTGTGTGTGTGTGTGTGTGTGTGTGTGTGTGTGTGTGTGTGTATCCCTCCAGGACTCTTAACACTGCCCCCAGTGGCCACTTACGCTGGCAAAGCCTCTCCATGCACCATTTGGCCTCAAACCATTGGTTGGATTGTGTGGATCTAAGTTACACACACTAAAACACAAACTAACAAAAAGCTTTCCCTGTTGATCGTTTTGTCAGTGGAGTCGTATCTGTACACTTCCCCAAAAGACACAGTTGCAAAGTCTGACAAAGGTCAAGAAAGCTGGCGTGAAGCAAAACAGATCTCTTGCAGTTTGACAGCTGGGAGATTTTTTTTATTTCTGTCTTTGAGGAATAACATTGTAAAAAATATATACATTATAATGTTTCTTGTAGCACAGTGAAAAAATGGTTATGATTTCTGTTGAACAAAAAACTACTTTTTTGTCTGAAGAGTTAAATAGCTGACTTTTGCTGTAAAATATATTTTTTTAAAACCACAAACAGCTCAGACGCTGTGTTACTATGCTGAATATAATATATTCCATATTATTGAAACAGATTGCATTAATTTTATCATCCTTCAAACACTGTATTTTACTCAAAATGACACAAAGATAATATAAAATCTTATTTATAAATGTCATATACAAGACATGATTACAAGTTTCAGCGCTGAGCTCTTTACTGGTCACTCCACAAACTCCAGCAGCAAGAGAGAGAACCAAGGTATTCAGAAATATTTATCTCCTCCTACCCTTTCTCCTCTCCGACCCCTAAAATTAGGCACCTTCCCCTCCTCACTTGTCATATGTTGGAAGAATGTGTCGCTGTGAGGCGTTATCTGTATTTTGAATATGAATCCTGAAGTGTCTAAATAAATGCACGCATCTAACCCACACAGTACAAATGTTCCAATAATCAAACCCTCGTTATCCCATGAATTCTTGCTTTTAACAGTCAAGGTAATGCATGCATTTGATGAACAAATTATTAACAGCGTACGGACCAATACTCATTACTACATGTGGCAAACAGAGGGATGTTTACAGTTTACATCTGATTGAGATGTGTTAGGTTGCTGTTGTATGAGGCTAAATTTGATTATATTTCTTTATACGCAGTTATATGATAAAAGCTGAAACTCATAAAAAAAAAAATCAGGTTTGATGGTCCTTGAATTAAATTAAACTAAACAGAGTTATATTTCAAAGTATTTGGGTGACCTTTAGTACTTTGTGGTTTGTTGTCGTCGGATGAAAGTCTGCACGGCTGCTGCACATTTTCATGGCAGATCTAAAATTGCGTGTATTTCCACACACAACGAAAAATTTTATACATCCTGAGTCGTGTTAAACATTGTGCCGCACGTTTTTTGTACATAGACACACTTTATACATGAGGCCTCTGGTTTCGACCGTATTTTTTTTTTACTATTAATCAAAATCAGGAGGTTTTCCAAATCCCTGTAATCTGCTTTATTCACACTCATTCCTCTTTCAGAAGCAGGAAAGCAGATAGTCTTTTGTTTTGTAATTTGTTGCATCTGTGTTTTTGTCGGGTCTCTTGATTGTAGCTTGAATGCAGTTAATTTTTCTGACAAGAAGACTGCTGATGGACATCAAAATTGATTTAACACCATCCCTGCTAGATTTGAAGGAGCCCGCTGTCATGCTAAAAACATGGGTACGCTCCTACAGTAGACTTCCCCCCAAACCCCCCCAGCATTAGTGATGTTTCAGAATGGGGGGAAAAAAGTGATTCTCACAGAAACACATGAGAAAATGATGTACTTGCTCTTTAATGGGCAAATTCTCCCCTAGAAAACGCCATCCAGCTATGACCAAATCTGTTTATGAGACGTCGTGATTAGAAGATCTGTGCTTCACAACATCTCTTTTGGAGAAAGGCTTCTGTTGTTGCTGATGTCTTTAGACCTCAGAGGTTCATCTTGCATGCATTTGTTTCTTTCACTTAATTTGCTCTATTTATTTTTTTCTGGGTGAAACTGAGCATTTAATGTGAATTTTACCTTCACTACTTTTGAGGTAGTTGACCAGCTGGTCTGCATTTTTGATGTTGATATCCTCTTTCATATCCCTCTCCGTCTCCCTCTCCCTCAAACACCTCTGGGTACCAATTAGGGTTTAAAGCTGCTGGAGTTTGCGTGCATAGGTGTGTGTGTGTTTTTATGTGTGTCTTGCTGCGTTTGATACCCGCCAGCCCAGACAACACGCTATTGGCTACCTGTCAACAGGCACTTGAGCGCTTACCATCTGCTCAAGCTGGAAAACTGTCTTGATTTTTCTAGACTCTTAAGAAAAGGTTGATGCTGACTGAAATATGCTATAATTGCCATCTCAGGGAGGCAGTGATGTAACATGTAAATATTGTATGTGCAAACGTCAAAGTTATTTCTGCCAGGTTGTTGCATAATCATTTCTTGCAGTTTGCTGCCCCTCTAGTGTTAGACAACTTTTCCGTTAGATAATATTTTATTGTATATTTCTACTGTTTTCATCGCTTGCTGATGTGCACATTTTGTCAACACCTACAGACATGTCCCAGGGTAAGATAAGAGAAAATCTGCACCAACACATTCCCCTGCAAACAACAAATTTTATTTTTTAAATTATTATTTAAAACAATATTAAATATGGAGGAAAAACAGTAAATATTTAGGAAAGAACAAGGTCTTTAAATGTCCGTCTGGATTTTGTGGTTAAAATAAAAACTTTAGGATTTTCAAAGTCAAACAAAAGAAAATGCCTCACTTCACCCGAACAACCTTTTTTCATTCTGAGTTTAAATGTTAATACACTGACGTCCTCTCTTAGCCCATTTTGTCTTTGCTCCATCATCCACTCCAGCAGTCCCACCCACCTCGCTCTCTTTCAGCAGAATGTCATGCAGACATACTTTGCCGCCAGCCTTCAGGCCATGGGGATTCAATACCAGCCTATATTTAAAGAGGGGTGATCTGTTCAAACATATGTTCCCCTTAACAAAGTCATCAATGTCAAACCTTACTCCCCAAGGCTCCACTAATGCGGCATTTAGCTTACAATGCATAATTTTAAAATCAACTCAACAGAAAGTCTTAGGATTGCAGTGAAAGCCAATAAGCCACACTGTTGACCTACTGGAGTTTCATTTGTCATTCCAATGACCAATGTACTGACAAAATTAACAACTGTTTAAATTATGAATACCACAATGTTGGTGTTTTTTCTTGAGGACCACACTTGTGCAGAGAGTATGAAGACTAAAATATATCAATGTTATTGATATATTTATAGTCCTATAGACCTGTCTATAGGACTATATTTAATTTATATATTAAATATAGTTAATATATATATATATATATATATATATTTTTTTTTTTAATATATATATTTATATATATGTATATATATATATATATATATATATATATATATATATATATATATATATATATATATATATATATATATATATATATATATATATATATATATATATATAAATTTAATACATTTCTTGACCTTGAAAACTAAAATAGTGCTACAGGATTTGTCTTTGTAGCCTTGAATTTGTCAAGACACACTTATATAGTGTAAACAATTATTATAATGATTTGTATGTGGTTTGCTGAAGCTAGTAAAGTTGAAGTTAGCCTATTCACTATATTGTTCCAATTTACAACAAAAGGCGCTTTTTCTGTGCTCATCCCGGTGCCATGTCGAGTCCATGTATCCAATTTTAAACTTAATTCAAGCTAATCTGTTTCAAACCCATTTATTCCAGTTATAGCTCAGTCCATTACAGTCAGTCAATGCAAAGGGTCAGCTGATTGGGTTTTTTTGGGGGGGGTTTCCATCATGGTGACGTGGAAACCACGAAGAAAACTCAAAGAAACTTTGGGAAAATTTCCCAGAAAGGTTTTAGAAAATTTGTAAGTCAGAGGTAAATGCATAGATGTTACCCACAATAAAACAACCCGTTAAAAATGAAACCTGATTGCTGTCATAAATGTTGCAAGACTGGCGTTTTCCTCCGAGGCTGTGCGTTCAGGTCGACATTCAGAGAAGGGAGCGAGACCAGAAAGAATGAGAAAAATGACAGACGCTGCACTGCATGGGTGTGAGCAGTAAGCGCACTGCTCTCTGAGGGTTGGAGAGCGGCCTTTCAGCACCTGGGACAGAGTGAGGTGTAGCCACTTTCCTCCGTAGTCTATAGCGGCATATTGGCCAGTCATCATCACTGGCCATGAAATCTTAGATTGCTGAAACTGTGTTTCCTTCTAATTCTCCCTCCAAGGTTTTCCAACCGTGCCAATGCATCCAATATGGGTGTATTTGATCGTTTAAACTTTACAGCTCCTCACTATTGAGCATTTTTCTTACGGAAAAATCTTACATACACAACTGCACTCTCTGAAACACCTGCAGGTGCTTGGATTCGGGTGCTTACATATTCACTTCTGTACAGAAAACCCCTATTATTATCTTAAGCTGTTACTTCTTACATGCTGTATTAATTAATACTGTATATTCTTCAATGATTGTATCAAGGCATTGGTTGTTTGTACTTGTAATACTCTATCGGTTGGTTTTGCTTTTCTTTTTTATCTCTCTTTGCAGGTGAAGAAGCAGACTCAGAGGACGCTACCTCGCTCTCTCCCTTTCCTCTCCTCTTTTTCTTTCACCTTTTCTCCCTTTTAGTATTTTGTCTCATGTGTTCCTCTTCTTTTTTTCCTCTTCTACTTTTCCGTTTCTGTGTCCATTGAACATGAAATAGTCCGAGCATCAAATCTAACTGTCATAGTTATGGTTCTGTTTAGTTTGATTTTTGACTTATGAGGACTTTTATGTTTACTCTGTCACTATTCAGTCACCAGCAGTTACCCAATCAGTTTGCCTGTCACTCCCCTGTCACCAGTCACTAACCAATCAGTTAGTGCCACTTCCAGTCACCACCTTGCTTTAGATCAGCTCCACCTGTTGCAGTTATTTAGTTTCAATTTCGGTCACCTTTTCATTCCTCTACATATACTCGTCTCAGTCCACTCCACAGTGCCAGATCATTTCCATGCCAACCTCCGGTGAGGCAATATCCAGCGTTCGTCTGTCTGCCTGCCTGCCTGCCTGCCTGCCTGCCTGCCTGCCTGCCTGCCTGCCTGCGTTCCGATCAGTTTCTGTTTCTTGTTTTCTGAGTTTTGCCTAGTCCGGACCTGTTGCTTCGCCCTGACTTTGCTCCCGGATTGTGTTCTGGACATTTTCTGCACATCTGATCGTCTGGCTTGACCCTAGACTGGTTATTTGGTTTACAGACTCTGATTCTCAGGCTTCCTGCCTGCTCCTGTCACCCCGGGGTTTTGAACCACTGCCTGCCTTTAATAAACTGTCTAAAGACGTTCTCCGCCTGTCTGGCTGAATTCTGAGTCCTCCGTCTCTGATCGTTACACTAACAAAGCTTTTTGCATATATAAATCAAGTGGAGCAATATGGCGAAAGCAGTAAGGCTCCACTTGTGAAAGTAAAATCTGTTGGACTCTTTTTGGCATTAAGACAATTCTTTTTTTTTCTGTTTAATATGTTTATCACATTGTATAACATTAAAATACAGTATTCCGAACGCAAAACATATACATTTTCATCATGTTTTGGGGGTTTTTTTCACCCACATGAGATCAGACAACAAAAAAAGACTAACAATGGTTATTGTAATAATAAATAAAAAGAAGGGGAGGATTGGGCAAATCTCAAGTCGACTTAAAAAAAAGTCTGAAAATAGTTGCCATTTTCTGTTAAAATTATTTGGACAGCTGTGCCTGGAATATCTAATTTTTGATCCACTGTGTGCAGTAGGGGTGTTGAGATTTCCAATTAAGAAAAAGATGGCGTCCAGTCATTAAAGAGATAAAGACAAGAACCTCCAGTTGGTCAGCTGAATAGCGGCCATGGTCAGCAGGAAGACTGCCAAATGTGGAAAGACATCAATAGGTTTTGAAAACACCTTTGACACTGCGTCAAAATAAACCTGCCAAAATAGTGAAAGAGATGGACAAGAGAAGAACATATGTGTAAGGTGACATGGTGAGCCACTACATCTATCACAAATATCCACTGAACCTGGAAATATCGGTGACAATTTAGCTTTGTAATAATGACATTTGAACAAAACTTTAAACTGCATAAGTGTCAGACGGGCACATATGGAAGTCTTATGAATAGTGTTCAATGCAGAATCCCACCAGTCATCATCAAGGGTTAGACCCAACTAACGTTCCTAGGCCTTGTTTGTCCTCATGGTAGTGGGGGCATCGTAACATAACATGGTGTTATAAATCTTAGAGACAAGTGACTTCTGAGAGGGGTTTATTTGGAAAAATTCCTCACAAATTAGCTTGGGAGGCAGATGTGGGAAAGTGGGAAACAAAGACTTAGCAAAGTGTCTTACATTAAAATATCTAAAAAGATGTGAGGGTGGGAGAGAGTAGCCTCGTGAGACCATCCGGATCACGCAAGCTTTCAAGGTTTCACTCGCAGATCAGTCTGGCTACTTTCCGTTAAAGAAAATTTGGAGCCGTTCACCAAACGAACGTCCAATCAGCGTTGGCTTTGAGGCGGGTTGAGGTGTGACGCAACGGGAAGCGCGACAGTTCAGTCTAAAGAACATGGCGGCTTCAGCCGATGAAACTAGCGTTAGCGCGGCTATCGAGCAAGTTTTATCGGAATTACAGAGTATTTCTTTGCTGAGCTAACGAGCCTTTACCTGCAGCAGCAAGAGTAGCTTGGCTTGTGCTTGCGTTTTCGTCTTCGCTCGTAACAAAGCGTCGACGAAGCATGTTGACGAGTACGTCATATGCTTCGTTGATCTGATTGGTTTATTTGGCCCGTCTATCACCAACATAGGCCAATCAGCTAACCAGTATTTTCGCCCCTTCCCAAAATTACTTCAACGGAAGGTTTCCAGATGGATATGCGGAGCAAATCCATCTGGCGGTGTCAGGTTAGGGAGAGAGTACTTCTTAGCGAGATGCGTAAAAGTGCAAAAAGCTCTATCCTTATAGAGCTCTTTAAAATATTTAATGCCTTTATTATGCCACTGAGTAAATGTGGAGTCAGTAAACGTAGGTTTGAACAAATGTTTTTTCAGTAATGGGACTAGAGGTGAGGCTGAATCCAATTTAAACCATTTCCTGAACTGAGACCATATTTTGAGGGTAGAGCTAATTCAATTCAATTCAATTCAATTCAATTCAATTCAACCCAGAGCTAACCACTGGGTTAGTAGTAAAGCCAGACGGGTTGGTCAGCGGGCCAGTTAAAAGTGCAGACAGAGAAGACCAGGGACATGATTGTGCTTCCAGACGACACCAGGGAACCATTGATGACTTCAACCAAAATACAATTTTACAAATGTTAGTCGCTCAGTAGAATGACTGAAAGTTAGGTAGTGAAAGGCCCCCATCAACCTTACTCCTTTCCAGTACTGCCCTGCGAATCCCGAGTATTTTACCTTTCCATAAAAAGTCAGGGATGATCTGATTAACAGTTTTAAAGAACATCTCAGATAAAAAAAAAAGGTAGGCATTGAAATGGCAATAAAAACTTGGCAAGACGTTCATCTTAATGACATTGATCCTCACATTCAAGGTGAGAGGAAGGGAACCCCATCTCAGAAAGTCTGCTTTAAGTTCAGTCAGTAAGAGGTAAAATTAGCAGAGTAGAGAGATTTCCAGGTTCTAGTTACCACCACTCAAGTATTTGAACCCAGCAGAGCCTAAAAGCAATGACGGACTGCAACAGATTCAGCCCTAGGGTGTTGACAGGAAAGCATTCAATCTTAGCTGGAAAATGAACCAAACCGACGAAAGAATGAAAGAATTGCTGGGCCAACATGAACAGGGTCTGAAACATACAATAATAGGTTGTCAGCATATAATGACAGTTTAAATTCATTATGCAAGCAGGTGATGCAATTAAAAGTATTAGAAGTTCTTAAGTAAATGGACGGAGACATTTAAAAGCGGAGACAGGGTCCGCATAGTAGTGTAGACAAACAACTATGAGGCTTTGGTTTGGGCTGTGGGTAGTGATGAGCCCGGTCCACCAAGGGTTCCTTATCCAGAGGGAAAGCCTTTTTCAACAGTGCAGAGACCCTGGCTGTGTTGATTCAGTCTATAAAGTCTTCATCCAGACCTCGCCTCCAAATCTTCACATTTGTTCTCAAGTGTGAAAGTGCAGGACAGATTTTTACATCTGCAAGTATGTTTGCAGCATTTTTATTTTTGTAACATGGATTTGTGGCACGTCTCTGAGCTAAAGACTTGACATTGCAAGTGGAGTGGTGCTATTTTACCATCGGGAGAAATGGCAAAAACTGATCAATTAATGTTTGTTCACATTATCTCTAATGTTCACATAAATATCATCAGCAAAATTATTTCCTCTTGACAGATCTCACTGTATTAGCAATATTTGTTTTGTGCTCTAACAACATAATTTTCCATATATGGGAAGGTTTATGAAGTAATTTACCAACCGAGATAAAAATGCAATTAAAAAGGCAGATTTTTACTATAAATACTTTTGTTTAAACTTGAAACTTAGATTTATGTTCATTTTGTTTGTTTGTTTTGATTTATTTTACATTTTTCGGCAGGGAAATTTGGGAGAATACCTTTAACTAACTGCTGGTTTCACAGGCACAAGGCGACCAAGATCAAATATTCAAGCATAGCCTTGGAAAACAAAATACTTTACATATCATTAGGAGACAGTTATTTCTAAAAAACATAATAATAATAATAAATAAATAAAAAGCATTGGAAGCAGCATAGGCTAAGAAGAATAAACCTGTTGTAACCAAACATGGCAGAGATTCAAATACTATAAATGAACTGAAGTAAGAGTTTAGCACGTCACTTCATGTAAACCATTATTCTCAATCATACATTTTTATTATCAGCACATTAAATTATTCACATGAGAATTGTTCATGTTTTAGCAAAGTTGACAGAAACGCATGAATCTAGTCTTGTATTGTACACCTTTTCTCAGAGTGAAACTCTGTAGAGGCGCTAATATTTCATACTATTCTGTTCCTCCGTTTTGTCCATTGCTCAATTTTCTTCCCATTGCTGCGACTCCTCGGATATCGCACGGAAGCAGCATGAGGATAAAGTAAAATATTCCCCTCACACTTTGCAGTGAATGCCTGCTGCTTCTCCCACAGAGCACCGCTGTGAACACGGATCTGGCAGAAACTTTCTGAGCTACTAAAAATTTAAAGACAGCCTTCTCCCGCAATGAAGTTTATTTCACATGCTTTTCTATCTTTCGCCCTTAGTCCACACCGAGGAATACGATAAAACCTGTCAGCTTTAAGAGCTCCTGACGTCCACCACCCACAGGCCTATATCAGCATCCAAACACTTTCTCTTTCCAAGGGCACTTTCTGCAGCTCTTTGGTTCAGCTCTCCAGGCGGGAGCACACTGAGCCGGGGCCACTTTGTGCTCTGCGTGCCCATGTTTGCGCCATGCATTATGTACAGATTTCTCTGGATGATATGCTGAAAAAATGCCCCCTGCCTGCCCTTGTTATTGGAAACCATCCCAGGATGAATAATGACAGACATCAGGGTGCCAAATGTCCCGTGCAGGACACCATAGGATTTTTTTTTCTGCAACAGGAGGAGAAAAACATCTGTTTGACTGCTGAATGCAAGGCTGATTCATCAGTCTCTCGAACAGAGCTCGTCTTAAAGTCCCAGTCAGCTGTTTCATAAATCCACTGAGGGGTGCATTTGATTTAATGTCAATTATACGCCCTTAACACTCACTCTGATGGCCAATTCAATCCTCAATGATCAGAACTAAAAGTCTGACATTAAATGAAAGGGGAAAATATCTCCTTCCTCTCCTAGTGCTCTTTGTGAATCAGAATGGTTTTAATCATGACTTGGCTCCCTCTGCTTCTGAAGGACAACCAGCCAGATGTGAAATCTCCAGTGGAGGGAGAAATTTGCAGGCATTTCTATTTTAGCGTCTGAAGTCTCAGTGAGCTGAAAACTAGGTCCAAGTTTACTTTTCCTCCCAAAAATAATCACACCTTTTTTTTTCTCATGCTAAAACAAACAATATATCTTTAAAATGAAAGAACAAAAAAGGTAGCGCATAAGGGAGGCCCATGGCTCAAGAGAAATAATAACAACTATTGGTTACGCACTCAACAAATTTGGCATTTGTGGAAAAGTAAAAAATAAAATAAAAAATACTGTTTAAACCTGTACGGGACACAGTAAACGTCTGGAAGAAGGTGCTCTGGAAAGATGAGATAAAAACAAATTCTCTGGTCTGCATTCAAAACTGGAGGAAGATCAATACTGCACATGCCCCTGAACACACTATGCGCAGAAAGAAACATGGAGGTGGCTAAATAGTGCTACAGGGGTGCTTTCTTACCGTGACTGGTCAGAGAGCAGAACAGTCCTTCAAGAAAACATTTTAGAGGGTTGAAAATACTTTAAAATGGGTGGCGATTCATCTTGCAGTAGGAAATGGACCATAAACATGAAGCTGTAGCTACAACAGCATGGTTTAGGCCAGGCTAGTCATGTGTTAGAATGGCCCAGTCAAAGTCCAGACCTAAATCGAACTGAGATTCTGTGGCAAGATTTGAAAAGTGATGTGCACAGACACTAGCCAACCAGTCGGACTGAGCTCGAACAAATTAGCAAAATAAATCTACAAACATTTCTAAATTATTTATTTTTTCCAAACTTTGTCTTCTTAAAACGTTTTGGGAACCATGTCTATTTTTCGTTCTGCACACAAAAATCCCCCCAAAAATAAACTGAAGCTTTTGGCTGTAATGTTACAAAATGTGTAAATACATTTGCTGGACATCATATAGGGGATGCAGAAAGGTGCACAAAGTGAATACGACCCGCAGGAAAAGAGGGCATAGAGGCAATGCAGGTGTTTTAATGGCCTTACTTCAGTAATGGCAGGAAGCTCTCTTTCATTTTGTTTATCCAGCCCTCTGACAGGTCAGGTCACATATGTTGAGTAGGGCGACTAAGCTGAGTGTACAGTCTGCATGTTAAGGACTCAGGGGCTTGACATCTCCTCAGTGGGAGTATTTTCGCAAGTCTCAGTTTGAATGAAGGCGTTTAATACAAGTCAAAAGTGGGAGAGGATTTCATTTGTATTCCTGAATAAATCTGCAGGGAAAGGATTGTGGAGGGAGGAACTGACATGTGAATGGAGAGGAGAAAATGTATGCCTCGAGGAAGTAGACTTGAGAGGAAATAAAAAAAGGCGTGAAGAAAAAAAAAGATGGATGAATTGCGGCGATATGAGGGTGCAAATAAGCATAAATCATATGGAGCAGGGCCCCCTGTTTCAAAGGAACAATCTCTTTCATCTGACAGGTAATGATAGTCCTGCTCTCAGCATAGTTTTCGTTTTACCCAGGGCGCTATTGCTTTCCATTTCTTTATTGTGTCTAACCAGAAT
This sequence comes from Fundulus heteroclitus, assembly GCF_011125445.2. Classification (NCBI taxonomy): domain Eukaryota; kingdom Metazoa; phylum Chordata; class Actinopteri; order Cyprinodontiformes; family Fundulidae; genus Fundulus; species Fundulus heteroclitus. Next base: position 21,472,296 of record NC_046369.1, on the reverse strand, counting down.
TCACTTAAGCTTAATATGATGAAGCCATTTTTTGAGGTCACATAACAATATACCGGATAGATGAGCAGGTCTTTTCAAGTTATCTAACCGACAAGTAAACTTCCATGAATGTAGAAACCATTTAAACATAAACACAATGATTTCCCATACAATCTAGAGTCAAGCCAATTATCTTTTTTTTTAATTAGAGAGTGCTATGGGCAAAATGTTAAATATTTAATCCTACCTTTAATCATCCACTTAACGTGACAAGGAAATAAGTGCAGATTAGCTACATCATTTAACAGTTTTTTTTCCCCCTGTAGACCATTTAAGCAATAACATGTGACTTCAAACTTTACAAAAGATTAAAAAATATATTTATTCTTTAAATGTCTAGAGATGTTAAATATGGACTGCATTAGGAGCAGGCGAAGAAATATATTTTATACAGTTTTAAAGCTATTAACATAGTGCAGATCTACATGTTTAAGTTCTACATATATATATATATATATATATATATATATATATATATATATATATATATATATATATATATATATATATATATATATATATATATACACATATAAATAGATTAGATAGATAGATAGATAGATAGATAGATAGATAGATAGATAGATAGATAGATAGATAGATAGATAGATAGATAGATAGATAGATAGATAGATAGATAGATAGATAGATAGATAGATAGATAGATAGATAGATAGATAGATAGATAGATAGATGTTTTTGTTAGCTGGAGGTGGGAAAAACAGAATTAGGCGAAATAAAGGTTTTAAAACATCAGTCTGTGTCAATCTTCAATAATATTCTAATTTATTGAAAATGTATAGATTCAATCGTCTAGCCATTAAACAGGACAGGAACAACAAAAGGTGTCAATCACCGCCTGGCCTAGGTGTGCCCCACCACCTGTCTAATAATTCTAGAGGGGCATTGGGCCAGGCATGAAAAACTTTAGTTTTTTAACATTCAAACTATGTTAACATAGTTTGAAAACATTCATTTCTGTCTGTCATTAAACATTGTTTAATAACCTGAAACATTTAAGTGGATTTTTTTTTAAAAAACAGAAGAAATCTGTAAAGGGACAAATTCTGTTTCCCAGAACGGTAATTGTATTAAATTTCTTAAAGTATTCAAGGTTCTGAAAAGGTTTCTCCTTTATTTTTCTTTATCATTTAGTAAGCTGCTAAATTAAGCTGTTTTAATCCACATGCCTCATGGGTATTTACTCTAAAAGTACCCTAAAAAAAGCAGTGTGACTTCATCCTAAATCCAGTCTAAAAAAGATTTAATTGTTTGGGCTATAGCGCATTAAAGCCCAATAGTGGACCTACAATATGCTGTTCTATAACCATAGTTAGTTCTGCATAAACCCAATAATCACTTGGGCAACGTATGAAGTCAATGAATGCAAGACATCAGGAAAAGTCCCCATTTTCTCTCATATCTTTTGGTCAGAAAGCCATTGGGCTTTGCCTCTCCGTCTAACGCCATGTTGGTGTTCTGTCCATGCTGGTTGTTTATTAGTGCTCCCACTGGAAACCCTTTAAAACATGCTACCGTCTGATCTGAAATGAAACATTCGGTGGATGTCCTTGGATGGAGAACAGTGAGCTGCGATATTTTCAGCTTCTACTTCCCTGGGTTTTCTCACTTCTTATCCTGCGGTTTAATTGAGAAAAGGTGAATTTCTTCATCTTCCTCTGAGTTTATTTCTCACACTCAAGTTTTGTCATGTTCAAGGAGGAGAGCGGCTGGAGAGGAGCTACGAGCCAACAGCTTCCTGCTTTTGAACAAAACCCTATAAATGATGCTCTGTTATTTCAGCTCCATTATATTTTTTTTTCATTTGTCGCAAAAAAAAAAAAAAAAGTGTTCAACGCTTTTCACTTACACGATAACATTTACTGCATTTGCATCACAAAGCAAACAAATTTTAACAACTCTTTCCCAGTTGCCTACAGATCTGAGCGTTAGGATAATGGTAGGAAGGCTCTCGGAGCTGCAGATGCATCCCAGCACCCACAGCAACCATTTAATGGCTCTGGCTGCGTTTCTGCTTTATGGCCTCACATCTTAAAGAGGTCTTTCTCCAGAATTACTGCACATTGAGGTGCGGCACAGAGGCAGGATAAGAGCTCTCTGGCGTTTTAGGGGACAGGTGTTTATGCGCTCCGTGTGCGTGCGCATGTGCGTGGCTTTTTTCTTAGTGATGTCTACGTGTCCTCGTCTGTTTCTGTGCATTTGTGTGTGTCCTGCGAGCTCTGTTGAAGTCCTGACAGAGGTAATCACTCAGTGAGATGGGAGGACGAAGCGGCTTTAAATGCCGACACTGTTTTAGGCTTCACTGCATAACCAAATAACGCTCTGTGTGTCGCAGAGGCTAATAAGGCGTATTCCTTTTTCGAGCAGCTCAAGGGGAAAATAGCCTCCCTGACTGAAAAAAAAAAGAAAAAAAACTTTCATGAGATAGATTTTTTTCGTCTTTCTAAGCTAAGAAATAAATGCCATTTTAATAGTTTTTCTTTCTTCCTGTGCTGTCGGGAGTGGAAGTGACACATTTCACTGCCCCTGCAATGTCTTCATATAGGTATTTATCAGCCCTAGTGACTCCTGGCTGTGTTAATAATCCCAAGGCAGTGGTGTAATGGATTTAGCCAGACTTCCTGCTTTATCCCAGGTATCGCCCTTTCTCTTTCTAAATCCACAGATTATTACTGAAACTACGTTTTCCTCTCTCATACGCGTTCTGTCAAATTAGCTCTCTTAGCGCTGCAGCCCTTTGGAGAAATTACAGGACTTATTTTGGTTTATGCTGACTTTAGGATTAACACCAGTTCAGAGGGAGGATGTTGATCCGGGATTCACAAAAGCAGTTTCTCTCATTTTCTTTTAAACACTCTGTATACACAGCTACAATACAAAGACCAAAAAAAATCTCAGCTGAGAATATATTTACAGACCAAAAGATGTTATCTTTCCCTACTTCTGTTTTAGCATTTTTGAGGAACATTTTATGTATAAGATGCTCAACAAAATAAATATACAGACACATACAGACAGTCTTGAGTGCATCATCTAGAGACCCTGTTATGTGACCGCTTAATGCAGTGATTTCGTCTTGTACCCATAGCAGAAAGACAGCACCAAATCCTGATGCTTCCACCTCTGTGTTTGAATCTTGTTCTTGCCGAAAAGCTTAATAATGATCTCACCTCACCAGACCTTCTCTGAAAAATTGCGGTGTCTACTGGAAAGCCTGAAACAGGCCTTTACAGAGGGGAGCTGCAACATCTCAATCAAATACAGCTTACCGGTTCCCATTGGTCTTCTTGGAGACTGTTGTCCCAGCTGCCTTCAGATGATAATATTCACAATATTCTGGTTGCATTGTAAGAGCTTGAACACTTGTCTCTCCCCACGCCAAATACTATTTCTTAACATAGTACAAACCAATTATTCTTTCTTTCTGCTGATCTAAGATTATCTTTACCATATTATATATTTGCTACCTGTCTGTGTTAGTTCTTGCTAGCAGTTTTTCTTCCATTTGTCCATCAATGTTTCTTTCCGCCCTCTTTCACACAAACTTGCTTGTAGCCTACTTTTTCAGTCTTTTTCCATCGTTGTCGCCCTATCCATCCATCAATGCATTAATTTATCTCTGTATAGCTTTTTTTCTTTCCTGATGACTAGCATCCAGAACAATGCCGAGCTCAGGCAGGCAAGGTCTGTGGACGTGTGATGGAGTGCTCCACTCTGCAACCTGGCAGCGACGTGAACAAATTGATTTTCTGACAGATTAAAATAGATTAAACCAGCCATAAAAACAAGCAGGAAAGGGCTTAATGGACCATATGTGCACAATAAGCTTTCATATGTATTCTTTTCCCACATCTCCTCAGGCCATCCATCTTATTTAGCGGGACAGGTTGCAGATCATGCTAACGTGACTGTTATGAAGGCTGGAGTGTGTCCTTCATGTGGTTTTGAACATTAAAAGCACAAGCACTAATATAAACTCACATTACCAAGTAAATAGATATTCACCACACATCACCTTCAGGATATTCACACATCCCAGTTAATAAAGTTTTTCTAAGCACACATTTCAGCACCACTGGCCCTAAGATATCCTCTCAGGTGAAGCGCAGATAGTGAGGATGATTTTAGGATTTTAACTGAATACCTTCATGAAACTTGTTTCAAAACTTTTGAATGAGTCATGTTGTTATCTTTAAACAAATTCAATCATAAGTGCTTTCACTGCCACCAACATCTAAAACATGAGCAGTAGTTGTTGACTGAAAGAAAGAAAGAAAGAATAAAATCAGGACAGAGTTTTCCAGTACATTAAACTGTTGCTATAAAGTGACATCTCATATCTCCTTTAACCAGTGGCTGATGAATAAACTACTGAATCTGCTGTGGAAGGGCAAGAAACCTTTAAAGCCTCAGAACTGCTAAATGATTCAATTTGTGAGTTTTGAAGTTTCTTCTCAACGGAAGTTACATCTTTAACTAAGGGCAAATGTAAAAAGAAAAACTTAAAATTCACAGAAGACATGCTCGCAAAGACCTTTTAAGTGGTCATTAAATCAACCTAAACGTTAGCAATACACCATGTTGCAATTGCATAAAAACCTCGGTGAGCCCTTACATCCTCGTCCTCACCTTTCACCTCTATTGCATCATAGTCGTTAAAAATTACTTAAGGGGGTCCGAGCCTCCCCGGATTGCAAAGAAAGCCACCATGAACTCTGGTGATGATCTGCACCTAATTTGGAGCCAACAACACAGAAAATATTTTTGTTGGAATCACAGCAGCATTTTGGAGCTCCTCATTTCAAGATAATTGATGGCCCTCAGGGATTTATACTGTGAATGCTATGTACGTAGACCTTCTTTAAAATTTTTGGTTTTAATTGGAACTTCTGCACAATTGCAGGTTTAGCATCAGCCCAACTGAGTTTGGGAAGCAAAGCAGCGAGGTCCTTGATGTAGGTCCGCTGCTATCTCAGCAGAGGTTTAGAGAAAATAAGTAAAATATGCAAAAGCAAATAGGAGCACTGTTCGTTGTAAGTTCAAACAAATAATGTTACATTTTAAGTGACAAATGGTGTGATACAAGATACAATAAAGGTGTTGCAGCAAGTGTAGCCAGGGTGACTGGCTAAAGTGGGTATCCTGTCATTTCTACCATTCAGGACTAGGTACCCTAAGTCACCGGTCACTAGTTACAGCACTTCACACTTCAGCTGCATACCTAAATTAAACAGAAGATTCTGTTTTAAAGGTTGGGTTGAAAAGAAAGGTTTTCCTTCTTCCTCCATTTCATTTAAGTTTATTTAAACAGCACCAATTCACAACACGTCGTCTCCAGGCACTTCACAAAATCAGTTCTAGTGAATACAGCAAATAGATTGATTAAAACGTTTTCTAGCAAAGGAAAACCCCAGCAGATTGCATCGAGTTGTTAACTCCACCTGGATGAGCATTTACCCAGAGTGGACAGTTACTGTTGGGTAGTTGACTTTGCAGCAATCAAGTAATTTTGCCCTCCAGCAGCCTAAGCCTATAGAAGTATAACTACAGAGATAGTTCAGGATAATCTAAGCTGCTCTAACTATAAGCTTCATCAAAAAGTTTTAAGCCTGGTCTTAAATGTAAACTAGGTCTCTGCTTCAAGGCCTAAAACTGGGAGTTGGTTCCACAGGAGAGGAGCCTGATAAGTAAAGGATCTGTGACCGTATTTGCAAAGATTCTCAGGGTCCTTTCAGAGACCTCCTAGCTTAGCCTAAAAATTCCTACCCAGGAGTCTCAGCTTAAAAGTGATCCAGATCGCTGCTGAGAGCGACTCTGAGTAAGGAAATGACTTTATCTCAGTGAGGAGGTGTGGTTAATCCTGTTGCAAGGGTGCCCGTCTTTCAGGAGCTGTGAATGCTTAATAGTACAAGAAAAAAAATCCACCTATGTGGTCCTAATGATCAAAGGAGAGAAATTAACCAATTAAACTGGATTGAGAAATGTGTGTCAGGATGCTGAAACTTAGCTAAATTAATTGTCACACAGCATCAAAATGTTTGAACTCACCTTATTTACATCCTCATCTTATTTTTGATTTGCTCATTTATTTTTATTCACCAGTAATTTTAATACTTTATCTATTTGATATTGATGCACACTCACCTGTCAGTATTTTACTGGGATTGCCTGCTTCTATAAAGCATTTGTATTTGGCAAAACGACCAACATAAAATGGAGAAAAAAAGGGTGGAGAAAAAAATTGGACAGCAACGCTGCTCAGCACACAGCTCGCAGCTCTGGGAGCAGAATGGAGGAGTGTTGAAAGGTAAATTGGTCCTTGGATCATGACGCAAATACACAGACTCTGAAGCACGTTGCTGCAGATCAATGCAACGTTTTCTCTCTGCATCTTGGTGCTTTTACACACCAGCCTGGAAAGTGAGAATTACTCCACGCAGCAATCAAAAGCGAGGAGATGGCATCACACAAGCAAACTTTTAGATGACTATTTAGATTACTGACATTATTATACAATACAGAAAATACTTTCTCACCTCTTTTGTATATATTCTTTGTAAATTTTTCCACTTTATACTTATGATTATGTAAAATTTGTCCGATCATTCATTTATCCTCAATAAAATTACCTTACTAGAGCCGCACCTTTAACCCGTCGGGCTGCTGAATCTAATTAATTTCCGTCTCGGGGATGATAAAGTTTATCTTATCTACATATTAATAATTGTATGATTGTTATAGACATATAGTGCTTATTTCCTCCACTGTTTCGGTGGTGAATCAGCCAATCAGCTCTCTCTGTTTCCACCATCTTCCTGCTTCAGTCCTCCTCACTACTCCTTACATTTTGGACTTTAGGAGCTCTGTTAAGGCCTGAGATGCTTTATGAATAACTTATCTTAATGAGGTAAAATTCTAAAAAGAAAAAAAAAATCATAGAATTCGCGATGCTCTAAGATTTTTCCTAAAATTACGGCACTTTTAGTCTTAGGATTCTTTGTGAATACGGGCTCTGCCTCCCATTCTACTCTTAGAAACTCTAAGAATCACCAGTAGAGATGCAGTCTGAGAGCGAAGCGCTCTGTTAGGAACATACGGAGCAATCAGGTCTCTGATGTGTGATGGAGCTTGATTATTAAGGGCTTTATATGTGAGCCCTTAATAAGTCTTTTTTTATCAGAACTCTTGCTGCACTGTTTTGGATCAGCTGAAGGCTTTAAACTGCATTTTGTGGACTTCTTGAGAGTAAAGAATTACAATAGTCCAGCCTTGAACTATAAAATGCATGGACTATTTTTCTAATTCTGGCAATATTACCAAAGTGAAAGAAGGACATTTTTTACTTTATTTTTTATTTTATTAGAGGCCAATTAAATGCCATCTAGATTAAGTGATTGCTTACTCTGCATCTCTCCCTCTCACATTTGTCTAGCAGGAACTGCATCCCAACAGTTTTCCAGTTTGATTTAGCCAAATCAAGTTGGCTAAATCAACAAATGACTGGAAATGACTATTAAATAAGAGCTGAGTCACTTACCCCAAAACTGCCAAAGGATGCTGCCAAATCAGAGAGAGAGAGAAAGTGTGTGTGTGTGGGGGGGGGGGGGGGGGGGTATTTTTAGGAACTAATAAATAGCGACAACATAATTTAATCCATTCCCAGGTCCTTCTGTTTTGTTAATATTTGTTTGTTTATTTATTTCCAGATGCATCAACGAGCATCTTGTGGTTTGATACACACAGAGTAAGGAGCCTTACAGGCACAAAAAGCCCATTAAGTGGTAATTTAGAGACCAACCAACCTACACATATATTTGGACTTTGGGAGGAAGACAGAGTAACTGGAGAGATTCCCAGCATGCACAAGGAGAACATGCAATCTCCAGCCACAGAGATCTGGTTTAGGATTTGAACTCAGGCCTTTTTTTGCTAAGATGCGACTTGAACTAAAATTCTCACGCTGCCTTTCTTCACCTTTGAGTTGGTTCAGTTTAATTTTGTAGCATCGCTCTTTATTCTAAAATAAAATGTGTTTGTTGTTGTTGTGCCAGTTCATACGTGACAAAAAGCGGGCATCAAATCGGGACGTAACGGACTGCGTTACCCATGATGCAATGTGGTCAAAATGGCCACCAACTCCCATCACGCAACACGGCAAAATGGCCGCCGATCAAGATAAGGTTGCTATGGTGATGGCTATAAAAGCCGATCACACACGAAAATCTTCCTTCTTCCCTGGCTGTTGGCCAACCCGAGAAGACACAGCTGATTCCGTTGGGGTGATTCCCTGCCACGTGTTCGATTGCTCGCTGGACCGAGATTTTTCGACGCAACGGTTATTCCCTGCTTGTTTATAACAGGAGGTCGACTTAAATAAGTACTTTTAAATTCCCTCTGATCAAAAGACTGAGAGACGCCGCATCTCCCAGTGATCGAAGAGGACCCCGCTTTGTCTGGCCAACAAAGCGACCGAACCCGGAGGAAGAAACGAAGGAGCTTTTTCCCCGTGCCGCTGCAGCCTGTGGACAACTGCGCTCGTCGAGGCGCGTCCAGAAAGCCACATTACTCGGAGCGCTCCGGACCAGCCCTCAAAGTAACGGGGTTTTCCCCTTTTATTTCTGTTTCACCAACAGGGTGTTTAGAAGTGCCTGGGCAGGCGTAGAACTTTGTAGGTGTTGGTTAATGCTTTTATTCCACGACGAAGTTGGAATTATTTTGCTGAACATTTTCTTTGTATGTGCATGCATTCTACAATTGATTTTGCTGTTTGATTTGTGATTCATCAATAACCCCGCCGTGGGTTACCGCCTTATTTCTTTTCATCTTTTTCCCTGCTTCCCCCTCTCTCTCTTTTCGCTTCTTATCAGTTTAATTTCTTTTGTCCGAGCAAGTCGCGGGCTTTGCTTTAAACTCCCAGTTAGCTGCGCCCCTCGAAGCGAGGCATTACCCCATCAGCGTAAGCGTGGTTACGTCATTAGGACCTCCCCTCATACGTCATCGTAGCAGCCATCTTGGGAGGGTGACGTATATCTGAACTGTAGGTAGCTTAGCTGAACTAGCTTTGTGTAAGACATCAAAGCGTCCAGTGAGATTCCCGAAGCTGTTCTGTCTATCAATGCTGATACGTGAAATGCCGGTGTTTCGAGGGCGGTGTTAGACAACTTTGAGTTAAGTTAAGATCTGCTAACCGCTCATTTTAATCCATTGTTTATTTTTGTTTGTTCTTATTTCTACATATATATTTTTGCATGTTTTAGTTTAGTAATGAGTAAGAATTCCAAAGTTGTTTGAATCAGAGAATTACTGTAACAGGGAATTGCTTTTGGTTCAATAAAACCAACCACTGCGGAATAGACATTGTTTTGTGTTCAGTCCAATTCACAGTTACATGGTTATTCAGAAATCAGAGCTAACCTCCTTTGGAGTTAACATCTGACATTAATACAGAGACAATATCATTGGATGGTGATAAGGAATAAGGATTTAAACTCTAATTGCAGTTACATTGGGGTTCTCACAGCCTGCTGGATAAACCTGGTCGGTTAACAGTCCGACCTGATCATTTATTCCAGCATAAATGAGTTCATAACAGCAAGTTAACTAATGCATTAGTGACATAAATACTTACAAGCTTATAGCTAACATCACCACCATTTGAACTATATTTGTTATAGCGGAAATTTGAGTTGAATGATTTATTATTTAAATTATAATACCAAATTATAATTAATAATAATAATAAGCATATTCAACCAGCTTATGGCATAACATTGTGATCCTTGGTTGTTAGCTTTCCGTTTTCGTCATTGTTTCTGTTGTTTATCTTCTGTAGGTGTTGCTTTGTTTGTTCATTACTTTACGTTTAGTTTCTTACTTATTTCTTTTATTGTGTTCCATGTGTATTCTAGACTATTTTCTGTTAGATCACTGTCAGAGTTTCGCCTTGGTTTGATAGATTCTCAGTCTCTCTGGGCTCTTTCTTTTCCAATTGTTTCATCTCCTGACTGACTCACCAGCATTCAAGGCCATTCCCCCCTTGTCCCTCAGTAGATATGTTCACTGGTTCCCATTGTCCTTTGCTGGATTCTTTTATTGTACTGCTTTATGGTCCATTACTGAGCCCAGGTCACTGTCTGTGCTTTTCTGCTGTTATTCTCATGTCTGCTGTAAGTTTGTCTTTTACATTTACTATTAAATCCTTAAGTTCATAATGCCGCTTCTGAGTTCCTGTCTGCAGTTTGCTTCTGTTACAACGTCACACTTCATGGCAGTGTCTTTATCATACCATGATCTCATATGTCAGAAGTATAGTCGTAGTATTTTTCTGCTTCTAAGGACACTTGCAGTAAAACAGTAATAACTTGGCCTGTCATGGTCCAATCAAACTGCAGCTTCTTACCTGGGCAGTAAAACTATGCATTTATTTTCAATCACCCAATTTTAAACAGGCACAAATGTCGGTCAACTATCAACTATCCCGTTCATTTTATGGTGTGATATTTATATCATACATACATTCACCTATAGATATTAAAAAACACTTCTTGTAAAAACACAAATTTCAAGAAACAGTTAAACTTCTGACTCAGACGGTTTTTAGTGATACGGGATTAATATACAATATACTGTATCAATCAATCACTTTCTGTATTCGTTTAGTTGTATTTTTAGAATGTTTTTAGTTTGAAAATACAAGTCTTATAAACTTTTTTTAAACAATGACAGTCACTTGTGTTTTGCATACTTTTTACTGTTGATTTAATGTTTTTCATGATCATTATGCCCGTTTCTTTAGATGCGTTTTCTGGGAACCTTTGGGAACTGATGTATACTATCATTGATTTATAATCTTACATAAAAATGGTACAACTCAGAACTTAGAGCTCTAGTCCAACCATGCAACAACCCTTGCTCCTTAAAAGCTTATTGGTCAGCCTATCGCTTTGCAAGTCTATTATATAAATGTAATTAATTGAAATGTAGTCTGTAGGTGGTTGATTTGATATCTTTAGCAATGTAAGTAGAAACTGTTTGATATTTATATATTCACAGTTGTAATGTTACATCATTTGAAAAGGTTTCAGGGGTGTGAATACTTTTATAAGGTGCTGTCAATGACAGACTTAGACAAAAACAGCAGATCTCCTCAGTGTGTGTTTCTTTTCTGAAAAAAAAAAAAAACAGTTTTTATCTTCTGCCTATGATCTGACTCCCTTTTTTTAACTTTTGGTTTATTTAAATTGGTGTTCTGTTGGACAAATAACAAATGTCCCCATGCAGATGTCTCCAATCATGGAGGAGCGGACAAGATGAGTAGACGGTTGGCGTTGAAAAAATTTGTGTCAATGAGATTTTCTGATCAAGTTGATGGTAAAGTTGACTGGAAGTCATGGAAGCAACTTTGAAATAAAATCTTAATCTGCAAGTCAGACCTCAAATGAAACTGGAAATCTTTTTTGGCCAGTAAAAGCTTGATCAGCGCATTTCTAAAAATAAAATGTGCTTATTTAAAACAGGCTGTCGTGTCATTAAAACACAAAAACAAGTTTGTGTATGTTTCGCAACCAATACACACAGAGAAACTTCAGACGTACCAGACAAGCTTAAAAAATCTGCTCTAGCAATCAAAACATATGCCAACATCTGCTGTAAAATCCAAAATGTATTCCTTTAGCAGTCCTATACAAAACGGACTGGCAAACACACAAACAGCGTCCCAGAGCATCCTCCCAGGCTGGGGCTCGGTGTGACCGTAGTGTGTGAGCGCCTCACTCTGTCACTCACTGGCAAGCAGCCTATCAGAGTCTAACAGCCGACACTTCCTGCAGTGAGCCTCATCAACTTTTTTTCCTTCTTTTTTGTTTCCCCTTCCTAAAGATTTGCCAGCTGTTTGGGGGAATTTTTCTACACTGGGGAACCTAACATTCAGGAACACCTTGATGTCTATTGACTCAGATGGATTAAAAGTCACTAGAACATGTGGGCTTTTGTGTGTTGATCGCCTTTTTGGCAGGCACACGTCAAAACAATGCAATAGGATTTAAAACCTCCTTTTTGAAGTGTTAATTAGTGGAGATAAAAAAGAGTTTATGTCATCTACAGCAAATAAAGCTGCAGAAATCACAATACTTCAGTCACAATCTGTCAGAAAGGTGTTAAATACCATAAATTATTTAAAATAAATAATTTATGGTGTTTAAACTAAAATAGCATTTTCTTAGATATATAATAATAAATATAATATATATAATTATACATACACATGATGTCACTTTTTATAATACCACTGACCTCAGCTGTTTGCATTAATTTCGAGGTCTCCTTCAGCAGGTCACTCTCCTCCCGTCTACTGCGAGCCACTCTGGATAATAACATCAGCCGGGGCTCCTAAAATGGAAAACACAATTTGTCTCTGATGATTTCATTAATTTCTCAGTGCAGGAGATTAAACTGATTTAAGTTCCTGGACTCCTGAACAGGAGCTGTTTTTAGGCTAAGTGGCCCCTGAAGGTATCAACGCCATTAGTGGCACAATCTGTTGGGGGGGGGAATACTCTTTACCTTCATCCGGGCCTGTCTCTTAAGAGCACAGAAATGAAGTAACTGTGCCTTTTCTGTCTCTGAGCCTGGATTGCTCCTGTCTGGCTTGGCAGAGCTCTCAAAGAAAATTATCACTGTTGGAGGGGGGTTGTTTTCCTGCTACGGCATGCACTAGAGACTCCTCCAGATTGTCCAGGAACTCTGCACAGCCCACGTTGAAGACTGCTCACCTCCCTACATGCAGCAATGTCCAAGCTGAGCAAAAATGCTTATCAAATAAGAATGCCATGAACCCTGGCATAAACAAGGATATTGGTGGGTCAAACCTTTTACTCTACGAATTATCAGTCCAATCTGCAGCACACATTTGAAATCTGAACAACTAATACCAAAAGATGCTACAGAGGCAACCTTTTCTCTGACAGCTACTGCTGATTTGTTGTCTTAAACATTTTGTAGAGGAAAATTATTACTTTTTCTTATTTATATTATGTGAGGATAATGCAAATCAAAAATACGAGTGCTACCAAAGCTTAGCAAAAACAGATTTTGGCCTATCTGAGGACAGTCCTCCTGGTTTACCAGCCACTAACCAGGCTGTGTGTGACTGGTTACAAAGATCAGCAGGGATCCAATCAGCTTCAACAATTCAATTCAATTCAATTCAATTCAATTCAATTTTATTTATATAGCGCCAAATCATGAAACATGTCATCTCAAGGCACTTTACAAAATCAAGTTCAATCATATTATACAGATTGGGTCAGATTATACAGATTGGTCAAAAATGTCCTATATAAGGAAACCAGTTGATTGCATCAAAGTCCCGACAAGCAGCATTCACTCCTGGGGAACCGTAGAGCCACAGGGAGAGTCGTCTGCATTGTCCATAGCTTTGCAGCAATCCCTCATACTGAGCAAGCATGAAGCGACAGTGGGAAGAAAAACTCCCCATTAATGGGAAGGAAAACCTCCGGCAGAACCGGGCTCAGTATGAACGGTCATCTGCCTCGACCGACTGGGGTTACAGAAGACAGAGTAGAGACACAACAAGAGAGACAAAAAAGCACAGAAGCACACATTGATCCAGTAATCTGTTCTACATTAAATGGTAGTAGCGGGTGAGCTGTCTTCTCTGGATGATGTCACAGTTAACAGAACGCCAGACCAGGTGTACCTACTATGAAGAAAAAGAGAGAGAACAAAAAAGTTAAAAGCTGAAATGACGACAGTCATTTCAATGTAATACAATGCAAAACTGGAGAACAGTAGACTGAAGAACAGTAGAAATCAGTAGAGTGAGAAAATTAGACCCTGATGTCCTCCAGTAGCCTAGGCCTATCACAGCACAACTATAGAGATAGCTCAGGGTAACATGAGCCACTCTAACTATAAGCTATAAGCAACAACACCAGAAACTCACACTGAACAGGTTCTGGCATACACCTAAATGTGAAAATGTGATTCAAAAGATTCAAGGATCACTATTGTTGTTATGCATTACCATAATGAAATTTTCATGAGACACTGGTTCAGAATGTACATAGAATAAATATAACATAGAGACAACAAGACATGTTTGGTAATGTTCCCTTTTAATTTTGTGTCAGAGATACCTTTTTGAATTGCGGCTATTAAAATTCAAGTTAAGATTCACCAGACTATAACACATTCTCCCACAAATATTTAGAAGATTTGACAGGCCTGGCTGTTTTCTTAGAAAGAAAGGGCTTCTGTTTTTTTGTCCTGACTTCTCTGCAAACCGCGGCATAAGCTGCAGATTAAGAAAGGTCTTGAAAATCCTCCTCGGACCACTAAATTTAGTTTGTGATTTAGTTGTTTACATTATCCATTTTAGATCCTACAACAGCAAACATGGAGATGACAGTAAGTATAAGATATTTTATTGAAAGTAGTGAGTAGTTGAAGGATAACTGGCAGCGGGACTGGGTGACTGGGAGGATTCTGGTCATGGAATGAACCCTAAGGAACAGGGAGTGAGCATCGGCAAAAGGTTAGGAGGTGGTAAGAGAAACAGAGGCTGACTTACGGATAGATAGCAGGCTGGTTACCGGAGGAGAGTGAAAGAAGCAGCGGCTGTGTCCGGCTGGGCGTTGCGGGTAGCTGACGAGCAACTTGGTGGTGATAAACACAGGAAGACAAACTGGTGTCAGCTGGACAGGAGACGTAGCAGCAGCAGATACCAGGTCGGCTCGGAAACTAGAAGCTGGGCGACACCGGAAACCCGCTGTGAACAAGAGACAAGGACAGTACGAGGCAGACTCCAAACAGGCTCTAGAACAGAGGACATGGGGATTAGAAAACAGGCAAGGTCACCAGGAGGCAATAGTACATGCAGGTCGGTCAGGTGCCGCTCGGGAGAGCTAATGCTCTGGCGGATTCTGTCTATAGCTTAAAGCTATAGTTGGTAATCCTGTTCAGAAACACTTTTTGTTAAACTGGGTAAAATTGTCCGTCCACCATGAAGGTAGTTAATACATTATGTTTCACTAAAAGGAGGTTACAAAAATCATTCTCTGTGGGAGCTGCAGGCCTGTGAAAACTCTAACCAATATTTGCTGTTCGAAGGGCATGGATTTGTCAGAGTTTTGTTCCTGCTCTCACCCATAGACATTACATACTCATTTTTATGAGAAGAAGAGGAAGGACTCAGTAGAAAGAAATAAGACCAAAGTGGATTTGGGAGATGTTTTCACGAAATCCCCCTGAAGAGGAGAAGAGCGAGGTAAGATAGTTTTGCACATGCGCAGTTATTCAAAAAGAGACTTGGGGAAACTTCCGGAAAAATCACCAATCCAAGCTTTAAGCACTCCTCTTGAAACACCTGTGCTGCCGTCCACCTGTCGCACTCTGCTGGAGAGAGATGAGACTTCCTGCTTCTCGATGAAGGCGGACACTTTTCTTTTCCCTCTTCTCTTCCTCTCCTTTTGCGTCTCCATCCCCAGTTTCCCTGCCTGCTTCTATCAATATTTTTTGGAGCCTCTTTTTACATATCTTCCAAATTATAAATTATGGATCAGGTCAGCTGGACTCTCAATGCAATTGATCAAATTCTCTCAACGGGAAGACTGGGCGCAGGAGAGCCCTAATGCCCAATGGGACACATGCAGCTGGACTCATGGTGAATTCATGATAACAGGATTTCTGCTTTCTGGAGGTTTCATGGAGTATCAAGAAATTCTGAAAACGTCTGCAGCTATTTCGGTCCATGTAAAGGCTGCCTGAACTATGTGAGGGACATGTGAGTGCTACCAGCACTCAGACTGAAATGCTGTGTAAGCAGAACTGCAGGCCAGCTGCGGTTTTTGAACTTGCTGGTAGGATGGGAACAATCTTGGAGAAAGCTGGATTCTGGCAGAATGACCTCAATTATGGCTGTTTTGAAATTGCCGTTGGGATGTGCCAGTGAGACTTTAAAGCAAACAGAAAAACAAGAGTCTGCCTGCCCAAGACAAATGCTGCTATCCAAACTAGCTTCCCTGCCATCTGCAAATTTCTCCTGCATGCTATGTAAACAAGACACTCTGTGACATCTGTGACCTTGAATAGAGTGCTACTGGACTGCCTGATAACGTTACATCACTATCGAAGACTATGGCTGCAAGTGCTATCTGGGCCAGTTCACAGACAGACACACATACACACACACACACATGATTACACTAAAACACACAGGCACACACATACCATCTCTACTGTGCTTTCTTCCCTTCCTATGCTGCTTTTTGTTTTAGCTGTAGTGTCAGATAGATCAGATCAGAGACCTCAAGCTGTAGCTTTCTTAGAATTGTTGGTGATGGAAGCTCGTTCCAGTGAAAATGTATCCTGAATAGAAACACTTCTCCCATTTTAGCTGTGGTTTACAAAGGTCAGATCAGAGACCTTAAGTTGTAGCTTTGAGGAATGTATGAATAGAAAAAAATTAAGCATTGAATTTTTACTGATGAAGCTCGATCCAGTGAAACAATGAAACAAAATAAGTTATTCTAGTTGTAGCTTTGGAATGAAGCTTCAGTGAGATGAAAAGGTAGTTGAAGGTACATTAAATCCTTCATTAAAACCTATCCCAACAGTTATTCCATCCAGGACTTTTAAAACTTTTGTTCATCCTGATCCCCTTGTTTGGATGAGGGAATGTTTTTTTAAGTAGCGCAAATTTCAATAAATTCATTATAGATTAAATAAAGCTCCAAAGAAACCCCAAGTTTAATCACATGTTTGAATTACAATCTGAACTAGAGTTTATATGAGTAAGTATCAGATCCCTGAGCACAAGTGAATGCAGTGGAGAATATTTTACAAGCTGCACCCACATCGCTCTTTGTGTTTGGCTGGTGGTGTGGAGCATGTGATTAGAGCAGCCCCATTTAATGATGGTGTTACAACATTTAAAACCCAGCTACGTGCAGCCAGCGAAGGCAAGTCAGGCATTGCTTTACTAAAATACTAACAATGATAAACAAAAATCAATTTGTCCACTTCATTGTTCTCTAAATTTGTTTTCAGAATGATTCTGATGTTTTATCATAATAATCACTGATTCTGCACATTGTGCGTGTGTGTGTGTGTGTGTGTGTGGGAAGGGGGGCGGGGAGGGGGGGGGGGGGGGGTGACACATTTACTCTTTCCAAACTTCCAAACAGCCATAAATGTGCAACGACGAGTCACAGGTTGGGGGGGAAATGCCACACATTTTGTTTTACACATATACTAGGGTTGTAACAATATAATAATCCACATCAATATATCAATTAACTGATTAAAGATCCAATTACATCAATGTAAAAGGTAAATATCAATCCATATTTTCATTTTTAAAATTATTTTGAAATTCACAAGGCATGTGCCTGTGAGCTGGTGATATATTATTTTTGTTGTTTTAAAAATTAGAAGAATGGTGCTTTTGATGATAAATGCCTACTTAGAAATAAAATGGTCAAATTATATGCGTGTTTTTTTGTGAGTTAATATCAATGTAATTTATAGTGTTAGATGAGCAGATGATATTGCATCATATCGATTGCATCGATTGGAAATCATAACAGACTTTTTGTATTATCTGCAAATATCATATCGTCATTTAAACAAATCAATATAACATTGTATCTTGATAAAGATAGAGTACATACGATTTGCACACAAAAATTTCAAAAAAATATTTGATGACAGTTCTTTTTGCTGTTTATGTTGTTGTTGTTTTTTTTTTTTGACAAATGTCTCAAAACAATTGTATTTATTTGACAGCTAATAGAGATATAAGTTAATCGTCTTTTTTTTCTGGAGAGTTTAACTCCAGGTCCAGAGAGCCAGCTTCTGCAGCTGAGGCTCAGACCGCCAAGGTCCCCGCCCAGACCACCATCCATCATACAGTGCACCTGACCCCTTTGGCCCCTCTCACAGGTGGTGAGACCATGGGAAGAGACACCCAGGTTTCCTCTTCAGACTGGCGCTGGCCAGCATGCCCCAACTCCAGGCCTGGCTCCAGAAATGGGTAGAGTGCTTTCTCCGGGTTGGGGAAGATGTTCTGCCCCAAGTGGAGGAGTTTAAGAGTCTTGGCTTGTTCACAAATGAGGGAAAAATGCAGCAAGAGATCAACAGGGGGATTGGTGCTGCATCTGCAGTGAAGCGGACGCTGTACCATTCTGTTGTGGTGAAGACAGAGCTGGGTCAAAAGGCAAAACTCTCAATTTACCAGTCGATCTATGTTCCCACCTTCATCTATGGTCATGAACTTTGGGTTGTGACTGAAAGAACGAGATCCCAGATACAAGCGGCCGAAATGAGTTTTCTCCGTAGTGTGTCTGGGCTTTTTCTTCGAGATAGGGTGAGAAGCTCAGTCATCCAGAGGGGAGCCGCTGCTTCTCTATGTTGAGAGGAGCCTGTTGAGGTGGCTTGGGCATTTAGTTAGGATGCCTCCTGGACGCCTCACTGGTGAGGTGTTCCGGGCACGTCCCACCAGTAGGAGACCCAGAGGGAGACCCAGGACACGCTGAGGGGACGATGTGTCTCGGCTGGTCTGGGAACGCCTTGGGATTCCCCCGGAGGAGCAGGCCCAAGTGGCTGAGGAGAGGAAAGTCTGGGCCTCCCTACTTAGGCTGCTAACCGCCCGACCTGATCCTGGGTAAGCAGAAGAAAAAGAAGAAGAGGTTAACTCCAATAAAAGGTGTTTTTTTTTAATAAGTTTAACTCTTGTAGGCTTTTAGTAAATCCATGTTATTCAGTTGTTGTTGTTCTCTGTGACTGATTTCTTCAGCTCATGCAGATTCTTGAATTTTCTTTCTGCTTAATTAGATTTACTCTAATTGCCTATTCAGACCCATTATTCTATACACAGTAGGCACAGGTTCAAATGTATTTTTTGACACAGATAGACATCCAAACATCCGGGCATACTTTAACCCATAGCCAAGTACAGAAATGCTACAAACATTTTTTTTGTAACAGAGAGAGAGAGAGAGAGAGAGAGAGAGAGAGAGAGAGAGAGAGAGCGTTCAGCAGCCATGCCTTTCTGTAGGATTCTCCTCTGGGTGCTGCGTCCAAGGTGAGTGTGCTCGCTGGCAGCTCCTGAGGAGTTGGTAGGAAGAGATAGCTGAGCGAAGCTATTAAAATACGGGCAGGAATTTCCCTTATCGCTTCCTTCGAGGCAGCTCGCTTCGCTTTGTGCTATTATGGAGATAAAATGCACAGAGGCTCGGAATGAGGGAGGACGGAGGGAGGTTGAGGAGGGGAGGATGAGGTTGGGGAGGAAAGGCGTAAGAACGTCAGATTTATGGAGCTAGGGAAGCTTAAGGTTATTAAATCGGAAGATTACTCGGCTGCGAAATTGTTGAAGTTTTTACGAGAAGTTGAGGGATTTAGGTCGGTATTAAACAGTGAGGCATTAAGAGTCCAGCAATAAACATTATTCACAATTTATTTTTACTCCCTTTCTTCTGTTCTCTTCACAACAGGGTTTCCTTTCCCGCCCTTCATCAGCCTAACAGACAACATCAAGCTCCTCCTAAATGTTTATGCAAAGGGACACCTACACCTCCGTTTATTTATTTCACCTCTTTATTGGAAGTAGCAGGGGAAAAAATAAACCAACCCGAAAGAGAAGAGATGTAGCATGGAAATGTAAAGATACCAGAGTTATGTCACCTGTTCAGTAAGGCCCGCATTGCATGCATAGATTTGACCAATTCCCTTTTATCAGTCACGTTCTCAAAGAGGATTGTGGGGTAAAATGTAACTCTAAAAGCTAAAGAAAGATTTGAGTTTACAGTTTAATTATTGTTTACCAAAAGCAAGCCACGGTAAGCACGTTATGCACGGA
Source organism: Fundulus heteroclitus (assembly GCF_011125445.2). Taxonomy (NCBI): domain Eukaryota; kingdom Metazoa; phylum Chordata; class Actinopteri; order Cyprinodontiformes; family Fundulidae; genus Fundulus; species Fundulus heteroclitus. The sequence goes on along the minus strand of NC_046369.1, from coordinate 21,452,360 downwards.
GCAATGTGAGCGTTACCTGTCGTCTCTGTAGGTGAATCATGGGGAAGAGGAGCTGCATCAGCATCAATCAGAGCTGTTTTGTTCTGGTTTAAATGCTGTAGACATCCTGTGTACATCCAGCCATGTTTACCGTTTACTGCTGACAGTTATAAATGATGGTCCATTCAGGAACATTAACCAGAGTCCTTGGTATGCCAAAACAAAATACCTTTTATAGAAGGGATCATCTTTATTGTCGAATATGTTGAACGATGAGCTTCTTTTTTTTTTCTTCCAAAAATGGATGTTGTGGGTTTTACATAAATAGTCTGCACTCGTCCAGAATGTATTAATGAATTTCTGTCCGGACATAGAACTGGCTTCTCAGAAACAGCCTGTTTTCCTGCTGTTTGCGTGTGTGTGTGTGTGTGTGTGTGTGTGTGTGTGTGTGTGTGTGTGTGTGTGTGTGTGTGTGTGTGTGTGTGTGTGTGTGTGTGTGTGTGTGTGTGTGTAATTTGTCTTTCTCAGAGCATCAGGTAGCCAACAACAAGACAGTTCATCAGCACACATCAAACATGCTGTAAGGGAACTTTTGTCTTTTGAGACTCCATGAATAGGCACCACTGTCCTTCTGCTCAACTGTTTATTTAATAAAGTTGTTTTAGGTTGTTTTTTACGAATCAAATTATTTAAAAATATATATATATATATATATATTTGTAAAATTTTTTTTTTGTTTATATTACTTGTCGAGTCTATGTACACTGTCCTTAATTATCTTAGACATTTTCAAAATGTAAAAGAAGATTGTAAGTTGGCAAAAATGTCCAACTTCTACAAAATAAACAATGTCACTAATTAAATCCACTTTTTTATAATTCAATACATTAAGTATTTATCTGTAACTGAAAATACACTCCTGATCAAAATCTGTAATCCGGTTCTGTTGAATTACCCGTCCTTTACCACAGTCCCTGAAGACACCTAGTCTGATGATGTGTGAAGAAGATGAAAGACACATTCCTGTAGAGACATTAAACAACCAGAAATGCACACAGTTACGTCTGTGTGTTTACTGCCTCACTTTAGCATTTGTTCATATAAACTACTCTTGGTAATTTCAGACACGAGTGAAGCACCAAGGAGCTTATTAAACGACAGACCAATAATTTTCATTTATAAAACACTCATAATATAAGAGCTCCTATTTAATGTGGGAATTAAAACCAACCATTTGAACTATGACAGCCCATGCTCTCCACTGAGCCAACACAAAAAAAGATAAGTAACTGAGCATTAAATGTGATTTCTGTGTTTTCTCTTCAAAGATTCAAAGATTCTTTATTGCCACAGCGTGTTATTGTGTTGAAATTTCTTTTTGGCCACTCTGGTTCAGAGTACACATAATGAAGGCAAACAGGCAAACAAACAGGCAATGAACAAGGGTTACAGTGTTTATTTTCCTTTCTTTTTTTACTTGTGGCATTCAAGAGAGATTAAAATGTAAAAGGATGATTGATTCTCATAACCCAATGTTAAAAATGTCTTCAGTCTTCAGTCCAGAGGTGCCCATGAGATCGGGTCAAGGATCTGTTTGGTATCATGCCCCGACACAAAAAATGCTAAAAACAAAAAATAGCTCTATTGAGCGAGCAGAAAAGTAATATGATAATGTGATGGCAGGGGGAACAAATCCAAGATGGACAAAAAAGAGAAAGCTACATTTCAAAGAAAATAGCACAATTCCTGTTTAAATGACAGCTTCGTTACAGCAGGTGATTAACATTTCCCACATTTCCCTCTGGGAAATACGTGCCAACTCACTATCTTATAAAGCAATAAATACTTTAGAACTACTTTGCAACTTAGACACCAAATATGCTGCGTTTAAGCACCAGCCTTTGTAGTTTTTCAAACAAAACAAGAAGAAAGGTGAATAAAAAGGAGCTTGTATTAAAGGCGAACAGCTCAACGAGTGTCTCTGAAAGAATCGGTTTTTACTGCATTGCTAAAGCTAAGAACCCTTTTAGTGTTGATGAAGAATTGATCCTGCTTGTTGCTAAGACGATTTCCAAAGAACTTTTTTTTTAGCAAGCTTTTTTTGGGGGCAGCGCCATAAAGGACAGGTTGAAAAAGCAACAGACAATGAGGCAGCGTTAATCAGAGGGCGAATGAGTCATTACTGGTTGACGATAAGGAGACAGAAATGCTTGTTTTGTGCCGTAAAGGTATGTTATTTTCTGTCAACAGGCTGATTGCATATTGTGATGGCCTCGTTACAACAGCCATCCTTTGTCTTCCACATTTCCAAGTTCTGGTTATGGGGCATCAGGTCAAGGAGAGAAACCCAGACTTCTCTCCCCAGCGAAATCCTCCAACTCATTCTGGGGGACCCCATGGCGTTCCCAGGCATGACAGGATATATATAGAATAGAAGAATAGAATAGAATTCAACTCTATATTAATTGCACTGTCACAAGTACCAAACAATGAAATTTGTTCTCTGCTTTTAACCCATCCCCTAGGGGAGCAGTGGGCTGCCATGTGCGGCGCCCGGGGAGCAATTGGGGGTTAAGGGTCTTGCTCAGGGACCCAGAGTGCTGGCAACGGGGATTGAACCGGGTACTTGCATCCTTCTCTGAATGCAAGCGCACTGCTCTAACCACTCGGCCAGTCCCTCCAGGGAGTTCTGGGTCTTTGCCAAAGTCTTTTTCAAGTGGGATGTGCCCAGAAAACCCCCAAAGGGAGGCACCCAGGGGGCATGCTGATCAAATGCCCAAACCACTTCAACTGACTCTATTCAATTGTCAGGGTTTTGTGTTGATTTTTGGTCTTTTCTGGACTGTTTATTGTTACATTCCTCTAGTCATTATCCTATTAGCTCAGTCACCTCCCAGCCACCAGTCACCAGCCAATCAGCCCAGTTATATCCTAGTTACCATTCAGCACCAGATTGACCCTACCTGCTGCCACTAATTAGAGCCAATTCTGCCCACCTGTCACTCTCCCTATTTATACCTGCCTCACTCAACCACTCTCCCTGCCAGAAGGTCTCATCTTGTTACCTGCGTGCATGTGTTGTTAGCTCCACAGGAAACCCTTTGTCTGTCCCTGTGTTTTCCCTGGATCCAGCCAGCAATCTGCCCTCACTAGTTCACCTGTTAATGTTTGTGTGCACCACTTTGTTGCGAGGATTCCTGTGGGATTCTGTTTTTCACTCTACTTACGCTGGAGACATATTCGTAGCTTTCAATCATGATTCAGTCTACAGCTTCTGGTCAAGTTGGTTCTGTCAGTGAGTCCTGTTCAGTCTGGTTCTACTCATCCAGAAAGTCAGAGTGCTTTAGAAGAGCTCCATCAGATTCCTAAAGGTAGAGTTGGCGATTTTTTTCCCAAAGTTTCCCTAAGTCCTTTTCTGAATGACTGCCCATGAGCAAGACCGTCTTACCTGCTCTTCCGCTCCTCTTGGGATAGCGTGAAAAAAAAATTCTCACATCCACTCCGGTCTTATTTCTTTCTACGTCAGGATGATTGGCATGTTGGACAACCAATAGATAAGGTGATAGGTGTTTGTTTTGTTTTTTTTATTATTTTTTTTTTTGGGGGGGGGTCTCATTCCTGAATACATAATGTATTGAATACTTTAAGGATAGGATGATTTTACCCGGTATAACAAAATGTGTTTCTGAACAGGGGTCCGTTCTTCGTACATCGCTAACTCAGTTAGCAGGATTTCATTGTTAACGATTTGGCATGATCTTGGATCGTTTGGTTCTTCGAAAGACATCCTGCACTTGTTGTCATAGCAACATGTGCGCCAGCTTAAGCCTGCTCCAGAGCAGGCTTATTTCATGTAAACAAGATTAGATCACGGCTGTATAAGCGGAGGAGATAGGCAAGTCTGTCGTAGCCATGTCCATTTTTACGACTGCAACCTGTTGCGGAAGGTGCAAGAACAATTTGCAGAACTTTTCAAATTAATTGCGTATTGCGCAATATACAGGATCCTTTAGCGCAGCGCGACAATGTAATTGTAGAGAGATTTTCTTGGTGGCTGTTATAAACAGACAAACACATCATTTAACAGTGGCTTTTAAAGAGGAAAAAGTGGTGTTGGAGCCATAAATCTAAAATATTTAAGTTATTTGTATGATGGTTTGCTTTTTATTTTTATCCTATTCAGTAAGAAGATTTGCTCGGGCCATTTTATTGTGAAGTTTAGTTTACTTTGAAAGGCTTGCTTCCTGTCGAGCCGTATATTGTATTAGAAAAAACTATGGATGGATTATCTAGCCACGGAGCAATACAGTTTTACCCTGTAAACTGTGGATGACTTGGAAAAGGAAAATTTTCATTTTTTATGGATAAAGATTTTTTTTGTTAAAATTCCCAGTTTGCACATGCCCTTTACCTCCGTCTCTAAGGAATGACACTGAAATTTGGATCTCTTGACATAACAAGGCTACCATTTTGTAGAATATTCTTGTATTTGACTTTTACTTGTCCCCATGTTCTAGTGGGTCCCGTGGAGGCTCTGATATAAAAGAACAAAGTTAATATCAAATTATTAAAATGCAAAAATTCATACTGTAGAAAGTGATAGAAACATCTACCATGGACAGTATTTACGCATTAATTTGTCTGCTGCTTTTTGCCAGCCCTCTCTTCTGGCTTTAACAGATTTTGAGGTGTTTTAATTAATGACTCAAATTCGGCATAACCTTCCAAGCTCTTGTTCTGCTTGGGAGAAAAACTGTGGGCGTTCTTTGCTGAACAGCCAATAGCAGCGCTGCTGATCAATGTTTCTACTATCGATACATTTCCCCTTTTAAACAAACGCATGAACGCGCAGTTGTCTCAGATAACTCAATCCAGCCATACTAATCGTAAACAACAGGTGTGTTCGAAGAACCCAATTAGCCGGATCATGGTTAGCCGGATGAAATCATCTTGGATGTGTCATTTGATCTCAGATGTTTTAAGCAACGTACGAACAACGGACCCCAGGATTATTGCGTTGTTTTTGCACTCAGTTGAAGAAAGCTTGGGTCACAAGATGGAACTGGGTTCAGTCAAAATGATCTGCTCCACTGGTGCTGGTAGAATCTCCTAAAAATGGCATTGACCGTATAACGTGAGAGCTGGCCAAACAAAACCACATTTCTGTGAAGGAAAAAATTAAAACATGGTTTGACAGGTGTTAAAGTAGGGTTAGAGACCAGGTTTTAGCATTGTTGCCCATTGTTGGCTCACCTTTTGAGAAAAGGTTTATTAGTCCTTAAACGTTCCTGTGAACCTCTTATAAAAAGAACATCAACTGAGCTTTGAAATATTGGCTTTTTAAAACATTGCTATAACCAGCTAACCGCTCCCTCTAACATGTCTTTTTCAGAAAATACGTCACCTGCATGTTTAGTTGGGAGGGTAATATTTGTCCCTCAACTGGTGGGAGCTGAGTTAAAAGATGGCCTGCCCTCTCCCAATTCTCAGGTGTTCCAAGGTCAGTTGAAAAACTCAGAGACACTTGGCAATATGCAGGTACTGTTGGGTCAACTGATGGTGAATGGATGGGATGGAGGACTGTGTTGACAAAGTTGGCCTTGCTAAGTTTGTTAACACATTTGACTTGTTAAAGGACTATTGGCAAGGTCTCTTTCTCTGCATTAGAAATTTCACCTTTCATAACACCAAGTGGTTTGTACTCACGCAAGGTAATGTGCTTTGGTTTGTGAAATGCTGCAGCAAAATTTCAGACTAATGACCAAGGTCCTGGGACACTATTTCTATTGTAGACTTCGGTAGTAATAAAAAGACTCTTGAAACTATATTTTAACATATTTAATCTAAAAGGCAGAGGGATGTTTACAGCTCAGTACTGGACACTCATACTCAACAATGTGAGACGGGTAGATTTCCGGACGCCAGAGAGTGTCCAACTCTCAGCTACGTCAGCTTATATGGATGAGCAAAACCTGCTCAGGATTGGTCGATTACCCCATGTTGTGTTCTGGGATCCACGTTACCATTAGGCTGAGAGCTTGGCTTCAGGGAAGATAACTGTCCATTTGTTCATGCTTGCCACACGTTTGTTTCCCTGGTAACTGTCCACAGCCTCTGTTATCTCATAATCCGTAACAAAACTAACATTGGTTTGGTCAGCAGTCTGCTTTTAAGAAAGTTAAGTCTTTATGTAATGCCCCAGTTGTTGAAGTCCCAAGGTTAAATTTCTCAAAGACACTATACAGCTGTCAGTTAAACTAATCCACCATAGAGAAAGAGCCACAGACAAAAATATGGGCCTGAAAACCTCTTAGTGTGTATTTGGGTTCTGATGTGGTACCTGTTGAGGTCCGTACGGACCATAATTGACTTTTCTCTGCTCTCTACATTGTCCAAACCAGAGGTTGATTAGATGTTATTATTGTTTCTACAGTCCTAATTGCTTGATATTTGGTATGATAAGGCTTTCATATGTGGTAGTAGAAACTTTGTCTGGAGCTCTGCACAGTTAACTGTCACTGTATAGGCATCTTGTTCATCCTATGTTTTACTTTCCTTCCTAAATTTCTTCCTATAGGTATGAGGTTGCAGAAGGGGGGAAGTTTAGGGACAAGGTGGGGGGTGGAAGTAGGTGACTTTACATCAGGTCAGTCTTTAAACTTGTGTATTTTCAATGCAGTTTGAGAACGTTAAAGTATAAAGAGAAAATTGTTTCATATTGCTGCGACGGACTGGCGACCTGTCCAGAGTGTACCCCGCCTCTCGCCCAGTGAACGCTGGAGATAGGCACCAGCAACCCCCGCGACCCCATGAGGGATTAAGCGGTTTTGGAAAATGGATGGATGGATGTTTCATATTGTGTTGGAATCATTAATGATTTTTTTTTTCATTTTGAGTAGTGTTACCTAAACTTTCTGGATATAGAACCCCGTTTTCATGGAGGGGGTGTGACAGGCAGTTTTTGGCAGGACCTGTTCTCTTTGCTCTGTTCTTGCTGTTTGTCTTTGCAGGTCTTGATCAGCTGTGGCGGTCGGGATTACTGGGAGCACCTCACCAGTCCTCCCAGGATCTTACAGCTGACTGAAGGATGCCACAGACCTCTCTCCCACAAATAGAAGGAGGATTGCCAACCCTAGTTCCTGTTGGCATACAAAGACAACTGAAGACACGTGTTAATTTCAGTTAGTAAATAATGTGGATTCTTTTCTTTAAATCCATGTTTTTCATGGCCAGAAAGCATCGGATGGCCTGTTAGATCAGTGACTGGAGAAATGCTCCAAAAATGTATTTCCAAAAAAAATAAAAAATCACCAAAGGCAACACATTCCAGTACCGAAGAGCAAATTGTAAGACCTGCTTGTCATGTTTGGTTTTTCCATACAGTCGCTGAATGGGACAACACATATGATTTTAAAAAGTTTTACTGGAGAAGGTGTATGGTGGGAACCAGAGAAACTGGGAGGGCTCTGGTTGCTGACTGTAAATGGAAAATGGAGTTAAATACCGAGAGCAGACTGGTTGGTGAACAGAACAAACCGGTGGCTATTTTATGGATTTGGCTAGTGAAAGGCCTCAGGGTCTAGAAAGGAAACGCATGAATGAGTCTGGGGAAACAAGATCTTACAAAGACAAGGGTAGCAGGCGCCAGGTCTGGTAAGGTTACCACTCTGAGTGAGCAAACGCTCTGACCCATTCCTCATGACTCCTGCTCCTTTTTATGCTCCTCCTGGATTACAACACCTGTGGCTGCATCCTGCCGGCTGCACTGTGCAGGAGAGAGAGAAACACCACCAGCCTCCACACAGATCTGTGCTACTGACGCTGCTTGCCTGTGTGGCCTTTTCAGCCTTCTCAACGAGTTCACTCAGTTTAATGAAGACAGGCAACTGCATTCAAGTTGGCCCACACTGTGGCTGTATTTAAACCCAAACTGGAATTGTGGCCATGTCGGCTACTAATAGGAGTTTTCTACATTGATTATAACATCCAACATTAGCAGGACCCTTACTCTCCCCCTGTCATTTTCAGATTTTAATGAAGCTCAAACATTATTTCACAGCTGCAAAAAATCCTCAACGTAGGGAAGAAATTGTTCCTTTTTCACAAAAACATGGTTAATCGATTTTTCCATGGCAGAAGAAGATCCATTACAAATGGCAGTGGCCTTAAAAGTATCATTGTGATGTCAGATCTCTTTACATTATGGATTATACTCAAGGCAGAGTATCCCAATATTACCACTGAAGCACAGAAGGCTCCATGCCAAGCATCCAGTGTTTGTATAGCAGAGTTTTATTGCACGACTGCAACCAAGTAGGACGGGTATAAGAAACGAAGATTCACCGTCTCAAGCCATCCATTCATCCATTTTCTTTTTACCAATTAATCCTTGCAGGGTTGCATGCCTCCCGCAGTCAGTTGCTGAGAGGCAGAGTTCATGTATCACAAAGTATGAATATTCAACCACACGGGAATATTTTCAAGGAGGGGATCGTTAAATTTTTTACCAAATGGTGGTTAGACAGAGGTTTAACAGCTTCTTGTCATTGGTGCAGGAATCCACCGCTGTTTGTTGACATTCAGACAGAGAGACAGCCACCTCCTGCTTCTCTAGATAATTCTCCTCTGCACCACAGCAAAGAGAAAATTCATTAACCCCACTGCCACACATCCGCTTCATGAGATGTGCATGTGTAATGCGGCTGAAAGCAGCCTTTTAATGCTGTAAACACTAACTTGCTAAACGTCAGGATGTATTACACACTCTGGGTAATTTGTCGAGAACTCGTCTACAAGGCTGGGGTTCATGGGCTGTGGATAAGTCTTAAAACTATGTGATAAATATGACATGACTGGAGATGTGCAGTTTTAGCAATAGTAAACTCACCCTGCTCGCACAGCCAGCGAAACACTTATTTGTTACAGTTGTATTAATATGACACTTTAGTTTTGCTTTAAGTGCCAAAGGGGAAATTTAAGGCAATACAAATTAATGTTGTAAGCCCGGTAATAGTTTTGTCTTGTCATTTCAATGCATTCAAATTAGCCGCAACAGCTTTTTGGCCCCTCGAGGGCAAAACAGTAACAAGCTGTAAAAGCAAATAACCTGTGTTAGCTTTTGTGAAAGCAAAACGTGCAAGCAAAGACTTTTTATTTACACGTCCATCTGTTCTAAATAAATCATGGTAGCATGATTTAATCATTTGGAGAAATATCTGTCTCCTCAGATGCTTGAGGCAACATTTTCCATGAGGAACACAATGCAAAATGTACAGTAAGAATACATGTGGGGTATGAAAGAGAGAAGTACAAATAAAAAAAAGGTATTTGACTGCTAATGACCCCCCCATGTAACTCTAAATTTAATTTCATCCTGCTGGTAACGATTATTAAATTAAACTATTAATAAACAACAAATAAACTGCTTATCATCATTACTATTGGAAGGTAGTTAGAAAATAACAGGCAACAGACTGGAAGGACATAAATAAGAGAACAACTGCATTAAATGTTATTAGGAGGTGAATATGTGTAAATCAATCAATCGCAGTAATTACTTACCTTATGGTTATGTCCCTATTAATTTCAATCTATTCATTACTTATCTCTAGACCATTGGGTACTGCTTATGCTTTTGAAGGTGAAAGTACAGTCTGTGTATCCAGTCCACGGACTTTGTGATAAGTTATGGGGCTCCAGCTGTTTTATTTACAGCAAATTTGTAAATTCCCCCAGATTGAAAAGACAAATATCGAAAGTATAAATGAAAATTAAAGACATAAATGTGCTTTTGTGAAAAAAAAAAGCACCTTTGGAGCAGTGCGTCTTTAAAACAGACAGGCAGTATTGCTAATAGGTTATGGTTTGTCATTTCAAACTGCAGAAGTTGGCTGCTTATTGGCAACACAGTAAATAGAGTGAGCTCTCTTACTCTCTCCTAACACCATTTACAAAGAATGGGGGGGGAGGTGAGAGATTTCTGCAAGGAAACGGGTAAAGAGGGCAGATTTCTTATTCAGCCTCTCCATTTGTTTTTTGTTTTTTTTTGCCCCATGATTATCAAACAACTAGAATACTGGTTTGAAGGGAAGGAATAATCCAAGGCACAACAATGAAGGATAGTTTAAGCGTGGGTCTGCAGCCAGACCAGTAAGGCGATCACAGGTGGTATTTGTGAGCATAATGTTTCTTAAATCGTGCTTATTTAGTCTTGCTTTTACTGTAGTTCTTCTCTTTTTGTGTTTTTGCCAGTACAACATTTCTGCTGTCCCCAGATTGATGTAATAAAATATATTTAAAAACTGGTCCTCCAAACAATCCTCATCAGGTGTGCTGGCAGTAATTTTGGGCCCCAAGACAAAAATCTTCCCAAAAGCTCATGTTCCTCATGCCTGTTGTTACCCCACAATTATGGGGTTTTAATAGCTACTTGCTTTATTTCAATGTGTCAAAGGAGCAATAGATTGTGTATCATTATATTAACTTCCTCTCCAACCTCACGTGTGGCATTAGCTTAAATTACTTTTTAAGGGAAAACAACATGTTGGTTTGAGATGCTGCATCATAAAAACGTGTTGTGTGACAACATGTCTAGATTTTGTCTAGAATTTGCTTGGCAGGCAGTGTCCTTGATATACCGTTTAGACAGTTTAATTTCTGCGTTGCTGTGGGACTCTCATGAGTAAAAGATACACACGCTAAACGTACATTAAAAAATGTCGACTTTCACCTGCTTCCATTCACTGCTGCAACATTTCAGACAACCTCTGCACCGCCGCTTAACACAAAGCATCCTGATGAAAAGCGATGCCTGATGCGTGCACGCATCAGAGCAACAATGCTGTCGTTTAAAGCACTCCACCACTGGACTCTAGAGTGGTGGAGACATGTACTCTGCAGTGATGTATTTTGCTTCTCTGTCTGGCAATCCAATTGATGAGTCTGGGTTTGGCAGTTGCCAGAATGGCTCTTGCCTGACTACATTGTGTCAAGATTATAGTTTCTTGCAGAGGGGATTATGGAGCAGGGTTGTTTTTCAGCAGTTGGGCTCTGCCCCTTAGTTCCAGTGACAGGAACGCTTAATGCCCGAGCGTACCAATACATTTTCGACAATTTTCAAGCTCCTGGCTTTGTGGGAACAGTTCGAGGATGCTGCCTTGCTGTTCGAACATGGCCGCATACCAGGGCGCAAATTAGATGTGGAAGAGCTTGGCTGGTTGACACTCTGTCCTGACCTCGACTCAACAGAACGGTTTTGGGATGAATTCGAGTGGAGGCTCTGAGCAAGGTCTTCTGGCTCAACTCCAAAATTCCCTAAACACGCTCATAAAGTTTGTGAAAACCCTGTCCAGACAAACTGAAGCTGTTACAACTGTAGAGGATGGGCTGACATAATATTAAAGCCTATAAAATTAACAATGGCATGTCACTCATTGTCATGTGTAAGAGACGGCAGATGAGCGGTTTGGCAATTTAATGTTTAACACACTTATAATCTGGGAAAACAGAAAAGCGCAGATCTTAATTTAACATTTTTCCTCAGGCTTTAGCGGTTTCAGATAAAGCCCCAAAAGACAAACTAATCCACGAGACCACCATCCTTTCTTCATCCTGTCTTGCCACTGAAAGCGATGCTCACGAAGCCGCCTCTTCCCAGGTCACTTCTCTGACTCCCTGCAGGCTGGATCACATGCTGAAGAAATAATTAATTTCTGTTCATTAACGGCCAAAATAACTAGATAGATGGTATTTTTATGTTTTAAACATCTCCTGACTTTGCAGGCACTTTGATCATTTCTGGGAATGGATTTTGGTCGTTTTATGTTAATTAATGAGCGTTGGAGGACACACAGTCAGGTTTAGCCATCAGCGATGGTGCCCAGTGTAAACTGTGCGCTGGGCTGCGGCCTGCGTGCCATTTATTTCCTCCAGTATCTGCCTCTAGCAAACTCCCGCTCAGCAGCCAACAGGCTCCTTCTGTTCCTTTATCACACACAATGCCGCTCGCACATAGGAGTGCAAAGGGAGTAAATGAGTGCACACACATGGATGCACACTGAGAAGATGAAAGGTACAGGAACTGAGCAGAAAAAGAAGAGGGGGAAAGAGAGACAGTGAAGATTGCAGCTTAACCTCGTGGCTCCACTGTAAAGCACCACTCACTCGTGGAAACCTCGCTGATAGCCATCTGCCTGGCAAAGGGAAAGACACCTTTACAGACACTTTTACCTTTCCGACACATCAGCAGCTCGCAAACACTCATACCGCAAACACAAGGGCAGCTGCTCATATCTAACCAATGTGCATTTATGGATGATAAATAAAAGAAGATATTCTGAGTGTGACTTTGAGCTGTTTTCTGTTTATCTAAAAGAAAATGAAAGCTTAGATAACTTTATCTGCAAAATGAAAGCGGAAACTGTTCAGAATTCAAACTGCATGTTTTTGTTTTTTTTTTTACTTCATCCTTGCGGAGATGGCTTGTGAATGCACCTATAGATGAACATCTATTTAGAGTTAGTGTGTGACTTTCAGTGACAAAAAAATCAGGTATAACAAGAAATCCTGCATAGAATTTAAAAAAAAAACATTTGCCATAAATCTGGAGCTTAGTCAATAGCTCCCTCTGAAGGAGAGAGAAAATGTTTGCTATGCATCCTCACTCTGCTCCTCGCTCCTCTTCCTCTCTCTCCAACCTGCCATACTTTAACTCCCTCTCTTCAAACATAAATTCCTTGAAAATCCTCCCACTTTCCCACTTCTGCAGCAGCTCCACAGCCCTCGCCCCGGCACTCCTTGGTGTCTTCTCCTTCTCCTCTATCCATCTCTGTCCCCCTGATCAATAATCAATCTGCTGGGGCCAAGGCCAGGGGCCCCACGCCATCTGTCACCATTGGGAGAGAAAGAGAGGAGACCGTCAGAGAGATGGGTTTTAAAAGGGGGGGGGGGGGAGAAGGAGATAGAGTTCAATCTATCTCCATCTATCTCCATCCGTGGTCAGGTTCACTCCGCTGGTATAGATCATAATTTGGAGAGATGTAATTGCTGGTCAGACAGTGGGAGGGGGAGCCAAAAGGGGGAGGGGGGCATCAATAAAGCTCCTAGGGTATTGCCCTCTCTTCCTGTCTTCCCTTCTCTCCTGTCTGACCCAGTTTACCTCTTTCGCTCCTCTTTATCTCCTCCTCTCCATCTGCCTTCTTCTCACTTCTCCTGCCATCCTCCCTTTCCCCTCATAGTTCAATTTACAAAGATCCACAGACCACAACAACATAATTTATCACTCTTACTCTCTGATTTCACGTCGGTGTGTCTGGAAGGGGGATGTATTTCTTCTTGTTTGTCCTCCTGAAGTTTTTCTCCACTCCAGACCAGTAAAGGCCATCTTAAACATCATTGTTTCTTTTCACATCACTGTTAATATACGTCTAAAGATGACGACACGGATCCTATAAATTACACTTGATTTACTTACCACAATTTATTATTTACTACTTTATCAAGTATTGTAAGTACAATCCACAGTCTATTCAATATTCACATACGTGAAACAATGGCCACCCTATGAAAGTCTCTGTGTTGCCCTAACAGCTTGGACAAATGGTTGCGTAATATCTATTTTTAATAATACTGAGAGATGCAAGTGTATTAAATAAAGATATTTGACATTTTAAATACAAAAAAATTATGGCTGGTGTGGACTAAATTAGGACACTCCAATGTTTATTCCTATTTAAAATAATTGAAATTACACTCAAGTGTATCACATCAGGTGCACATGACTAAAATGTTAATTTTGAAGGATGTCTGCCTTGTTTAAACTACAGACCTTCGGCTCGGTGTGCTCCTGGGATGTTACCACAGCTATGGAAGATCTCCTGCGTCGTACCAATGCTGAAGACCAAAGAGCCAAAGGAGCTCAGCAGCTCCAGGCCTGTAGCGCTGACCTCGCTTCTGATGAAGACCCTTGAGGAGCTGGTCCTCTACCCTCTTTTACTCCTGGTGAGGTCTTTTTTGGATACGCTGCAGTTTGCCCACTGAACTGGCATCGAAGTAGAAGATGCCATCTTTACCTGCTACACTCTGCACTGCTGCGCTCTGACCCACCTGAAGAAGGCTGGATGCACTGTGAGGATCATGTTTTTTTATTTCTCCAGTGCTAAATCTGGCCAGGACTTCTGAGGGACAAGCCAGAGCTGTCAGTACTGGACATCCACCTATTCAGGATCACCTCTCTGTCCCCCCCACCGTATGTGACGACTCAAGGCTTTGTCTCTGACAGGCTGGTTTGCAATACCGGGGCCTCCTGCAGATACCTGTGCCAGCATCCTTCCTGTTCACCACCTTCCACTGGTGGCTTGTCAATAGGTGGCACTCGGGCACTGACCCCATCAAAATTGGGGGGGGGGGGGGGTTACATAGATTTATAAACAAATCATAAAAATAAAAGCAATTTATCATACCTGTTCTCATAAAAAAAAGTGCGTCTGATTTACATTTTCCAGCATTCCCCTTCACTTTTGGGTTGATTTGACGTTATTTTTGTGTAATTCATGTCTTTTAGCGCAGAGGGACACTGGCCAGATGAATGTTTGTGTCTTCTTAAAACCTTTTTGTCTTCCATGTGACTTCCTGCTGGCTTCTAATTGGTTACTTAAACATTTGCTACAGCCAACCAGTGCTTTTTGGCCCATTTTACATCCAGTCAGATTTATTCATAATAAGTGTCGATCGAAGTCACGCCTCTGGCAGCTTAAGTGTGTGGTCGCAAATGTCACCCAAACATAGAAATGCAAACAGAGGATTTAGACAACAACAACGATGACAGCACAGTAGAGAATGGCACATTGAAAGAACATTGAGTCTTCTATTTACAAAATAATAATCTTTATGAGGCTTTCTATGGAGGAAAAGAAGCGGATAAAGAAATTCTCCATCAACTCCCCAGATTGCCATCCACAAAAGTTCTCTGACAACCCATAATTGGCCTCACCTGTGATGAGATGACTATAAATACATCAGCAGATGCCTCGATTAAATTCCCATGATGTAAATTAATCTATCAGAAACTTAAAAAGCCATGACACCATCATCATCTTCCTCAAGTTGTTAGTTACCTCCGTGTAAGGAAACATCTGACGTTGTGGAAAGTAATAAAGAAAATCAGTAAGATATTATCCATCATAATTCATTTCTGTAAATGAAGCCTCAAGATAACTGCACAAAAATGACCTCATTACTTCATTGCTTGAGATTCATGAAGAAGGGACGTATCCATGTAACATGGCGCATGTCACTCGCAAAGGAACTCTCCGACTCTTAATTTGTAAAAAAAAAAAAAAAAAAAAAAAAAAACTGTAAATACTAAGCCTGTTGTGTATGTGTGTCATGTGATTTGTGTGTATCCTAAGCCGGTGTCTGCCTCAAAGGTAATTTCACCATGATAAGACATGGTGACAATAAAAGATTCTTGAATCTTGATTCTGACATTTTGCAAATACAAATCATTTTTGTAATCTGAACCAACCTAAAACAGGAAAGATTTAGTCTGATTTAATTTAGTCAGTGAGAGGTAAAAGTGGTTGTCTGTCTTTTTTTTAACATTTAATGTAAATATCTAGTTTCCACCGAATGTCTATATATACAGTTGTTGCAGTTTCTCTAACACTTGGTTGAAAGAAGTAGGACCACATAAAAAATGGTTCTCTTCTCTGGCTCCACTCCTGATGGGCTCATGTCCACAACACCTTCATCATCAATACTAACAGTCTTTTTTATTAATTTTATTTCTTTCTTTGATTCATTTACACTTCCTTCCTTCCTTCCTTCTTTCCTTCCTTTCTTCCTTCCTTCCTTATTATTACTGCCTCTGTCTTTACTCTTCTGCCTGCCTGCTCTTGGTGAGAGTCATCAAATAGAGATTAAACACATTTGTGTTTTCACACAAAAGGACACACTCCCACAGCCACACAAGTGCAGGCTCACACCCACACACACACATATATGCTGAATTACACATGCAGAAATTTCCCTTGTATGCACACATCCACACAGACTTGCCCCCCTCGGGAAACCTTACACAATTACGGCTAGAATGGGATTCATTCTTAGCCTTCAACAACTCATTAACTGCACATTGTAAATTGTAAGTTTCAGCAGAAAGCAACGATGAGGAACAGCGAGGAATGGGAGCTCAGGGAGAAGCTAGCAACATTTCAATGTGTGTTCAGAATTTATTAGCATATCACATATGGTGCTCTACATGTACATTATGGGGGTGTAGACAGGGGGAGGTATAAGTGTGTGGATGAAAATTCTCACTCTCGAAAACCACAGGATAAGACCAGCAGCTTAAATACTTTGAAATGTTAGCTTTTTTAACTTAGTTTCAATGTGCATGATTTTTAAGCCATTAATACAGCATGGAATATGTAAACTAGTGAATACAACACATCAAGCATACATCAATCATACATATAATCTCTGGTACGCACAGAAGTGCCAGTGTTTTATGTTTTTCTCATCTACAGATACTATGGTGCCTTGCAAAAGTATTCACACCACGTGGTCCTTTCTAACTCTTGCTAATGTTACATTGAAGAGCATATTCAAGTCTTACCAACAGATTCTGCATTGGATTTAGGTCTTGACTTAGACTGGGTCATTCAAAACAATAATATGCGTATGCTATGATAGCCCTAACTGTATGAGTTCTGCTGGCAGGTTTGTCATGTTTTTTAATTCTCCAACAGGTTTTCTTCCAGGATTTTCCCCAGCGTAAAACATCCCCTTGGTATGACACTGCTGCCACCATGTTTCACTGTGGGCATGGTTTGCTTGTTGTGATGAGAAGTGTTAGATTTCCATCAAACGTGTTTTGGACACATCCCAAAAAGCTCACTTTTGCTCACACCGGGCCTGATTGTCTTCTTCCACGTTTGTTGTTTACCTGAATGGCCTGCGGTAAACTATGAATGGGACTTTTCAAGGCTTTTTTCAACGATAACTATCTCCTTTGTTAAGGCCAAAGCTGCAGAGTGCATGACCCAAACCCAAACGGTCTGAGGCATCTTATTTAATCAGAACAGCTTAATTTATACTGAAATTACACACAAGGATATCCTCTTTTATGACCTTCTGAATGCAGTTGGTTGCACTAGATTTTATTCTGTGGCATCAAAATACAGTTCGGGCCAATCTTGTTGCAGTATTTTGGTTTAAGACAGGACATACCAGTTGTGACGAAAACAAGAGCTGCCGAGCCCAGAGCTGAACCAAAATAAGCAAGAAGTGATTTGATCTGCGTAAATTTGTTGTAGTTTCTCACGAAGCCTGCTGCTTACATTTTGATTTGATATGGCAATTGGATAAACCAACCTTTGGTTTACTCTCTGATTTCTGCTGAATGTCCCTCCTTTCCCTGAACGGATTCCAATTGAGCAGTCCCAGATTGATAATGTGCAGGACATAGAGTGATACACATTATCAATCTGGCTTGCCAGATTAAATTACACACCCTGCTAAAGAATTTAATTTGTTTACCAAAATAAATAAATTAAAGCCATGTAGACTTAAGTTTTCTTTTCTCTGTTATAGTTTTGGTCTATTGCAAATTTTCAGATGTAACCTAAAACCCCACTGGTGTACCATCTAGTGGTGCGCTAAATGAATTACAAACAACCTCACTGTTAAGCGTATAATAATTACTACAGAAGCCGCGGAGTGTCATAAATGTCACAATGTAAACATGTCCTCAATGTATTTGGTACCAAGATACTGCAAATAGCTGATAGCTACAGTTGTCATGTGAAATGGTTTTTGGCACTGTAGCCAAGTCCGCTTGTTTGTTTGTAAATTTCGTGATTCCCGGTTTTTTGGCCTTATTTCTGAACATGCAGTCAGTCACTTGTCTGGGCTCTAAAATAAGCAACTACAAACACAAGTAAAGAGGCCTTCTCGCACTGCTGCGCCATGGATACCGTGAACCGGCCAGTTGAAATATCCCTCCGCACACACACATACACACACACACTCCCTGAGAAGGAGAGGCAGACAAGATGAACAAACTAGCCATCTGTGCCAGGAGGACAGGATAGTTTCTGGACTACACTGCCCTGTTTCTAACATAAAGCCAAAATAAACTTCACTGTTATATTCAATTAACTGACCTGTTGTCCAGCAGAAAGCTGCAACCTTCACACCTGTTTTGAGTCCGTTCTCCCACATGAATTGTCTCCACATGGTAATAATAGCTGTGCCGATATAGACACATTTTTTCCCAATTATACTTTTTTTTTCTTGGTTACTTTCTCTTCCCTCTCGTTGTGCAAAGAGTATGGGTGGTCCTCCATTTCAACAGAAAACGGCAAACAGAAGGATCTACGGTTGTCTTTGCTTGTTTTCTACTCCTCCTCCACCGACAGCGTAAGTTATGAGAATGCTTCCATTTTTGATGCAATGTTATTAGACTTTGCCAGAATGTATTTATAAAAGCAATACTTGATTTTTGCTAATTAAAAGGCTAATTAGTTACACACTGTCCCTTTAAGAGAATTTTAAAGATTCAAAGAGTTTGAAAATTTTCACAAGTGATTTTAGTTATTTGTTTAGAAAGACAATTTTATTAACTACAATAAAGGTTTTGTTGTCTCTTTCTGTGGATTTTATACTATACTGCAAACCTCCACTGCTTTTTTCACCACTGTCCATTCACTCCCCCCTCCTCTGTAAGTGTCAGTGTACAATTAGTAAAAACTAGTATGCACCTCTAACAATGTAAACATCTTTCTGTGCCTTTTTTTCTGTGCATAGTCACATGCACCACAGCTTTTTCTGCATAGTGTATGTGTTTGCTTGCATTTACCTAATTTCACATCTCAAAATACTCATTCATTTGTTTTTTAATGCCACTTTTTGTAGGACTCTGTAGGGTATGTTCTTATCCCGCTGGTCACGTGGCAGTTGTCACTAGGTGGGAAATTACTTGAACACCTAATGTGGATAATTATCTGGGTAATGAATCCAGGTTAATGCAATGGCCTCAAGGGGAACTGAAACACACCCCACCTCCTCAAGAATCTAGTCGGGCATGCTGTACATACTCAATGCAAAAAGAAAAAAAAATACATTGTGCACATACAGCATGCAAACAAAGATCATAAATTACCCAGTCCATACACACATGATTTTATCACACCTTATGTGTTCCAGCAGTATTGACTGTGTTTCTGCACATGAAGAGATTTAGTGTGTTCCTGCTGTGTCAGCACATCTGGATGTTTAAAGTCATACACAACCCCTGGGATCCACACGTATGTTCTCCATCTTTACCTATAATCAAGCAGTACTTTTTTAAAGGAAGCTATAAACAAAGATAAAAAAATATTCTAAACTATTTAATGAAAGTGGGTAGCAACACACAGTAATATTTCTGATGAATCCTTGGGCTTTAAAAAATGTAATATCTATTTGCATTTTTCATTAATGATTCAATGATTGACAACAACATTTTATGAAATTCATTCATCCATTTTCTAACACGCTCATCCCTATTGGGGTCACGAGGGGTCATTTTATAACAGATAACTAAAAATAAATTTTTAATGGAGTTTTAGATTTCTAAGTGATACCAGTTTTTTTATTGTAAACACTGGGTCTGGCTGACATGGCAGTGTTGGCTGTGGAGTTCCACAAAGTTCTATGCTTAACCTCATGTTTTTTAATGTATTAATATATTTTAATGTTAATGCTATTAGATGAGAAAGTATTTTTCTTTTGCATATAAATCTGAGCCGTGTGGTGTGTTTGAATATGCAATCATGCAATCAATCAGTTGCGTTTTCTAACCTCCAAAAACATGTTGGGTGCTTATATGGAGCTAAATCAGCGACAACTTGCGATGATATTGAAAAAAAAGATTTGGCATTGTAAAATCAAACATTGAAAATTGAAACATTGAAAAGTCAAAAATTTTTAGAAAGTAAAAACTTATGATGATATTCTCATTTTATGCTGCAGCTTTTGTTTTCAATGAGAGATGTTTTCAGTATCACTGCAGAGTTCCTTTAGCTACTCACTACAAGCTGACACTGTTTAGCCGTCGGGGGCGGGGCTAAATTGTAGGCTCCTTCATGGGCCTTCAATTTTTCCGGTACTCATCATCTACCTGCAGTGAACATATGGAAGGCTCTGGTTCAAGTACCGCTGCTCGGTCACAAGAAAGGGTATTAATTTGATTAAAATTGTCCTCATTAACTGTAAAAGGGTATTATTTTGATTTAAATTAACTTAAATAATGTATACAGCTAATATTATTGATACCATTTCTTGTGGTCAAGCAGCAATGCTTGAACCGGAGCCTTCCATAAGTTCAATGCAGGTAGATGACGAGGAGTACAAGAAAACCAGATGGACTGTGAAGTTAT
This sequence comes from Fundulus heteroclitus, assembly GCF_011125445.2. Classification (NCBI taxonomy): domain Eukaryota; kingdom Metazoa; phylum Chordata; class Actinopteri; order Cyprinodontiformes; family Fundulidae; genus Fundulus; species Fundulus heteroclitus. The sequence goes on along the minus strand of NC_046369.1, from coordinate 21,431,961 downwards.
TCTAGTTAAAATTACTTTAGATCAGAAATCCCCAAGAATATACTTGGCTTATTTCTTATTATCAATAGAAACAATTAAGTATTTCTGTATGTTTGTGAATGTATGACAGAAGTCTAGTCAAGGATTTACTTAGCTTATTCCTTTGTTTTTCCTATGTCTGTAATATCTTTCTGTTCATGTAGAGCACTTTGAATCGTCTTGTTACTGAAAAGTGCTATATAAATAAACTTGCCTTGCCTTGCCTTGTCAAGGAGCTTTTAAAAGTAGTGAAACCATTCGTTTGTTTAAATCAAGGTCAAAACCCTATTTGTTTAGAGTTGCCTTTGAAGGTTAATGTTGAAGTTTGTATTCCACCTTTTCTTATATGCTTATATCTTGACCATTACTAGTCCATTGCGATGGGTTTTCTTTTGTAATGTTTTCTTTTCTTATGTTTTGTTCATATACAGCCCTTTAAATTGTCTTACATACAATTAAACTTGCCTTGCCTTGTCAGAATGTTTCATGGTGTCAAGAATGATTTATCATGTAAACAACTGTAAAGAAACCATAATATAAATCCCTGTTTGTATTTCCTTCTTGAGAGACCAAGAACATTCTAAAGGGTTGTGTAAATTGTGTATGAATGACATACGCAAATAAACCGTCTCTCTGAGAAGCTGGACCAAACACGGACTCTTTTTCCTGAGTCATTTTAATTATATGTTTTAAGAAACAAAACCTGTTCCTGCCCCCTTTTCAGACCACAATGGATGGATGGATGGATGGATGGATGGATGGATGGATGGATGGATGGATGGATGGATGGATGGATGGATGGATGGATGGATGGATGGATGGATGGATGGATGGATGGATGGATGGATGGATGGATGGATGGATGGACGGACGGATGGATGGATGTTGGCAAAAAATAATTTCAAGTGTATCTGTCCTGTTTTTAAGTCTATACTACACCAATAGTTTAGATATGCTTGGGCTCCTTTGGAAAGCAGAATGTGCATCCTGAATAATACTTTGATGGTTTTCCTGAATGTTTGGCTTTATTTTTTAGAAAGTAAAACGAATGTGAACTGGTGGGCTAAAGATAATCTATCTGCTGTTTTATTATTATGCAGAACAGTTGGTATTTGTGCAGCTGCAGGCGAGGCTTTTAGTTATTTTCATCACTGGCAGCTCGTTGATGCAACATTGTTGGTGATTGAGCCAAGCTGTAAAACCTTTTAGTGTGTTTTGCTGTAGCAAAACAAAACTTTAATTCTTATTTTATCTGTTATGCTACAAGTTTACTGAGCTGTAGGATTGGAGGCACTAAATTCTGCACACAATGTTCACAATTGCCATTGTCTTGGTACTGGTTTGTTTTGCTGTTATCTTTTTGTTATTGTCGCAGTAAGCCAAACAGCATTTCTGAAAATGAAAATGGGTTTTTATGTATAGAGTAATAACATAAATGGATTCCCCCATGTCTTTCTGCGCCACTCTGGAAGCCTGCGGCTATTTATCTGCTTTTGACTAATTATTCATTAGTAAACACAGAGAAAGGAGCACAGAAAATATGATTGCACACACCAAAAAAAATAATCTACAAGCTAGTGCTGCTGGCTCTTCCTTTCCATATTTAAGCTAACTGGAATGGTTGTAGATGGATTTGCGTTTACATTGAAATCTGCACATCACCACCTCTAGTAAAAGGACTATATGCAACAGAGTTGATAACAAATACATGTTTATGCATGCAATAGTGAGACATTGCAAACGTACAAGAAATATTTCCTCTGCTTTGCAGCTATGCTGCAACAAGGACAGTTTTAACTCAGTCCTTTACACATAGATGACCAGCAGAGGGTGCTATAGGACTTTGGGAGGGATGAGTGGAGTGATACTGTGACCAAATCCGTGGTCCTTTTATTTCTATTAGTTAGCGACACTTGACAAAATACAGTATTATGCTGTGAGTTTATTTTTGCACGTTTAAGTGAGAGTCCTGCTAAAAAGTTCTCCTGTCATCTACAGGCCTTTTCAAAAGCATTCACATTCGTTAACTTTTAACATTTTGTAAGGTTGCAACCATGAACTTAAATGTGTTAAAAGATAGACCAACATATAGTAATGCATTTTGTGAAGTGGAAGTTGTTTTGTTTTGTTTGTCCGACAGAAATATGAAAACAGCGTGGAGTTTTTAAAACGTTGTAGAAGCACATCTTTTTAGTTTGTGTGTTTCACATCTAGAGACTAAAGGTTTTGCCACTTTTACTTTGTAAACTGCCTCAGGTTCAGTCAGATGGATGAAGAATGTTTGTGAACAGCAATTTTAAAAGTCTGGCTGCCACAGGTTCTCAATGGGATTTGGGTCTAGAAGGTGCCATTCTCACACATATATGCTTGTGTGTGTGTGTGTGTGTGTGTGTGTGTGTGTGTGTGTGTGTGTGTGTGTGTGTGTGTGTGTGTGTGTGTGTGTGTGTGTGTGTGTGTGTGTGTGTGTAAGCGAGACAATGTTTTTCTAATTAAAATCCTCACATACTAGTACAATTAGGACTTTAATGTGAGGACTGAAAAATAGGTCCTAACTTTTTTTTGTGCCCATGGTTAGGTTTATACGGAGCCCCTAAAGGGACATGGAGGGAAAAAAAACTATTGCGAGATCTCGCAAAAGGTTTTCCTACGTCATATATATATATAGAATAATAAGGTCTGATGCCTTCACGGAGTAGATGCAAGTTTGGAGAGACTAAGTCACAAAAACTTGGACGTGTAGACCTGTATCTCTCTGTCTTAGAAAAATAACATTATAATTTAAACGATATCTTTTAATCTTACTTGTGAAAGGTTAGCCCTCGAGCCCTGATGTCAATAGTCTGTCGATTTAAACAAAAATACGCCGCCCAGTGCTGAGGTATCATTAGTGTGTTCAGCTTGAATCAGCAGGTTAGGGTAGCAGGTTGACTGCCCCAAGATGGCGGCCGTAATTCCTACGCCGCGACAGTCAGTGCGGGGTCTACTCCTATATTATGTCTATGGTTTTATCCTTTTTACTTTGCACCTCCGCTGTTGTGTGTCTGTTTTACGTCCGGTTCACTGAAGTAGGAAAACTTTTTCTTTTAATCTTTTAAAATGTCTCTCACTAATGTCAAGTCCATGTCTGTAGCCAAGTACGGATTTAATGTCTTTATATGTCAGGCCAGTACTAAAATAGAAATCAATAAACTTCTCCCATGGATGACGTGTTTGCGCCTCCATTGTTTTGTGTCTGTTTACAACTTCTTTTTCTATTTAATGGCGGTTGGCAAACAACTATGTGGTGACTAACCAGTAATGAGTGTGGATCAGGTCATTTGTTTTACTTCCGGTTCGCTGACGTAGGAAAACCTTTTGCGAGATCTCGCAATAATTATTGCGAGATCTCACAATTGTTTTGCGAGATCTCGCAATAGTTTTTTTTTCCTCCATGTCCCTTTAGGGGCTCCGTAGGTTTAGCACTAAGGAGTCAATTAGATTTAGGTTAGGGTTAGGCCATACAAGGGCTCAAGGCAAGGCACGGTCCTCACTTTCTATCTTGAACAAGGATGTGTGTGTGTGTGTTTTCAAAAATTAGAATAAAGGGTTCATACATGTGACATTGTAATTTCAAGAATCTGTGCGTAGTGTAAACTAATCCAGTTCAGAGAAGACCAGTCTAAGATAGAAATAATCAAACCCAGTCCTTGTTCCTAAAAAAATAAATAAAAAATTTAAAAAAACAGCGTTTTATTGAAGCACCAAATCACAAGTACCAAAACATAAAGCATCCACAGCTGGATGCTGGGGTGCAGTTATGCTTTTACTATGCCTACACTGTGCAAAACATCAGGGGATGTCCACTCCTCAGAGATGGGATGTGCAAATAAGCAACAGAACCCTTGATTGGGGCAAACCAAAGCTGGGCCAACCTTGGTAATGATCCATAACATCTGTTTCAAGAACCGCCACTGCACATGAATTAGCTCTCTGACCTGGACCATTCCTATGTTGATCTGCCTCCAGGTTTAGGGTCATTATCCTGCTGGAAGATGAGCCTCTGACACTGTCTCATGTCATCTGGGACCTCTATCAGCTTTTCTTCCAGAAATGCCCTGCGTGTTGCTTTCTCAAAGTGTTGGTTGTCCTCCACTCACTCACAAGATTTTACATATACTGTAGGTCAAGAAGTTCAGTATCATATGACCAGAGCACCTTCTTCCACATGTGTTGTGTCATGGTCACCTACAGCTTGTGGCCAACAGAAAATGTAAGCTATATATAGATATACCTTTATAGATAAATAGATAGTGCAGATTCTTTTGAACAGAGCATTGTTTTTGCCACCCTTCCATAAAGGCCGGATTTCTGTGGATGACCAAAAGCTGTCTTGTCTGCCTGACTGTCTCACCAAAGCTGTGGATCTCTGCAGCAAAGTTACCAGGAGCTTCTTGTCCACTTAATGCTTCCTTTACCCAAGACAGATGAACGAGCCTGTCAGCCTTTGCAGAACCATAGGTGGAATCACTTTGCTAATTGTCTGGCCTCTTAAGGCAACTAACTGGCTGTCAAAGATGTAATCAAGGCCATCAGAGTGAAGAGACTAGATACACATGCAAGTGACGCTTTTTCAAGTTTTTATTTGTAAAAATGTTCAAAAGGACAAACATTTTTTGTGTACTTCAACTGTGTGTTGATCAGTATCATAAAATGCAAATAAATGAAGTAAAATGTGTGTTTGTAATGTGACATTTTTTAAGGTCAAATGAAAGCTTCTGGGAGGCCCTGTGCATGCTTGGATTTGCAGATTTGAGTGATGCTATTCCTTTGATGAGACTCCCACCTAGTGGTAATGTCTGCCACACACAGGGAAGATGAGTAGACGGTTGAAGCATCTTGAACATCTCACCCAACACATGAACTGTTCATGTGTTGGGTGAGATGTTCAAGATGCTTCAACAGTCTTCTCATCTTCCCTGTGTGTGGCAGACATTGGGTTTAAGTCATGTTGGGTTTCCCAATTTAAAAAAGATAGCATTGTGGAATGCTATCTGCCTTCATCTAAGATCTACTTTTTTATTATGATTGCTTATTTTTAACTCAGCGTAAGACACAGGAGCTTCACTTTAACAGCTGACGAAATATTGTTTAATAATAATAATAATAATAATAATAATAATAATAATAATAATAATATTATTATTATTATTATTATTATTATTATTATTACAAACATGTCCCCTTTGACTTTTGAGGCTTATGTATATATTGTTTCACACAAACACCTTTTTTTCCAGAAATTCTTCAACAGGAAATAGCTGAGAAAAACTTTTTGGTGAACGTTTTTGAGTAAGTGAAGAATCAGAGTGGTGACGCTTGAAGACGCACTTTCAACCCATGTGCTTGGAAATGTTTTGAAGGGCATTAACCGGCAGGGGGCGCCCCTGCACTTTGGAAACGGACTCCTCTGCCCTGGCGGTCCAGTTTACCTGAGCGGGTGAAGAAAGTGCTGCTGACAGGTGGCACCATTCAACGATTTCTATGTACAACCGCGTCATGTGAAGCCAAATCAATTCATGCCTATTCTGGTTTAATTTTTTTATGTACGCTAAATAAAGAAGTAAATATGTTTTTATGTTATGGTTATGTTAAATGATAAACCACAATTCAGGAGTAAAAAAAATCTAAACTCTCCGGAATCTCTTGTATTTATCCCTTTGTTTAATTTTCGATGAGCCCTAAATAAACTCTACCTTTTTTTTATTTTGATGTTTGTTCTTTTTTATTTATCTTATCTTTATTTTATTTGTGTATGTTGTAGCTATTAAGTCCATAATTATTGTTATAATAATTACTTATGAGATAGAGCAATGAAACATAAAACGTAATGGAAAAACTCCGATTTCAATCAGAGAAAGCTGTTAATTATTCCAACAACAACAATTATAATTAATTATAATTATTATTGCTGTTGTTGTTGTTGTTGTTGTTGTTGTTGTTGTTGTTGTTGTTGTTGTTATCAAGTAGCAGTATTATTTCTAGCTCATTATATTGGTTATTTGAATGACGGTAAAATCAGGTGCCGCTTTTAGTGCAAAAATGTGGAAACCTGTTTGACTCATGCCAGAGACTGTTTCTAAAATGATTCAGAGGAAATTCTGACACATCAAATTATTGGGGAAGTATTTGTTTAAACCTGTTTAGTTTTGCTCTGCTTCAAAAGGTTTTTCTAAATTTATGCCAAACACATTACTTAATATTTCAGGAAAAGCAGACCGCATTTAGTGAAGATTTCGCATTATTTGTTTCGTATCACGGTGGTGATTGAAAAAAAAAAAAAGCATCTCAATTTCTTCTCTGAGAACACAGATTACATTTAATTGTTTTTATGGTAGGCGAACGCATTACCCAATTGGACAACTGTGTACTTTAAAACAATAGTAATAGTCAAGTTACACACATTTTTAAAATAACATTTTATTTTCAGCATATTTATGTGACAACACATCTTTTAACATTTGAAGAGGGTCAGGCTAACGCATAGATGAGAAGTCAAACAGCATTTAATTTTGCCAAATGCGATAGGTTATTTATATATATTTATATATAATACAGGCAAAAAGTGAGACTGTTGAAGTCATACCAAAAAAAGGAAGAAAAAAATGTCTGTACACATTACCTGGTTTGCACCATTTGGTCCAATTTTTAGTTGGGCCAGCTGTCTGTAAAATAAAAAGGGCTATAAAAACTGAAACCCAATGATAAATATCTATCTAATTATAAGCCCCGCTGTTGGAGGTCTGAGTTTCTCCCAGCTCGATTTTACTTGGAACTTGGATTTTATGCGGTTGATAAATGGGTGGAAAGCGTCCAAATGTTTGCAGTCTAAGATTTAAAATACATTTTTAAAGTTACACTTAATTTAGTTTAGTTTCTCCCCCCTTTTAGAACAACTGTCTACAAGTTTGATAAATCTAATATACACAGAGCGGAGCCGGGACACATCACAGATCTGCTACTGTACAATGAAGTGTGTGTTTTTTCAGTCCAGCGGTCTCACTGCTTGTCCGGCGTGTTGTTGACTAAAGGCCCGTACAGGCCGCTGGCGTAGCCTTGCTCCTTGTGCAGCATTGTCCTGTCCCTTATCAGGTCGCTGAAAGCGTAGTCCATGGGGGGTCTGAAGCCCAGGGTGGGCATGAGCCCCGTGGTGGAGTAGGGCGTCATGAAAGCCAGTCCCCGGCTGTGCGCAGAGTAGGCCAGGCGCAGCGGGTTCAGTCCCAGGTGCGTGCCCAGCGGGTAGGTGCCGGGGTCTGCTCCGAAGTGCGGCGCGTTGGGCTGCAGCGGAGAAAAGGCGGAGCGGTTGCTCAGCGTCATGGCTCCGGGCAGCATCGGCCTCGTCGGGGTGGCCGCGGCTGCAGACGCGCCGGGCGCCTGCTGCTGCTGCGCGCTTTGCAGCATCCTCTCCGCCGTCCACGTCTCCTCGGGCCCGGACTTGTTGGCGCCCTGCGCGCCGCTGTTGTTGAGGATCTGCTCGATGGCCTGCACCACGTCTTTGCCGCAGCCCTGCAGGACGAGCTCCAAGACGCTGCGCTTGTGGCTGGGGAACACCCGGGTCAGGATGTCGATGGCGTTCATTTGCCGGGAGGCCGCGGAGGACGGGGAGGGCTCCTGCTCGTCTTTGTCCGTCTCGGAACCGGAGTCCGAGCCGAGGGAGCTGAGCGAGCCGGGAGTTTCCTCGCCGTCCTTTAAAGGCTTGGACACCGGCGAGTTGACGAAAGACTCGCTGTCCCCGTTCTCCGACCCCGAGCCTCCTCCGTGCCGGCCGTCTGGGGAGGACATGCCTGGAGCCGAGTCGCTCTCGGTGGACGCTGCTTTCCCCGCGGACTTCTGAGGGGTGGTTGACCCGGAGAGCTGGGTCTTTGGAAACAGCTCATACTTCTGGATGCTAGACTCTGCAGACACGAACATCAGGGTTCAGATTAGTGGAGGCTAAAATAGGATTGTTGCCTTTAGTAAGTTTAGGATAAATGTGAGATCAATAAAAGCCTATCTTATCTTATCTTATCTTATCTTATCTTATCTTATAAACTGGTACCGAAAATGTTTGTTAATGGCTTGCTGGATGGTTTCAAAGAAGACCTCATGGTGAATTGGTGAAGAGGTTAGCACTCAGTCATTTGACCCGGAACCCTCAAGAGTACGGTTGCCATTTCGTACCTTTGCATTTTTCAGTTTCCTACGAAAGGACCATCACTCATTGTCTGCGCCAAGAGGACTTTGGCACAGGCTTTCATATTTAAAACTAATTTCCTCTAATCTACCCTGTGGTTATGATTCTCATCTATGTGGGTTGATCACGGAACATATATTGCGTAAAAGCCGCCTGTCCCAAAGGCCACAGAAAAGTTTTAGATCATCAATAAACACAAAACAGAGACGCGATTGATTCGTAGCTATATGACTGCCTGTTTACAGGACCGACAATGAACGGAAGATTTGGTACTAATCTAATTTTCAACATCAAAAACATCCAACAATGAATGTATAATAAGGAGCTTCTTGGCGCCTAAAGACAAGCCACCGTTACTTTTCTGGGTCTAATAACTTTCAGTGAAGTCCTGCTCTCAGCTAAACCCACCTGCCCCAAGTAAAGACTTTTCCCTCTGCTCACCTGAGTTGCTCTCGCTGTTGACAGAGCCGAACACCTCGTAGTTGGGACGCGGGGGGATGATGCCGTTCGCGGCGGCCAGGGCCAGGCCCTCCGCGGTCCCGTAGAGCAGCTGCAGCTCCCGGGCTTCGTTCTCCTCCTGCGCCTGCTGCCGCCGCAGCGCCACCTGCGCAGCCATCACCCGCTGCCTCTCCGCTATCAGCGTGCACTTGGCGCACATGCAGTCCTTCCAGCGGCAGTAGCGCTTGTGGCCCTTCAGCGCGGAGACCACGCCGTGGTTCCTGCAGCGGGCGCACTTGGGCGTGCGCGGGTACTTGTCCGCGGCGCGCAGCAGCAGCGGAGGGCCGCGCAGCAGGTTGCTGGCCATGGACACCGGGATGGAGGCCGCCGCGGCCGCCGCTGCCGCCCCCGGGTGGACCTGGGAGGCGGAGGACACCGTGGGGAGCTCCGGTCTCAGATCCATGCCGTCTTCTTCAGTGACGCAATAGAAACCCAAGTAAGCGAGCGACGCACAGTAGGACGAGCGATCTGTCTTAGTTAAAACTGGCCCTGAGTTGATCACATCTGCTGCAACATTTCTGCGCAACCAGAGAAGTCGGCGATTTCTACAAGCAGACTTAAAACAAATAACTCTGGTAGAAGCTGTCCGGAAGAAAATTGGGAGATACAGACGCGTTTAAATCCGCAACGAGAAGGAGCCGAGAAAAGAGATCAGTCCTCCTCGACCAGAAGTTAAAAAGTGTCCAGGAGCCGCAGCCTGAGACACTAACTTCCTCCTGAGATCGTCAGTGGATACAGATCCCTCTCTCCCCTCTCTCTATTGTTGCTCCTACGTTTTCATTAGACAAATTTGACAACAATGTGGCGTCTGTCATTGGCCAAAGGGAGAAGGAGCGATCTGATTGGTTTGTCTCTCTCTCTTTTTTTTTTTTCTTCAACTGTGTCCACCTGAGTTCTTTTTTCCCCAAATATGAAGTGTTAAGAATCTGAAGGGAGTTCCCGGAAAGCTCAAATCGATCCAGTGTATATCTCCCCAAAAAAATGATTTTTTTTTAAACAGATTTTAAACAATACGTTTGTTGCCACTTTATGCAGCCTCATGACACCGCAAGAGTCCAAAGCAAGAACATTTAAGCACTATAATAAAGGGAGTTTAGAATCCCTTTAAATAACATTTGGTACATCCCTTGAAAGCATTTTTGCTTCGGCGACATTATTGCGTCCACACAATAAGATATTATTTAAGAGTTCAAATGTAAACCGAAGCGCGTCTTTAAACCTCAGCACTAAGGTAAGTATAAGTTATTTTGTTGGTTTTAGAAAAAGGTAAGATTTACTATCGCAGGGGGGAAACCAATAATTTGCTCCTAGTTATTGACTGCATGCAGAGACTATATGTTGCATGGTTGTTCCAGGGTTCGTTCGGCTGACGCAAGCTTTAGCTTCCTCGAATGAGAAAGGTGCAGAAAAAAACATATAAAATGTTTTTACGGATTTATTTCAACTGTAATAATGTAATGCCATATGTGAAATTTTTAGCTAAATAGAAATATGTACAATTCTACTGTTTTTATGTCATTTTGAAATAAAATAAAAAAGCAAACTGGACAAGTGTGTTGTGTCTCATTGCGTTTTCATTATTTTTCCCTTTGTTTTAATCTTCAGCAAATGCGTTTTAACAATTTAAAAATGTAGAGGAAAAGGTTTTAAAATAATAACGCGTCAATTAAGCATCAGTTAATTTCGCGCTTGTTTGCTGAATGCCGGGACAAAAAAAATTAACACTTGCACCGTCTGCAGTAAATTAAAAAAAGGAAGGGGGAAAAAAGGCGTTTGTTCAGTAGGTTCAGTCAAAAATGATTGACCTTTTAAACGACACAAAAGTTCGTTTTGAATTTCTTTTAAGTTGCGACAAATTATGTTTATAACATTTGTACATTTTTATTGTTTTTTTGTAATATTTATTTTAATGTTTATTTCACTTAACTTTATCATAATTAGGAATGAAGTCTAATACTATGTATTATTATTATTATTATTATTATTATTATTATTATTATTATTATTATTATTATTATTATTATTATTATTATTATTATTATTATTGTTATGATAAGTTTGGAAAACAGAACAGTTTACTGTGTTTTTCCGTCACCGTCCATAAAATCCTGGCTCTGCTCTGGGAGCTCCGGCCTCTGATTAGACCTCCATTATTAACTAACAAGTGATAATGCCCCGATGCTCGCGCAGACTTAAGAAGTCCGCGGCGCGCAGAGCCGCCAAAGGGCAACACCTGCTCCTTCACCTGCTCGCTCGCGGAGCCGTACAACTCCTGCTGCTGCTGGGGTCTAAATTAAAAATAAACTTCTAGGTGTTTTCTCTAATCAACAATTGTCAATGCCTCTGAGGATGACAACAACAGCCTTGGTGATCAACGCCTTGGAGCCGAGATAAATGGCTGCTGGGCGCGCTGCAGCAGTGAGAGCGCTCTGCAGCAGCCCTGCCTCTCTCCCCTCCCAGGCTCATTGTTTACTTTCTGAATCACTGTAAGCAAATGCCATCTGTTTCCCTCGCCGCTGTCATCTGCACCTTAATTACCTTGCCAACGGGCTAATAGAGACGATATTAAAACTACATCTTTTTGACATTCAAAGTAATTATCTGCATGGGCGTTGATCTCCTTTGGATGGAAGTAGCAGAGAAGGCCCGGCGCGCATTGGAAAGATGATGGATGTCCAATTCAAGGAATAGAAACTCGTTTTTTTTTTTAAAAAGCGACTTGGTCTAAGTGTTAGATTGAGACAAAAGAGAAAGAAAAAGAGTGTCATCCCCATTGTGTTTTTTTTTTCTTCTTTTTTTTTTTTACGCGGATGAATCCAGAATATGAATGCCAATGAAAGTGTGCCACTACTTCTGAAGGTGTTCACAACTCGGATTTGGGATTAATCCCATTTCCTACCCCTACGCCGTCCCTATTTTCCAATCTTTTTTCAGGTAGTGGTTAAAATATCCAACCATGATATAGGACATCCCTGACACATGCTGTGTTATTGTTTCTGGCATCAGACATTATTTTTATGCCTGCCAATGAAGCTAAAATTAAACTACTTTGATATATTGAAAGATAATTTCACAAAAAAAAAAAATTTGAGAAATTTCATTTGAACAGAAAAATACTGTTATTTGACGGCTTAATTAAATTATACCCTATTATTACATCCTTTCTAGACACAAAGCAAATAATAAGCCATTTTTGTTACATGAGGGTTCAATTTTATGTAACTTTAAACGTGTTGAGACGAACTGACAATTGTGAGCAAAATATAGGTTTTGCATAAATTCACACAATATAATGGTTATAATACAATGGTTGTTTTAATCAATGGTACTTTCCACACACATTTTACCCATCTATCCATTTATTTATTGTTTCCTGTGCTGAAAAGCACTGTCAAGAAAAAAACTAACGTTTCACAGATCTGTCCTCTAATGAATCTTTCTGCAGCGTAGAACAACCCAGTTCAAGCTGTTATAGCGTTTTAGATTTAGAGCTCTGGATGATTAAATGCAGTCCCGACTCTTTTCACTGGAGGAAGCCTGTTCCGATGCAACGGGACGTGCAAATAAGCAATGGAAACCTTGACAGGGGCTCTCCCAAGACGATGCCGCCCTGGGCAGTGAGCCCAGATCAAAAATCACAAGTGGTTGTCATGCTCCGAATTTTAATAACTGTATAATAAAACTCTTAGGACTAGAAAGCTGTTGTTTTGCTATGAAAAAAATGCTGTTTGTAGAAAAAGATTTACATTTGTGAGCCCCTCTATGAAAAAAAAAATCATTTTCAAAAAGATGAAGCGAAGGCCCTTAACCCTCAGCTTACTCCACTGAAACAACTCAAAGCCCCTGTCCCACACAAATGAAGGGTTTAAGTTTAAATAATGAGGGTTGGTGCATGAATATGAATTTAGCCGGGGTTTGGACAGAGGCTGTTGGTCCGGCAACGGAAATTTCATCTCCGAGAAATATGCATTATGATGAGGATTAAGCTCCCCCTATTCGTCCTGGTCCAATTAAAAATGCCCCCCATGCAATTAAAAGTGACTGTGAGCATTTAGAAAATCCAACATTCTTTTACCCACTTCATTAGGCCCATATGCATCCAAAAACCCATGCCATGCTTTCATTTCTTTCAGGAAGGCTACACAGATGAGTGGAGTTTTAACACCCTTCGGGATCACAACAAAGGCCATGCTTGACCCAACATATGTAGCAGCATGTTTCCGCTGCCCCCCGCACCCCGGCGGAGCCTTTTTCCTCCTTCTTTAGCGGCCTCTCCCAGCGCCGCTGCCCCGCCTGTGGCCCGGCGGGGCCCGGATCCCCTCCCGTGTCGCCCCGCCGCTGCAGCCGTCTCTGTCCCGGGGAGGCAGAGGTTAGAGTAGCAGTTAGACAAGGGCCTGCCGAGAAAAGAAAGCGGATAAGGAGGAGGGGAGCAGGCAGGAGGAGGAGGAGGAGGAGGAGGAGGAGGAAGAGGAGGGGGCTCACTCAAGCATTTACACGCTTGACGGGCACACCGAGTGTAGGCCCCGGGCTCAGAGACAAGAGGCTGTTAACCTGCCGCTTCACACCAGCTCCCCTGCGCCGGGGAAATGGATCAGGATAAATGCATTCCTTCAAATAAAGCAGCTTCAGCGGGCTTACAACCACAGCTTTCCCCTTACAACAGCTAAATGCAACCTCACACTGCAAAAACATATGTTGATAGAATTGGTTGTCATCTTTATAATAACCAACCATGAGGTGAAATCTGGCTTCAAAATGCCTTCACCGTTCATCCTAACAAAAAAACGTGCCTATTAAGAATCACAAAAAGGTTAATTACGCATCCAAACTCATAGAGATGCGACTGAAACATTTCAACCCAAGCTATGAGAAAAGTGGACTGGCTGCATCAAGGGGGCTAATGCCCCAACCCAGGAGACAGTCTTACATCCATAAGGGGTTTCTCCAACGATAAATTTAAGAGCACAGATTTTTAAGAAGCTTCAGTGATTCAAAAGTAATCAATGAATCAATCAATATGCTCTTCATCCGACTAACTATCTGAAAACTATGCTGGTATTATTTGCAGCCTGACATTAGTTAAAAGCAAACAGGGGTGATTTTGTGCTTTTATTTGATGCATACAGGCTTCAATTGATATTCAATTCAATTAGTATTTGGATCTGGATAATCCCAGAGTTTACACTGCAAAAAGAGAACTGAAAATAAGTAAAATTTTCTTGAAATTAATGTATTTGCCCTCGATTTGAGCAGGTAAATACGATTATTTGCCAATGGAACGAGTATTTTTACCCCTAAAATAAGATAATTAGACATATTGCACTTGAAATAAAATGATGGAGATGAATTGTTCCTATTTTAAGTGCAAAAATCTTATTCCATTGGCAAATAGTCCTATTTACCTGCTCAAATCAAGGGCAAATACATTAATTTCAAGAAAGAAATTCTTATTTTTAGGTCTATTTTTGCAGTGTATGATTACATTAACAGTGTAATTCTGGTCCTTTTCCTGGTTCCACAGGGTTTGGGGAGCTTCCTATGTATTTACTGCTTGTAGATTAGAGTCAGATTGCCTTGTATTGTTTTGCTGCCTAAATGTATCCCAGACTACCTTGAGAACTGCCTTGGGTTATATTTGCATGGTATGTTTTAATGAAAATGTACATTTGTCAGAAAAAGAAAGTAAACTCTCCAAGAGCTTTTAGTAATGGGACACAATAAAAAACAAACAAATCCAATGCTGTTAGTTAAAGAAAGAAGGAGTCAAAAAACCTGGGTGTGAGAAATTAAGCACATGTTCCAACAGCTGGGATCCAAATTCAACAGCAAATTTCCTCAATGGTCAATTTTCAATCTACTGTATTCATTTATATTTTAGTTCATCAATCTGTCACATCAGGAGGGATTCTGGTCCACTTTCTTCCCCAGTATTGCTTCAGTCTGTGGAATCTTGCAGATTTTAATGTCTGAGCAGGTCTGGACTTTTGACTGGGCCGATGCAACAGTTTGCAGAAACTCTGACACCATGATCTGTTAATTAAGGCATTTAAAAGCAGCATCTGCTCCGCTTGGTAGGATGCATATAGTTTATTTGGTTCTTCTATTTTTGCTTCATCTCTCTTTAACAAATAATGGCAGTGTGTGGGTAGAAATATACATAAAGTAAGTGAGAAACTATGAGTCAAGCCCAAAATTTTAAGTCACGAATAATCTTTTAACAAGTTTTTTTTTTTTTTTATCAACATGTTTCTGTTGACTCGAGGTTTTGGTTTAGCCCACAAAAGAGTCCTGAATTGAATGGGCTGTGGACGGAGCTCAAGATTAGGGTGATGGTGAGGAGGCCTTCCAACCTCAGTGATCTGGAGCTCTCCACCAAAGATAAATCATCAAAACTCCAGAGGAAGCATGTTGGTCAGCAATTAGAAGAAGGTTTTGATTGGTATAATGTCAACACAGAGTTTTTACCTGACTATATAAAAGAATACAAATAATTTTCACTTCATATTTTTATTAAAATTAAAAAAAAAAAAATTCCATTTGATACTCCTTTTACATTGTCTTGGTAGAGACATACCTGTCTCATTTCCTATCAGAAACAGACTTCTTGATCAAATGAAAATTATTTTCAGCTGCAATTCTGCCAGGGGCTTAACAGGAAATGCAATAGATTACAATAGATAAAGCAATAATTAAATCCTACTTATCAAGGGTGACGTGTGTGCATGCATCGCCATGCACATAGCCTCCAACAGGCTTTGGGGCTAAGCCATCTATAGGTCTATCAGTCTTGTTGATGTAATTTCAATCAATCAATCAACACAATCCTTTTTTACGATATTTTATGATAAATAAAATCGTAAAATTGCACAACAACATTTATTTTAACTCCTGTTCCTCATTGCATTAAAGGAAGGTCTGCATTGATCACATACGCCGATGTACGCTGTAGGGTCGTGTATGCAAGGCTGAGATGAGACGAGGGGCCACTTAATCTGAAGAGGCAGACAGAGGTCCCTCAAGCATCTCTTCAGCCGCTAGAATAACACTTATTTATACATGGGGGATAACCCCAGAGTGGCGTATGAATATTTCAAAGATTTGAAGGGTCTCTCTCTCTCTCTTTCTCTCTCTCTCTCTCTCTCTCTCTCTCTCTCTCTCTCTCTCTCTGCCAAAGCTGTTGGCTAGGACTCAGGCAGCCCCCACTTCACACACACACACACACATTCACACACACACACACACACACACACATTCACACACACACACACACACACACACACACACATTCACACACACACACACACTGCTCACACTCACAAACACAAAATACGTTTATCTGCCCCCGAGGTAGGTTGGCAGGGATTATCTTTGTTTAATGAATGGGCTACAAGTATTCATCAACACGGCGAGATTATTGGTCTCCCTCGCTCCCCATTCTGCACCCACTACTACACCAGCATATAACTCTGATGTGTGTGTGTGTGTGTGTGTGTGTGTGTGTGTGTGTGTGTGTGTGTGTGTGTGTTTTAGAGAGTGAGAGAGAGAGAGAGAGAGAGAGAGAGAGAGAGAGAGAGAGAGAGAGAGAGAGAGAGAGAGAGAGAGAGAGAGAGAGTTACACACTGCAGCCAATTAAAATGCGCTCTCCCTGCTCTATCCCTCCACATCTGCCTCCTTTTCTCCACCGCCGAATGGCGCAGAAAAGAAGGAAGCCCATGAATAGGCGCTCATTGAGATCACAGATGGAGTATGGCTTTCTCTTTGCTCGAAATTTGAGAAACACCATTGTTCCCAATCAAAACTCAATGTGTTCGCCGACAATGGCGCCGGCTTTGAGCTGCGCCGCTTCAATTGGCCTTGTTTTTGAAACTTGAAGTGTTCAGCACAAAGACAGGGGTTTCCTATATGTCACCACCAGTGTGTGTGTGTGTGTGTGTGTGTGTGTGTGTGTGTGTGTGTGTGTGTGTGTGTGTGTGTGTGTGTGTGTGTGTGTGTGTGTGTGTCCGGAGAGAAGCGGGGGAGAAAAAAAAAACACAATTAATATGAAGCTGTAATTACTCCCCTTCACGCCGCTGCACCCATTCAGGACCCCATCGGCCCATTTATTGCTTTCTCCCATGCGGTTGATAATCCGAATACCACCTTTTTTTTTTTTTTTTTATTCCAGGGCCTCCGCGGTGTGCTGAAGGAAAAGGGACCTGGACACGGCTAGAAATAAACGGAGCATAAAGGGATGCGGCCCTGAGAGATTGAAGGCGACGCAGCAATAAATTAGACGCCATTATTAAACTCTTAATTATTAATTATGCTCTCCGTGAGCGCATTAATAGCAGCTGAGAGGAGACTTCAATGCTCCGCCAGTTCCTGAACACCAGTTAATTAGGCTAAACACCATTATGTGAGGTTTTAAATATTAGGCATTCAAATTTGAATTATTAGTTAGTAAATCTCAGGCTCCAGGTGCTTTATTCTGGTAGCAAATGTTTTGGTTGGGTCTAAATGAAGATGTTTGCCCAGTCGACCATTATTCCCACCTTCATTATGTGTAGTTTGGGTCGGGCTATGAAGTTAGAAACAGTTAAACACTGAAAGTCCCTGCTGAAAATCTGAAATGTGTTGAAGTTTCCACTAAATGTTGCAAAACTGTAAAATATTACCAGGAAGTCTGGCTGTTTGGATGGAAAACATGAAGGAAATAATAAAGAGATGGGTGTGACAGCCTACTGTGCATTAAAAAAGATATTGTGAATTTAAAACATGACTGTTGAGTATTTGCATGCCAAAACATGGAAGTAATGGGGAGGTTGAATTCCCATTTAAAATGTGTCATGTGTCGATTTCTAATTCTAGTTTAAAGTACGATTTTAGAGTAGATGGCTACAGTGAACGTTCTTACGTAAAAAGACTGCAAAACTAAATTTATGAGAAAATAACTTTGCACATTACCATCAGCAAGCTGTCCCTGGTGGTGGCAGCATCATGCTGTGGGATGGTTTCAGGTAAACAACCAGCAACCCACCATTGTTTAGCAAGCTGGACCTGAACTGTTGCCGATGAGCTGCACATCTCAGCTGCAGCCATCAGTCGAGACGCCGCCATGCTAGAACTCATTTAAAAAGGTGAACATTTTCTGACAAATCTCAAATTATTGATCTAACTTGCATTATTAATTGAAATATAACTAACTAATTGGACGTTTTAGAAATTGTCTGGATGTAAGTCATTTAAATGTCTACAGGATGTTAAATTTACACCACGTGTACTCACGAATATTGATAAAGTGTAACCAAATCATATTAAATGTACGAATGGGTAACATCAGTTTTATTGGCTGATCAGGGAACCTTTTCTTACATCTAGTTATTATTAAATTATAACAAGAAAAACTACTTTAAATATATCAATTGTGTAATCTTGTGTTTTAGATTGGATTAAGATTAAAATTTCAAACATGAAGATTTTTTATTTGGTCCTTTGCATACAGTAACATTTAGGCTTTTTTTCTAAAGGTTAGATTTTGGATGCTCAGTCTCTGCATGTTTCATCCCACAGAGCTCCCAGTGGGGGAAAACTTCACAAACTTTCTCAATGCTTCCCTTTGCACGTCCTTCAGAAATGAAAGATTTTACATTTTCCTATCTTCCAATTACTTTAATGATGCACGCTCTCTCCTACTCAGCATGCCGGTGAAATCAACTCATGTATGTCAGACAAAGAGCTGAAAGACATAATAGAAAATCCCATGTTTGCCACTAAGCCCCAGAATCAAAGCTTATCTCAGTTACCTTCAATGCAATAGCAAATGATGAAATCACAGCGTAATTATACATTTTAAAAGTGTCATAATGACACTAAAAATAGTTAAATATTCAAAGTTAAATTTTTTGGCACAACGTCCCAAGAAATGTAAATGTTTGACTCCAGTTCTCAGATCTTTGCACTGGTTATATATCGTTTTTACGATATATAAACAATGTTTTTTGTTGGGTTTTTTTACTAGCAAGATCCCAGCCAGTGGTAATTTAGTTATACCTAGTCCCTTTTCCAGCTTGTGTTTATGGTACAATGAAAGAAACAAGAAGTCAAAATATCCTTAAACTCAGAATCTGTATACTATGTGGTATTATCATAATTGTGCTCTTTTATATAAGGTATGTATAAACAAATTATTTATACACCTGGCAAATTTATATAAAAAATAATTTTTGGTCTCTTTAAAGAAATGAGAGGGGTATCTCTCTCTCTCTCTTTCTGGAAAAAAAAACAAACAGTATAAAAGGAGTAGTAGTTTTGCTCTTAATTTATGTCTTAATTTAAAAATTACATGTCTAAAATAATTAGTTTCCAGCTCTATTATCAACAAAAAAATTCATTTTTTGTACTTACCGCATTGAAGACTGTCTTTTAAGTGTCGACCAGATTTTGCACGTTGGCACTGATATTTGTATGATTATTCTTTGGAGATGAGCTCCAAGTCCTTGAGGCTGGTAGCCCTCCCTGCCATCACCCTAATCTGTAGCTCTCTCATGTGGGGACTCTGGCCAAAATGTCATTACCTTCCGTCAGAAGAAACATGATAGTAAAAATGAACATGATTAAAAAAAAACTAAACCTTAAATGTATGTATGTGTATCTTGCATATGTGTATTTTTTGCAATTTTATTATCATAAGGAGCAAATTATGTCTTGCATTTGCAGTTTGAACCCTTTTCTTACTTTGTTTGCATGGAAAGCTTACGGAGTGGCTCTGTGCTTTAAAAGAGGCCATATAACTAAATCTGGACTTGACCTGAAGAGCGAACATCTGGTGCATTCGTAATCAGAGCAAACAACAATGAATTCACCCACGCTACTACATTTTTAATGCATTTCTGCATCACATTACATTTGCTGAATTTTCTGAATTTAAAACAAAGTAACATTTTCTTCTATTATAACTCACTGGTTGCCAGATTGTCCTCAGCATGAATTCTCAACTGCAGCACACAAAGACAGTGATCTTAAAGTGAGAAATGCAGGCTTTAAATCTCCAAAGATATCTCCATAATTATTTCCAATAATGGAAAAATAATTTCCAACAATGGAAATAATTATTGGTCCTTTTACAATCCTTTTTATTTCTAATAATGGAAATAATTGTTGGGTTCATTTAACTGGAAGTTGCAGAGTTTTCCCACCAAAAGCCAAAACCACAACCAAACTTCAAGAAAGTTCACAATGTCGCTTCAACCAGTTATTAAGATAATTAAAGCTAAAACAAACAAACCAGAAAGTTTCACTATTTGTGCATAAATTAATAGACATTATTATCTTACTACTTACCAAATAAATGTGATAAATGGTGACAATGAATTTTGACTGAAGCCTTTGACCTGAAGCACCATGGATTTGCACTGTTCTTTTATTAAATCTGGAGCAGTATTTGAAGCTAATAGCACATTATGTTAATGTAATACCTTAAAGTGGCACTAATCTAAGAACCAACAGAGAAAATAAACTACTTTCTGCAATCATTGCCTTTTCTGTGTGGTATTTAATTTAATTAGGATGCTATATTTTCTCTTTTTATGTACTGAATTATATTAATTCAGCTTTGAACACAAAAACCGCTCGCTTCAAATGTGAAAACAAGACCCAGTCTCACATATTCAAGATTTTAAAGAATTTAGAGCCATTTAAAAGCCAAACCTAATCAGATTTGTGACATGGCTGAATAAAATGTCCTCTGTGTTTTTTTTTCCTTTCAGAATAAAAATCAAAGTCTCTTCATGTCCATTGTGTTGCTGACAAACAGAGCCGCGAAGAGAAGGAGACGGAGGGGCAGAGATGACCCTCCTTTTGTGTCTGCACAACAGTTTAAGCTGCATAGATTCTGTTTCTTTGAGCAGAGCCCGCTTCTCTGAGAAAGTAAACTTGGGGGTGACCCACCAGGTTAGGCCGGTCTGGGATACAGGCAAGGATCCGGCGGTTTTAAGGATTGGCCGGCCGCTGAGATTTCAGAGGGTCTCACTTCAAAAGATCACTCAGGAATTTTGTTTCGTCGCCAGTGGGTTGCATTCTTGACCCCGGCGGGGCTGGTTAAACATCTTCGACGCTTTCCTCTTTTGTCGTCACAGAGGCAAGACAGCAACCTGATGTTGCCATCATTGAATCCCTGGCTGGGGAAGCCGGCAGAGTGAGCTCATTGTCACGCTTTCTCCTGACCCTCTTCCGTGTTGTTCATTTTAGACAGGCTCAGATTAAGACATCCATCCAAAGCAAGACAACACTTTTGAAATAAAAAAAATACATTTTTTTTGCTTTTCAAAATACGCAAATCCTCTGAAATGCAAAGGTCAGTAACATACGGTCAAAGTCTAACCATTTGTGCAATCTATTACATGAAAAATAAGATAATTGAATAATTGATACTGAAAAAGTAAAAGTCAAACATATTTCACTTAAATATTACTTTAGATTTGCATAAAAAACAGTTTTTGGTCACAAAGGCAACACGTCTGGGACGGAAGCTCAGATACGTCCCTCCCCAGCCATCCCAGCTCAATCATGGAGATCCCAGCGCCTTTATTAAATACCCTTCAAGTTTTACTTTTGTTAAAATCACAAACTTAAATCTATTTTATTGGGATTTTATGTTGCAGAATCAACACAAGCAGTGCAAAATTGTAAATTGGATTGAAAATTACATTTGGTCTTCACACTTATACACAAAGAAAAATCTGCATAGTGTGGCCTACTCTTATATTCAGCTCATCGAGTCAATACCTTGTAGTTTTTGCCTCTGTTAAACCTACAGCTCTTTTGGGTGAAATCTAACCAACTTTGCAGCTCTAGAGCAGCACAATTTTGCCCATTTGTCTTTGTAAATTCAGCTCCATCTGATTCAAATTTGATCAAGAGCATTTGTAAACATCCGTTTTCCAATCTAGTTCCAAATATTCAGCTAGATATAAATCGAAAAGATCCTCATCTGGATTTCGGTCTGGACCTTGGTTGTACTGTTCTAACACATAAATATGGTTTGATAAAAACATTTCCATTGTAGCTCTGGGTTTAATGTTGTTGTCCTGCTGGAGGAGGAATCTTCACCTCACTCTCAAGCCTTTTGAAGCCTCCAACCAGTTACTTCCCAATATTTCTCTGTATATTTCCTTCCAAGTTTTACAGCAGAGATGCTATGTTTAGAGTGTTAGCTATCCATTTGACCAAAGGTCCTTCCTCATTGTTTCCTGTGTCCCCTGGGACCTTTTGGCAAACTACAGTTGGGAATTCCTTCTGGTCTCTTGTTGCCACTTTCCCCTAAACACCAAAACTCACATAGTTGTCCAGTCAATACATTCCCCCCAACTGAGATGTGGATCTCTGGAGCTCCTCCAGAGTGCTGACTGGGGCTGTCACTTGCTCAGGGGGGTGGTTTAGGTGGATGACCTTGTCTATGCAGATTTGTTCTTGGTCCATATTGTTTCCATTTTTGGATGATGTAATGATCAGAGCTCTGTGAGATCTTCACAGCCTGGGATAATCTTTTATAAACTAATCTTGCTTTAAACTTCTCCGCATGTTTCTCCCCTGTCTGTCTCTCTGTGATGCAATTTGATCACTAATGCTCTCCTCTAAAGCCAAAAACAGCTGGAGTAGATTATAGACAAGTGGACTATTTACTAATTGAATTAATTCTAAAAAAAAATAATAAGTGTCTGCTTTTTATTTTGGTTAGGAGTATCAGACCAAAGAGGGCTGAATACAAGCTCATTTAACTTTTCGGCTTTTATCTGTAATAAAATGTGAGGCTCGTGCATTTTCATAGTTTCTTTTCATGATTATGTGATGTTTTGTGTTAGTTTATCATATGAAATCCCAATAAAAACAAAGTTCCTGGTTGTTACGTGCAAAGGCTTGAGGGTTATGAACATTTTTGCAAGTTGCTGTGTGTTTCTTCTGGCCTGAGAATATCTTGGGAAGTCATGAAACAATGTGACAAAGTACAAGGTTTATGAATATCTTTGCAAGTCACTGTATGACCCCTTCAGCGAGTTGTCATTCTGCAGTAGGGTTTCCTCCCTTCCCATTGCGATAAGCAAAATACAACAGCTAAACAGACGGAAATTATCTGTATCTGAAGCCTATAATTGAATATTTTTATGTTTATCAGAATCAAAACTTTGTTTCGCAGGAGTCTAAAGAGAAATGTTATATAAATGTCAACATAAACCAGCCATAAACCCGATGACTTTGGACAGCAGAAAAGAAATAACTTATGACAAGTTTGGTCAGGTACAAGAGAGGAAAATCATTATGTCTTATGGGCATATCCGACTGCATCACCATCATCATTCACGGCCAAACGGGGAACATGCTTGTGCACATTTCATTGAGAAAGCTGCACGATAGAAACTGTAATCTCACAGTTGAGAGGAGCTGCACTATGTGTGCTGAACCCTGAGGACTACTCGCCCTGACAGAAGAGCAGAGATGCACCTGTCTTCCTCTTTTATAACCACCTTCAGCTTCACGCTCACTGAGCTCCTCACCCTGTTCTGACCTCGCCTTCGCCTCGAGCCGCACGTGCCTGTGCAGCCATCGCATGGCGCTGCAGAAAACCTACACATCTGTGTGCACCCTAAATCGCTCAAATGTCATTTAAAGATATATCACTTTTTTTTCCTCAGAGCTTTGCAAAAGCTAAACATTTATTAAAGTAAAGTAGCTGCGCTCTTGCTAACTTTCAAGGTCTTCTTTGACATCATCAGAATAAATCTTTCCTGTAGGCAAATTAAAAGGATAGTTCATTGATGACATTTTGCTTCAAAGAAGGGTTTTCCTTGTTGTGAGTTGTCGGCGTCTTACCCAAAGCAGCAGAGATACAAGCCAACTTGTAGGAATAAAAAGGGGAATACATAAAAAAAAACATGGTTTATGGGAAAAACAACTAAAATCTAAATAAAAATTATTAGTTTCTAAAGTTAAAATGGAGGATTTTATTTAGTATCCCTTTGCACCATTTGATTACCCAGAAGACTGACAAAGTAACGCTTTCTATGTTTAACAAGTTGCAAAACTGCATTAACTGGATCCTGCCTGTTTGAAGCTGTACTTCCTATCATGGCATCCATGCTGGCATTAGGTAAAACAAGTGTGATGTGTCTCTAAATGGGAAGAAATTAAGATCATTTTGTGGAACATCAAGCCCCGTCATGTCTGTGAACGGCGTGGGTCTCCTGATCTGAATAATGTCTTTGAACTGGGATCAATGCAGCGATCTCCATGTTCTGCTGCCTCATAACAGGGTACATTACACGTTAAAGGATCAACTGACCGTCTGGGAATAACATTTCAACGCTCTATGAGGGCCCCCGAAGTGGTTAGACAATTATTAGCCGAATCAATTGGGCAGTAAGTGATGCCAAAGGTTTCAAGCATCTCCGGGTAAATTGTATGAGTGCTTTTCTAGTCATTAGAACTATTCAAAGTGCTCCACAGTAGAGTCACACTCACAAAAATGCACATACACCGATAGCACATGATTACATGAAGTTATTATAGAGAAGCAGCTGCAGCAATCAGTGGTGTACTGTACACTGCTTGTGAACGCTGCAGCTTTCATGTGACAAAAATAGTCAACATGTCCAAAGAATCCATGGCAGGCTGGTTTAGGTGCTGATCAAAATGAATTATAGTGTTAAATGCATAGAAAGGCGAAGGATCATCGGGTGGCAGGCTCAGGACTGCGGCTCAATGCCACCAGTGATAGTCACTGTAATTAACAGACATACCCTTTGACCTGCCTGGTGATGTCTGATGATCACTGTATGATGCAAAAGAATTGTGTTGTAGAAATCCACAGCATTGCAGTTTACTTGAACTGATGTATAGTTTTTTTTAGATCCTAAGCATCGAATTGTTAAAAGTTTGCTTTGACAGTGTCCTGAGAATAATTTAGATTTTCCTATCTAACAGCATCCTTCTTCAGTCTGAGACCATTGACGCCTTTCTATTGCTGTTAAGATACTGATTACACACTCTGGGGAAAAAAATAGCATAAGTAAATCTCTTAAAAAGTTTCTTTTCTCCAAGCTACAGGAGATATTTTGTATGCTGCTTGTATTGTGTTGTTTACCGGCTGTAAATCCAGTAAAAATTAAAATTCTAATGATTTCAGGAAAACAATCGATATAAGGCACCGTTATGTGCCTAAGTCAGTAAAGAAATTTGGCCTGTGATAAAATGATGTTGAAATGCGGTTTGAAAATTTTTCTCAAATTTTCTCCTGATACTAACTCACCATTTAGATAATTATATCATCTTCAAAAAATAAACACCACAAAATGTTGAAGCTTACAGAAGTTATGGCTTCTAAACATAAAAGTAATGACAAACGCACCTAAGCCTCCACACAGAGATGATTGCAGCTTCCAAGAACCAACACAAAATAAAAAATAAAATAAAAAAGACAGACCGCTAATGCACTAATCTTGATCCTTTATTCGTTCAAGTTATAAATTAGGAATGTTTCGCTGTAATCGGTTTTCTCTAAGTATAAGATTACAAATTATAAAATTACCTTTTGTGGCTTATGGAAAGCAAATCAGATTTTAATTGTTTAACTGGGGATTTTACGAGAGGTGCCTAAACATTTTTTTCCTGAGTATTAGCAGGATTTACGTTCCAGTGCACGGGTTTGTCCTAAAGGCAACATGTAGTCTGACTGAACCTGTGGAAGTGAGGCTGACTGAGCGCATTAGGTCGACTCATTCTTTGCGTGAGAAGCGACACAGCCACAGAGAAACTGACTAACGAACTAATAACTGAAGAAGCCTACAAAATATGTGAAGTAACTCTGGAAGAAGGTAGACAGAGCAACATGACAGCGACTTGGAGTGAGGTAAAATCATCAGATCTCATATAAGAAGGTAGACTGACATTATGTCCACTAATGCATAAAATAAAAATGAGAACATTGATGTGCACATTATATTGCAATAAAAAAACATAACAAAAATATACTTCTTGGATGATTTTTGAGGTAACAACCTGGTATTTTTTGCCTAAAGCTACTGATCTTATTTAGAATAAACTGGACAGCATCAGAATTGCAAAAGCCCTGGGGAGAAGACTAAACAGTTTCTGGTCACTTCACGCCTTCTCCATTATGTACATTTGCCATTTTGGTCGTCTTATACCAGACTTTTTTAGGCAAGAAAAAGAAGCCATCTGTCATGGGATGTTCTTGGGAATGTTTCATATTTGTTTAGACAACAGATAACTTAAATGCCTTTAATTTTTTCCTTTTCACATTGAAATGATTCAGTTGTGGTCTATTTAAAGTGGAACTGCAATGTTTTAGTCTGAATTCCCCATTTTACCCATTACGAGGTTGGTCCGAGAACAACTCGTTTTGGTGCTGTTGCTTTAAATCAACAGGAGGCACTTTATATCCACGCCCCTCCATGGTAATAGAGAGTTCAGCCATTTGTAGTATGCTGGGGGACGGTGTAATAAACAACCGAACACTTATCCATCTGTAGCTTCGGCATCCTTCAGTTTGGACTGCTAAATCGCTTCGACAAAAAAAAAATGCGGGAATGCGTGAGATCAGGAAGTTGGAATGCCATGACCTTATTTAGCAGCTCCGCAGCAAATACTGTGATGTATTTGTTCAAAAAAGGTAATAGAAAACAGAAAAAACTGAACAGCTTGAAAAATATGACCCAAAAAAATATATAGATATCTACGCAGCGCCTGGAGAAACTACGTTCAACTTTTCTGCACTCTTAGTGACTCCAAGGAAACATAATGTATTTAGGGGCTAAAAAAGTGGATTTTGCTTGACAAGTCCAATTTATAAATTTTTTTTTTTTTTTTTTTTTTACAATCTATGCAGTCAACTTTGAAAAAAATGCAGTTATGGGACTACAATAAATATCTACCACTAGGAGGTTGCTTAATCAGGTTGCTATATCCCCTGATTAAACCTTTTCGGTTTAATCAGGGGATATAATTAGTCATATTTTTGATTACCAGTGTGCCAAAACATGAGAGCAGAAACAATCGATTGAACAGGGTGTCAAATAAGAGCTTTAGAAAGATATTGTACATTCAATTTCCAAGATATTTATGTCTTTAGACAGAATATTGAACTAAAATGATAAACAGAAGAAGGGTAAATAAATAGAAACAAAATGGCTTGTTTATAAGTATGAAATGAAAGTGAATGGGTGTCAAATGGAGGTACGACTTGCCAATGTGGCACATTGACTTGCAGTACCACCAAATACACTTCATGCCAAATTCAGTAAAAATTGTTGATTGTTCTGATTTGCAGCTTATTATAATGAACATTTTAAGAACATTCATGAAAAGTTTTAACAAATAGCAATGGCAGGATTTACTAAAAGGGGCTTATAAGCTTGCCTGTCTTCAATGCTAGGCGCCTTTTTCGTTCGGAAACGTTACTGAGAGTGCCAAAATGTTTATTACAGTGGAAATACTAGTTGAAAACCTTCTCGAATCAACAGCTTAGAAAAAAGATCACCAGTGGAGTGTTATTTTTACATATTTCATCTTAATATCCTCAGATTGTGTTAGGATTAGAACAAAAGTTAAATGTCATCCATCTCTCCTGCTTTTTATTTATTTATATATATATATATATATATATATATATATATATATATATATATATATATATATATATATATAAATAAAAGAAGAAACTTGCTTTATAATCTGCAAAGCGGAAATTGCTGCTCCTCTTTATGATGTTTCAGTAGATTCCAGGTAGGAGGGTTTAATCAGTGAATGAGCTCCATTTTCCTTGAGGAAGTTTGGGCCACACTTTTTCAAACTTTGCCTTCAGCTGAAAGAGGAGCGCTGCTGCAGATGGAGGGCTAAGCCTCGGTGATCTCTGCTCGCTGGAGGCATCAAACTGTGTGGCTGACATTAGCAGGTGGTGTGAGAGGGAGGGATATTAAAACATTTGTTAGGAGAGGTAAGTGAAAGGTCTGGCCGTGGCAAGGGGAGATGAGACACTGCACGTTTAAACTCTGGTGTAAAGCAGGAAAATTAATAAATAAATAAATGAATAAATAAAAATCAAATATTACCTGAAATAATGGACTTGATGGCTCTCTGCAGCAGAATTTCCTTGAATTTAACGATTAATTAAAATCCCACCTTAGTTTTTGCTTTCTTTAGTTAAAAAAAAAAATCTAGATTGTAAATTAACCAACAATTCTGGAAACAGTGCTACTAGATGTGTGAAATATTATGTTTTGTCCTGTGGTTGTGTTACCAGCACAAATACCCAGGGAAAAGGGTCATCTTTTAGAAGTTGGTAGGTTCCTGGTGCCTTGCCAAAGTTCCAGTCGATGTTCAGATGAAGTCCTCCAGTTCCTGAATGTCACAGATTTGTTGTTTTTTTAAATTGTATTTATGAACGTTTTTACAGGGTGGAATTACTATATAATTTAATTAGTAAAAAAAAAAAATTAACCGCTTGAACAAGTTTGAATTTCTTAATTTTTTCTAATCCACACATCAAAAGTATACATTCATGCTCAAATATATACATGTACCACAGTATCCGTTTAAATGCCCCATGTGTACTTTGCAGCTCGACTGCACCATTTGTAAACCTTCTTCAAGATTCTGGCATAAATCTGGCTTTTTGTTTTATACTGCTGCCTTTTAAGCAAAGTTCACAACTTTGGGATTAAGGTCTGGGCTTTCCAGAAGCTCAGCGTTAGCCTGCTCTATCCATTTCAAAAACCTGCTTTCATGTGCGTTAGTAATCATTGACTTGTTTCCAGCACCTGACCAAAAATATTTCCCTTTCAATCTGGAATATGGTGGATCATCAGTCTAACAGAGCAAGAAAGGACCTGCTTTTTCAAACCTGCCGCTCCCCGCATTAACAACAAGGGAATTGCCTTCTAGAGGACGGTTTTATGGTCAGACGAGACAAAGATCGAGCTATTTAGCCACAACATGAGACATATGTTTGCAGCGATAAGGTGAGCCATTCAAACATGAGAACGGTGCACAAACTGGCAGTGCTCTGGGGCTTTCTCACAGCTAGTGTTGCTGGTGCAATGCCCAGTGTGCATGGACTAATTAAGGCAACCTCTGTATTCCTCTACTTCACCACCCATTACAGCTCGATGGTTGAAACCTGGACAAACTTGACAATTTAAATGAACTCTACTTCTAGCCAATAAGAGTAATCTAACATCCAGCCAGAAACAGGTCAGCAGATTGTTGATGGCTTCAAAATGTCAGGGCACGTAAATATCTGAAACTGGATCTAAAAGTCATGTGCATTAGAGAAAATCCACAATAAATTCAACCCAATTATTGTCTTAAAAGAATAATTAAAGTTGTTTCTCTCTTGAAAACAGAATGGTTTGGCGAAATAACTAAAAGCCTAAATTAACATGACATTCATTCAAACCAATGACAGGTGTATGTAACCCTCTGATGGACAGATTCCTCATTCATACTCAGAAACTATTAGGATAAACATATGGATGTCTTTTTTAAATAAAATTATACAGTGTAAATAAATAAAAGGGTGTGTGTGTGTGTGTGTGTGTGTGTGTGTGTGTGACTGAGAAGGTTCGACAGATTGCTGGGCAGGACAAACAGGAGTTTGTATTCATATATTTTATATAATGTATACCAAACTAGAACTAATACAGCATCAAACTAAAAAAAAAAAAAAAGGTCAGAAAAATAAAAACTAAGGATGAAAAAAAAAAAATGGATCAATCTGGTGTGCGGAGCAGTGCGCGCTCAAACCAGAGGAATCAGAGACTGACATCATGTCCCGTCCCCGCAGCGGCCAAAACGCAGGGTTAGGAAAGGTGAACGGGGTAAATATAACCCAGGACGGGCCGCCCCAACCAACATCTAGTTGTGATATTCATTTTATTACAATTTTAACATTTCCTTTTTATTTCAAACACAAAAACCATGTCCTAAAAAAAGTGGCCTCGGTGTGTCAAATGAGGAAACGGGAAGAAGTCCTTAATTTTTATTTATTCTCTTTTTCCTTGACAAAGATTTGTCTACTCAGGCTCTCAACACCATTATTGTTCTTTGTGTTGTGAGAGAGAACCATGACACAGCAGTTTGGAGATGTGAAGTTGTCAAGTGTGTGAACAGTTGAGGAAAATGGACAGAGATTTGGAAAGGTGAAAATTTGGCTGTGTGCTTGTGATATTGTCCTTTCTTCTCTGTGCAACACCAGACCTTCATGTACCACAAAACAGGCCTTGGGCAGAAAAGCTTATTTGAACACGTGTATGTGCGTGCATGTGTGTGCGTATGTGTGCGTGTGTGTAATTGGGTGTGCATGCCAGTGTATGCTCGTCAGAGATGGTAGCATATGTGTGTTTGTATGGTCGGCCCAGATTGTGAAGAGGGGGGGGGGGGGGGGGGGGGGCACGCTCTGTGACTAGTGTGCATCCAGCCGGTTCATCAGTCAGTGAGTGGGTTCCCAGCTTTCAGAGGGTCAGTTCCTATTCTTTAGCCTCCAGGAAGAGCGTCTCCTGAGGAAACAACTTGGCCTCCAGCAGAGTTGACCCTGGATCCAACTGGGTGATCTGAGGAGAAACACGGTGGGGAGGACATTGGACAGTCTTAGATTAAAACCCTGACACAAGCCAGTGGTTAATTTCAACATCGGTCATAATAACAAACGTCATTTCACACAATGAAAAACAATTGTTGAGTTATGTTGCAAGTTTAAATGAAAGTATGAAAAAATATATACTGCATTTACAACTAAGGAAAAAAAGACAAAAAGCAGGATAAAGATAATATTAGATACTATATTTTTTGGTATAACAGTAATCATCTGTGCAAGATATTAGTTCCAATGTCTTTATTTTCAAAACTCTACAAAACAACTCCCAACCAGCCTGTCCTGGGAAGTGGACCAGCAGAGCGTAAAGCTTGGTTTACACTCGATGCATTGAACAGGACGCAAGGCTGCGTGTGCCAACGGTGACCCAATCACGCTGTCCTCGCCCCCTTTTGCGGGCCCCACGCGCTGTCGCGACGCAAAGTTGTGCACCTCCGAAATCTTTGTAACTTGGCACTGCTCACGCGGTCTGTGCAAAATATTTGATTATTGAGTTTTGCTAGGGACCAGATGTGGATCAATCACAGAAGGTTTATTGTCTGCCTTTTATTCGTAGGAGTTATAATAAATTTGATTTTCATGGCAAGAAGTCAAACTTTTTAAGTCTGGCCGTGCAACTTACACATGCTCCAAAAGTCAGGATTTAGATAGCGTTAGATACCCCACGAGCAAGCTTATCAAATTTCAAGCCGATTGGTCAGAACCTCTAAGAAGGGTATGATCAAATGCAGAGCTTAGAAACGGCAGAAACAGGATCAAGATCGAACATGAAATCCAAGATGGCCGACCTTCTCTTTGTTGTAGAGCATGGGTGCAAGGGAGTTTGGTGTAGGTCTTGGGAAGTTCTATAAGTGTACCAAATTTTGTATCTCTAAAATGAAGTAAGGTAAATTAGGAGGGAGTTTTCCTATTTTTTTTTTTTTTTAACGATTTGAAAACACTTGAATTACTTAAATTTCACGCATAACTGACACCTATGCAAATTTTGTGAGTTTCATATATATGTTTAGGCCTCTGAAAAGCCACTTTATTTGATGGAAGAAAATAAACATTCAAATTTGCAGTGCATTCGCTGCTCAGGGCTAATTATTGCTTAAAGAAAACTGCAAGAGGTCCCATTTAAAATTCATCATAAGCCATGGAGGCAACACAGCAAACATGTAGAGGAAGGAGCTCTGGTCTGAATAAGACCAAAATTAAACTTTTTGTCCTACATGCTACAACATCAACATGCTTTTTTTTTGTGGCAAGAAACACTACACATCAGCCTAAACACAGCATCTCCATCATGTAACATAGCGGTGGCAGCATCATGTTGTGGGAATGCTTTTCTTCAGCATGGACAGAGAAACTGTTCAAAGTTGATAAGAGAAGGGATGGACCTAAACGGAGAGGAAGACTGGGGGAAAAGAAAACTGTTGCCAAAGACTTTTAGACTGGGGTGGAGGTTCACCTTCCAGCAGGTTAACACTAAACATGCAGGCAGAACTACAATGGGATGGAATAGATCAAAGCATGCTCTTGTGCTAGAATGGTCTAGTCAAAGTCCAGACCTAAATCCAACTGAGAATCCACTTAAAGATGTTAAAAGTGCTGTGCACAGAGGCAATCCGTCAAATCTGACTCATCTTGAGCTCATTTAGAAAGTATCGGTAAAAAAATGATACTAGATGTGTAAAACTGGTAGAGGCATAAACCACAAGACTAGTAAATGGAGTCAAAGGTGGTTTTATGAAACATTGACTTAGTAGGACTGAGTAGTAGAGCACAGAAACATTTTTACATAGGTTTTCTTTTTTTTTTAGGGGGGGGGGGTGAAAACTATTTCTCTTTGTCTTCATAGTCATGCAATAAACTGTTGGTTTATCCAATAAATCCCAATAAACTACATTGAAATTACCAGTTGTAACATAACTAAATGTTGCAGGGCATGTAAAACTCTCTTTCCCACCGTAGCTAAATCATTCACACCACCGCCTCTGATTTGACCATATTAAGTCAGCAGGGCCTGAGCTAATTCACTGCCATTAAATCCCTCTGTGACTGTCTGGTCAGATACCCCCAGTGATTCATACCAGAGAACCGTGTAGCTGTAGTTTAGTGTGTGTATGTGTGTGTAACTGTGAGCTGTGTGTATTATTCTAACATAATGTTTGCAAAAAAAAAAAAAAAAAAAAAAAAAAAAAAGGTTTAAGCAGAAATGTGAGCAGTAAGAGTCTTGTTACCCTGAGAGAATGGTTTGGTTTGTTTTCTTAAAAGAGCTCCGATCCAGAACAAACGGACGAAGGCTACAGGACAGGAGAGGTGAGTGTGAAAGAGTGAATTAACCAATGTGTTTTTAAATGGTTATTAAGGACTAATGCAAGCAGTGGAAAAAGGTTTTCAAAAAAAAGCATCTCTGATGGTGTACAGGAGAGAAACAATTAACGGCGCTGAAAACTCGCCATAAAAGCAATTGTCTAAAAAGGAGAGGAATAACGCCGTGCCACCCACAACGCCTCTGATCAAGTTAGCTCACATAAAGGAGGTCTGAGCTGTGTTTTACAAAACAGGACAATCCGACTCTCCCTGACATCCACCACCCCTGTGGGCCTCTTAGCTTATGTGAGCTAATCACTGGAGGTTTCGTGTTGCATTGGGCCAACCTCACACCTGGGCTGAACGGCGAGGTGGTGTGACACCGAGATGTGTCCGGGGCTTATCTGATCACTGCTGCATCAGCCCCGTCTGATTAGGAATCCTTTCCTAACCTCGCAGCGGGATAATTAGCCGGCTCCCTGTACCTGCTGTAGAAAGGTCAGAGGGCAAGCCGAGCGCCTTAAAGGTCACAACCCCAACAAGAAAAGTCACGGTCTTCACGCAGACATTGGTTGGGAGAGAAATATGAGCTGTGGCCATGAACTGAGCCACAACTCTACTTCTGCTCACCGTCTATAGGCTCATTTATTATTATTAGAGTTTGTGTCACGGTAAGAATCAGGGGGAATTTCTGGGTTAATGAATTTATATAAAAACGCATGAGGTGGTATGAGGTTCTTAGTGTATTATACCCTTCAGTAAAGATATCTTTCAGTGTTAAAACTTTAAAAACAGACAGAAATAGTATGATCCAAGTGCTTTTACTTAAAGCTAAAGAAGACAAAATTACTCAAACATCAAATTGAATGTTACTGTTCTAATTATAATCCAAAAATATATTTTCACCTGCTAAATATGAGCAGTTTCCAAGCGCAAACCGTGAAAAATATTCTCCCTTTGTTTTTTGCTATTTGTCAAGAGACAAGCCTAACAATCTGAGGTTTTGATGGTTTTTCTTGAATGAAAATATTTCAAATAGACAAATTTGCCTTTACTGTAAATCAGGGAAGTGGGAAGCATCTTTTTTTCCAGCCAGCAGTGTGTGGCATTGTATTGATTACAGTTAAAATTATAGTTTCAACAGCTAGGCCCAAAATTACTCATAGTTATGGCAGATTAGGATTTAACATTATTTTCATTAAAGCAACAAGTTTGTTTCTGATGGATAAAGAGACCAGCATCAGTCAAAAGATATCAAGCAACAAATCAGTAGGAATTAAGAGAATACAATATGTATTTCCCTGAATTTATTTAATAATAAAGTGACATAAAATGTATGTATTTCCTTCTTAAATAATCAGAGGTAAAGTATTTAGAGGCATGATAGCAATCAAACCCTTCTTATATTTGCTGGCCAGATCTTTGCTGTTTTCACCGGTGATGATTTATCTGTAAGGCCTCTCAACCATCACCCTAATCTTTTGCTCTCTAAACAGATTCTCTATCAGATTTAAGTCAGGACTCTGCCGGTACTGCGTGAAAACAGTAATATTACCAACACTCAGAAGAAACATGTTGCTGTTATTAAAAAGATTACTTTAAACCCAAACAGGCATGGGGTATGAATCATTTTGGGCATAAGTGTATAGCATTTATTAACTGCCGTTTAGATTTTGTAAAGTAGATTTAACCGAAATACGGTATAAACACCTGCTAAAATTAGTCATAGTTTTTAAGTGTGTACAGCACAGAGTATTAAACCAGGGTTTCTGTAATAACTAGACTTCTTAAGACCTTTTTAACATCATTATGATTTGTAAGCAGTATTGTAAATTACAGAAAATAGGTGGAATTAATAATATACCAAATAGCTTATATTCAACTTACTTAAGTTGAATATAAGCTGAATATAAGAATGAATATAAGAATATAAGTTAGCCAAATCTAACTTTCAACTACTGAAGTTGGTGTTTTTCCACCTATAGATAA
Source organism: Fundulus heteroclitus (assembly GCF_011125445.2). Lineage (NCBI taxonomy): Eukaryota > Metazoa > Chordata > Actinopteri > Cyprinodontiformes > Fundulidae > Fundulus > Fundulus heteroclitus. The sequence continues at coordinate 21,397,309 of NC_046369.1, read as the reverse complement.
CCAGATTGAGCATAGGATAAAACATGCTTTACTACAGCTAGCATTGATGGATTTTAGTCTACCACTGAAATACCTGAATTCAAGCAAACACTTGTTAAATGTATACTTTTTTTATGAGAAGCGAGCTGGCTGCAAATAACCAATAAGAATGTTTAGACTTTATTGGCCAAATGTCACCATAAACGGCTTGATTTGGGAGGAGAAATTTGTTCAGCAGTTCAATGTGAGGCTGAATGTTTGGCTTTAAATTCCTGCCAACAGGTTTTTTTTTATTGCCCTACATCAAGGGCTTTGTTGTTTTATCGAAGCCTAATAATGCCAAAATTCCTCAGCCAGAACTACAGGATATGGAACCAATGAAAGCCCCAAAAGTCAAAGGAAGCAGCAATGAAGGCCTACAATGGGAAAATGTGGCCATACCTAAGAGTTTTTAGTACCTAACATTAAGGTGATAAAACTAAGACTTTTTAATACTAAAAGAACATTTAGACACCCTGTATACCCTTATACTGGTTCTTTATCAAATAAAAAGTTTAAAATGCTGATATTGTATTTTATCTTCATTTTAAAACTGACAGATTTATCTATACTGTATGTAAGGGGAAAGCTGTCTTTCAGCCAGCTGACTGGCAAAGCGCAGCGTCAGGCACTGCATTAATTTAAAGACTTCAAACAGTAATAAAGATGACAAAATATTTAGTGGTTTTGAGACCATAACTTTTAAAAACTTGCCATACATCTTGATCCCAACAAAGAGCCAATGCCTTCACTTAAACGACATTTTGAGTAGAGGTTTAGCTAAATTTAGTCTAAATATTAGGAGTTTAGTTAGCAACGAGAAGGAATATATCTTATTATTATCGCTTTATCCACTGTTAATTCCATCATTTGTGCTTGTCTTTCCTAAAACCTGCCCCCCCCAGTAGAGGCTGTAAAAGGGTGAGAAAAGAGAAAAAGAGGGCAAGTGAAATAGGGGAAGGTGATGAGGATATATCAGCGGGAGATAAACTCCATCTCCCACAGGTGTTTGAAAATGTCACTCCGTGTGGAAGCTCGGATTGCGTTTTCATCTCCTCGCCCTCATTCCAATGTGTCATTTAGACTCTTGACTCCTCCGCAGGGTGCTCGGGAGCACATCGCCCGTGTACCCATCACCTAGTCAAGTGCTTCCCAGAGTAGCGGTGGGGGGTGCACGAGCCACGCTACAAACTTATTCCATCCCGAAAACGGGTTGGGGTGGGTGGGGGTGACGAACAGGACCGCTGCGTTCCTTTTCCCACCTCAGGAGCGGCGCGTCACAAATGGCTGCCATGCTAATGAACCCGACAGGCTGTTATGACACCACAGCATCAGGTAGGAGTAAATGAGGCTTTGTGGTGGAGCAGGTGTGTGTGTGCGCGAGTGCTTTTGAGAGCAAAAATCGGGGTGGTAGGGTTTGTGCTTGCGAGTGCACCAGGGAGAGAGAGCAGCATCTGACTCTGAAAAAGAGAAGTAGGGAAACAACATGCCACACTGACACAGGAGACAGCGCCATCGGTGATTGTTTACATTGTTATCCAATTAACAGACCATAAGCATGGAGGCATCTGTCAACAAACAAAGCTGTTGTTTTTCTTCTGCTCGCCTAAGCCATATCCTCTCTTCTCCTGCCTATACAGCCATGCATGCATTCATAAATACGCACATGCATACATACATACAAAACAGCACAGAGATAACATCTAACCTCGAGTCAATATGATTTTGAAATCAGACAGTGAAACCAATAAGGGGAATTAGGGGGTGGCTAAAAATATGACATTTGCTTCCTGAGCTTTTCATCTAACATTTAGAAGAATAACATCTGGAGCTAATTATCGACTGGGAGAAAAATCCCATAAATCAACAGAATAAGAGCTAAAATTAACATCTTTTTACTTGAGTAAAATTTTAAAGAGATAATAAGCGACATAAATGTGATACCTTGCATTACAAAGCCTCACTTAAAAACTGGATCCCGACAATAAAACAGATGGGGGCTTTTCGGCAATTTTCTCACTCATATCTCTTACTAATATATATATATATATATATATATATATATATATATATATATATATATATATATATATATATATATATATATATATATATATATATATATATATAAAAATCTGTGTATTAGTCATCAAGGAACAGGGTGTTAAAACGGCATAATTTGCAATTAATGCAAGGTTTAATTTAAACAGCAGTATTGTACGTCACTGGAATGAAATGAATAAAGCAGGCCGATAAGAGAGGAGGCGACACCGAGCAACGCTCCGCTGTGAAAGAGAAGAAAGGGAAAATAAACACGGGGCCCTCAAGATGTCCGTTTCCAGCACAATCAGACGTGCAGCTGAAATAACGCATTTTTAATGAAGCCATTACAGGCCCTGCTATGTTAATTAAAACCAAATAACTTGCCTGTTTTAAACTAGTGTTGTCAAGTGTTTATTTGGCCAATTACAAAAGCAGTGGGAGATCATTATCTGCTGCCAGGAGCGTTGACAGCATGTAGTGCTGGGGCGTGAACAGAGCAGAACAGAAAAGAGTACGGCACTACAAAGGACGGAGGGAAAAGCCTGGACTTGAGGGGGGGGGGGGGGGGGGGGGGTTAGGGGGGGGTTAGGGGGGGCAAGGGGGACTGAAGATTTAAAAAAAAAAAAAAATGGAAAAAGGAGAAGAGAAAGAAAGAGGAGTGAGGAGAAGGCAGCATGTGCTTTAATAATCAACTTAAAGCCATGAAAAAGTGTTTCTTGGCAGCTACATTTTAGGTTAAAGAGGATGCAGAAAAAAGAATAAACCCTAGAAAGACCAAAACTTAGTTGTGTGCCTAATAGTCTTTACGCAAAATTAACGGTATTTTAATATGCACTGAATAACATATTTTTTTCCAATGTTTATGTAAAAAAAAATAACATTATCAAGTAAAAAAAAAAACATTATCTCATGCAAATGCGTGATTTGTGTTTACAACTACAGCCATTTTTAAGGTATATTTATGTCATTTAAATCTCATTTTAAACAGGTTTCCAGGGATTACATTTTTCACCTCCAAAATTTCGCCAAAATTAGAAATATTCTGTCCAGGAGTGATGCTTAAAAAACTAGTCCATGCATTTGTTACTTCACGGCTGGACTATTGTAATTCTTTACTAACAGGAAGTCCAGAAAATGCAGTTTGAAGCCTCCAGCTGATCCAAAACACTGCAGCAAAAGTTCTGATGAAGATCTCTGATGAGGAAGAGTTCTGATGAAATCTAAAAAGAGAGATCATATCTTTCCTATTTCTCTGTAGTTATGCTGCTATAGGCTTTGGCTGCAGTAGAACTCTGCTGAGTTCTCCTACTGTTCTCCAATTTTGCATTATTTGTTGTTATTTAAACTTAACTTTTGTTTTTTTTACCCTTCCTTATGGTAGGTACATCTGACCTGGCATTTAGCTGCGGCGCCATCCAGGGGGGCAGATCTTGTGCCATTACCCTCTCTAACATAGAAAGTTTTCCTGGATCAGTGCTTCTTTGTTCTTTTTGTGTCTCTGTTCTGTCTTCTCTAACCCCCAGTCAGTTGTGGCTGATGACCGTTCACGATGAGCCTGGTTCTGCTGGATTTTGTCTTCCTGTTAAAAGGGGAGTTTTCCTCTCCAATATCGCTTCATGCATGCTCATACTGAGCATGCATGAAGCGTGCCAATCTGCCTATTTGAAGAATAAGGTTTATTTTTAGAGCAATAATTGTGCTTATGATGTACTAGACTGTGCTAATTAACATGAATAACCTAAACGAGACGTATAAGAATCACTCAAGACCTGATTTGCAAAAATGTTTTTACTTGAGGTGGCTTTTGGCTTTTCAGACAAAAAAAAAAAGAGTTAACACGCAAAAAAAGATAACGAACCACATTTACCAAATAAGTTCTGACACTGCGAACATTTGCCTTAAATAACTGATCAGCTGTTTCTGCTGTTGCCGTCTTTCTGGATATTTCCATAATGCACATAGAATTGCATTTCTTTCTCTACGTCTCTGGACTGCAACTACATCGCCAGTAGTAGTTGACATGATAGAACAATTACAAGTTGCCTGACAACAACACATTCCTAACACCCTCTCTCCATTTTTCTCAGATGTGTGGTCCATGCTAGATTGCAACCTCTACTTCCTGTTAAGTACAACAATGGGTAACGTTAACTTCTGACGAAATTACGCTTTGCGTAGCTTGGTTAATTCGCTCCAAACCAGTAGATGAAAACATGGCAACATTTTACAAGTTCGCTCAAAATTCTAATCACAGTTTGATAGAAAAATAGCTATTACAGCATTTACAGAACAAAAAACGGTGTGAATTCTTAGATTTGATGCCTTTAATGGCGAAAAACATAAATCAGATTTTCAGCACTGCCAATCACCGTTTAGAAGTAATAAAAGGAGAAAAATTGTCCGATTTCTGGCTGTCTGATGGGTGCATCACTAAACCGTAACAAAACTCTGTCTACTGGCTATAAATCCAGAATAAACTTCCTCCTATCACAGATGAATCTGATAATAGAAATAACATACTAAACTGCCAAAAATCTTTCAGCAAAGTAACAATAAACAAAACAAAGCGTTGAGTGAAAAGGGATTTTAAGAGTAGAACTTCAGCCGCACACACTATCTACCTTTTTAGAATAAGAAACACTGACTCATGTTATGAAACTGTTGTTACGATTAGATGGAAAGACTGTTAGAAAAACCCAAAGAAGCAATTAAAACAAAACTATTAAAAAGGAAACAGCTGCCTAACCTCCCACAAGATGTCCCAGGACTCTTTCAGATAACAAGAAAAACAAAACGCAGTAATGTAACAGATGTAAAAACCATTTCAGCACAGAGGACAGCTTCTTTCTTTGTCGCCGTTTATTTTTCCTGCATCTCAGGTTTTCCGTGGGAATCCCACGCTGGACGAGGTATTACGAAAAGGTGACATGCATTACAGTATCGCGTTGGGAAAACCAATACATGTGTTTGACATTGTTTGGGTTTGTGTGAGCGGCTGCACAGGAAGCGCCTATTGCCAATCGTTTTAATGGCAGCCTAAACATCTTTGCCACATGCTGAAGGAAGAAGACCTTTTTTTTATCCCCCTCTTTGCGAAGTATCAAAGAAACGAAGGGGAAAATCTTGAATGAAAAGCTAAAAACTGAAACTCAGAGAGCCCCCCTCCCCACCTCTTCGTCAAACGCGCTGACAGTCATAGAAACGGAGGAAGGGTTAGTTCCCTGAGCACTGCTAAGCCTGGTACAAATGATGCCAGTGTAAGGCCTGCTGTACTGCTGAAGAGATAAGCCTCTGATACCAAATGTTGAGGAAGACACTGAGTCCAAAATTTGGACACTAATAGACACTTATTGAAGAGGAGGGTAGCAGAAGCCTGAATCAGACATATCTAAACATACAAGTCATTAAAGGTGAAGGTGAAATAAATGTAATTAGGATCTGTAACCAGGTATATGCAAAAGTAAAGGTACATTTAGCTTTTTTTTTTTCCTCCACCCTGGTGAATAACACCATAATCCCGCTCCAACTAATTTCCTAAAGTTGGTTTCTGCAAAGCTAAATGAGCTGAAATGACAAAAACAGTGAGGAGAGCACAGACAACAACACAAAGAGTGACACTCCAGACTGAAAACTAAGAGGTTTCAACAGTTGTGCAGTCTTACAAATGCAATAGTGCTCTATCCTCTATCCTCTGAGCCTGGCAGAGCAACAGTGAGAGCGTCTGGACGGGATGGGAGCTTTCTATGCTCGCTCTCATTTAATTACAACACAGAGCTGCCGGATTAGACGGGGGCCTGTGTTCGCAGCCTCATACTGGCACTAACACTCGGCTGCTCGCCTTTCGGTTCCCTGGAATTATCTCCCATTTTCTACTTTTTAATATCGCCGCCACTTGTCTTCTCTATCCTTTTGTCTTTCAGACTGTTTCTCTGATTAAATCTTTTCTTTGTTCAAGCGTTTGTCCTCTCTGTTCTCTTCCCTCACCAGCTCGGCAATCACCATCCTCCTCAGGCTCCTCTCCCCCCCCCCCGCTCTCCTCTAATCCTGCCATCCTGTTTTTGCTGGAATTTCATCTGCGACTCAGGCACATCTTTATCTCTGTCTCAAACACATGTTTACTCTTGATTATAAAGAGACAACTGTGAATCCTTTAAGTGACAAAGTTGTGAGCGGGGCATGTGTTTGCTTGAAAATATTTGTGCATGTGTTGAATTGTGCGATGGCGACGAAAACGGGGAGTGTGAGCGACGCGTTAAAGTGTGTGTTAGGTGTTCGTGCCCCGACGGTCTCGGCAGACAGCGACGGCGCTCTGCCTGGGCAAGCCTACGCACACACACCTCTTTGCAAACCCCTGCCACCCCTGCCACATGCACTCCTGTCCTGATTAATGGAAATCTAGCAGCATGGCTAATTAAACTGGTAGTTAAAACGGCGCTCATTAGCTCGCTACCAGAGAGCGTGGCGACCAAGCCCTCTAATGACTGGGTTGTAGCTAGCTGATTGCTGCCAGGAATCAACAGAAGAGCCAAGGAGAATACCGCTGTTAGTGCTGACAACTGTATCCTAACGTCCTCAAATTGTACTGCAGGGACGACGGGCCGATAATAATTAATATTCACCGAATAATACATGCACACAGGAGGATGCAGGGACAGGTTAAACGTTTTAATAACCCGGACATGGGTAAACAAAAGCACTGGTGCAGCAGAACGTAAAACAGCAGGACTAAGATGGAGGGAGAAAGAGAAAAGGGGAAAAAAAAGAAAATAGAATCATCAAAAAAAAAAAAAAAAACTATAACAGATTATCTTTCCCATAATCCCGTGCATAGCCTTTGCCTGCGGTTTACCTCATGTCCAATTGAGAGAGCCAATTACATCTGAGGATATTTCTAACTGAGAGGATAGTTATAACTCAGTATATGTCAAATCCTGCTGTGTAGCAGACTAGAAAAATGAGGAGTTAAGCGCTTCCATCTTTATGAAAAGGGTTAACTATCGAGATTAACGACTCATTCGGGTTTTTTCTGTTGACTAAGAGCATTTACGATGTCAAGTTTTAGCATGCCACTCCATCAGTTAGCCATAGGGCAGATCCAAAATCCTCTCTGCAGCTTTAGGATGAGCCAAAACACTTATTCAACCTGCAGAAGAACTGAGCCACCGTAACATGTCGATCTAGTAAATAGTGCCAAATTACCTGCAAATTAGATTTTTCTTTCCCCTGTAGCTTGTTCATGTACATTTTCAGTAAGAGTTTCAGTTTGCACACATTTATTTTATGCTGGTAAGAGAATATGCTTGAACACTCACATTTCTACGAGGGAAGGTGGTGAGGATCTTAAATTCTTCAAAGGGGAATCCTTTGGAGGCCACAAAGTCAAAGAGGACCTGGAGCTTGCAGCTGCCCAGGAAACGCCTCTCCAGAAACTCGCCACTCGGCGTGCGGATTCTCAGTTTGCTGATTTGTTCTCCCGACTCCTCACCGGGCTCAGGCGGTAAAGCCTGCTCCAACGACAAACGAATTGCCTGAAAAAAAATATAGAAATCCAGTGTTTTTATTATAATAGTCATTTGAGGACTTATAGAGACACAGAAAGCAGACCAAGTTTGCATACAGGTGCTGGTTAGATTCATCCAGGTGCTGCTTAGATCCAGCTCCCTTCAGGGAAGCTACAGCTTCCCCTTTTACCAGGCTTACCACATCTGTTGTGAGAATATGTTATTTCAACAGTTTGAGCAAAGTTTACACAGATTTTTATCACTTTGACGTGTAATTTAGTCCGCTCATATTTGTTTAGCTAATCATCACAAACTGACCACAACCTTTGCAGCATTCAGCATTGCCTTTTATTTACCTTTTAATTACTCATTGAACAATGTTCAAGCGTGAGAGGGATTTCCAGGAACCATGTAAATCCTGGCTGGTCAAATTTAGGCTGTTGTACATTTAGCAATGCAAAAAGACACGTAATATATAAAAAAATATATAAAAGAAAATCAAGAAAGTAAAAAAAGAAAAAAGGGATATGTCATAAACTAAACCTCAAACATCACAAATAAGCACCTATGTACTGTTTATCATCTACCAGGAGAAACATAAATTATTGTGAAAATAATTAGTCCATTGATTATACATTATACAATACATTAAGAATAATGCAACTCAAATCCTTGGTGTGCATTGGGATTGTTTACTGCCCAAGCTATTGTTCAATTATTGGCCTCATGATAACAGAAATAAAAGATGCATTTATGTTTCAAAATCTGCCAGAATGTAATTATTTGTAATGTTTAGCAGCTAAGATGCACACCTGAAGGTAATCGGTGAGGTGAAGTACCATTTTTGAGGCCAGCAGGGCCTTTGCTTTAATAAAGCTAACTGTGAAGCTGGGAGAATGTCTAATTTTACATCTGTTATAGAGCAAATCTGCTTCTGACACTTCAAGGCAACCAGACCTGGTGTCGTCCTAAGATACAGGGACAGGATGCTTTAAAAAAAAAAAATTCAGACCATAATGCCTTTTATACCAGCGAAACATAAAATACAGGCCAAAGGCTGTTTGATGCTCTGTCGCTAAACATTAATTAAACAACCCAGTTGTCCTAAGACTATTATTATTAAATTAGCTGCCCGGTGTCTCACCCCGATCCCTAAAGCCTTGTGCAGCTCAGAAGGTTGCCAAGTTTCATACAAGTATGGTAAACAGCACCGAGTCCGGACTTTCTTCCTTCTCTGACTTCCCGCTCTGCTAAACTGAGACTGATTCTGCCGAGTATCTCTCTATAGACGATGGTTTTGTGTCTTTGTTTGATACAGCCAATATATATTTTTTAGAGACAGTAAATGCGACAACACGCTCTACAATAAACTATGTGCGGCTCATCGCGCACAAAGACAAAACATCAACTGTCATCTTTCACAGCAAAGCTAATCAATCCTCCTGAGCTCAAGAAAAACGTGCTTCAGCTGCTCCCCTGAGCGTCCCGCTTCTTTCTGCTCCTCAACCCCTCACCTCCTCCTCCTCCTCCTCCTCCTCCTCCTCTCCCGCCCGCCCGCTTGTTGTTCCTGTTTGGCCAGCCGGGGAGCATATGCTGTGACAACACGCCCCGGCTTTATTTACACACCATAATGCAATTATATTTCATAAGAGTGTACAACAGTAGCTCATTAGCAGCTTCTGGTGTTGGGTGGGCAGGGTGGGGCGCGTGCCGCACCGCCATCAGCTCCCCCAGGTATACGAGCTGATGCTGACTGAGTTAAAGGGGCCCCCGGGGGACAGAGCCACTCACACACACACACACGCACAGATAACAGACAGAAGTGTGCATTTTGGACATACAAATGCACTGAGTGAAAACCATACAGGAGCATATCCACCCACACAAGTGAGATAGCGTCCCACAAGAAACCGCGGTACACGCGTTTGGTCAAGCCTCGGGTCCTGGAAGCTCAGCACAAATAATCAGGAGCATCTCTCAGCCTATTCACCTGCGTCAGCAGCTCCGCTCGGCTAACCGCAGAGAGCAAACAGATGACAAGCAGGGGGAAGAGAAGCACCTGACAGCCACACAACTGTATGCTAAGACCCCATGAAGGAGGTAAATAATAATGTCAGCTCACATACAACCACACCCCCAATTCAGAGGCTCTTACTTTCATCTCCCTTTTCTTTGCACAAAGGCACAAAATCACAGGGAAGGCATTCCCTCTAGCATTGCCCTCTCTCTGGTGGCACTTTTGAGTTTTTTTTTTTTTGTTGTGTTGTGTCTGCACTTCCTCCACCACACGGTGTGCTAGGTCGGTGCCTCATAAGACTCAAATGAAAACTGTAAACTAAGAAAATAGGTAATTGCTAATTAGTAAAGGGAGGAATAGAGGGCTCCTCATTAGGCCGCACAGTGTAGATGTATTGTAGAACAATAGGGATTAAGAAAAAAATAAAACAGAGTAGCCACTATTAATTGTTCAGGTAAAGATAAGCAACGTTTTCTTTGATTGAAGAATAAAATACATTTGATATCTAATCAAAATAGAAAGATCAAATCTGCTCCCAATCCATTTACTCATCTATTCTATACACTTAGGATTCCATTTCTTTGTTTTTAGTCTGCTCGGGTGTAAATACTTTTTTTTTTCTCCATAAAACCTAAAAGAAAACATAAAGAGCTGCTAAACATAAAACTCAACATCTTCAGCTGTTACTGTAAATTTTCTCTTTGGGGCAGAAATTGGAGAGAAATTACTTAAAGTTAGCCACTTTTAATTTTTGACATATTTTCTATTGTCAATTCAAGGAACCACTACTAAACATAAGCCTGAACATGTTACAGTAAAGATGCTCTATTTTGTCTTTCTCAGTTTTAAACCTCTGTCTGTAGTGGAATATGCTGAATTTGGTAACGTTAACAGCCTTTTAGCTGTCTAAGTCACAGACTCCCAATCTCTGGGGCGCACATACAGAGACGGTTGTTTACGGTTAATAAAACTAACCGTGTCGACCCTTAAAGACGTGTCCTATTTCAAATTAATAGTAAAACCTTGTTTTACAGTGACTGCTCTCACACACAGTGTGATGTTGTCTCTGCTCCTGATAGAAATAATGACTGCTCACAGCAGAAAGGCAATTAAACATAGTCTTCATGGCGGAGGTTAATTATAGTTCAAAAAGAAAGATGGTTAATTAATGGCCAACGTCAGTATTGGCTAGTTTACAAGACCGGAAAGAGGTTAGCCACAAAACACTGATCAGTGCATCTATATTGTAAAACAATGTTTTTATGTCTTTAAAATTTTCATTTAATGCTGCTTTTTAAGTGATCAGGGATACATGTTACACTTCTCAGTAGGTTAAGAAGGATTTCCTCTATCAAGTTCTTAAGTAGAGCCATTATAAATGTACAAAAATATAATTAGAAATAATCACGTGTCTTCTGGTTAGGATAAAGTAAAAAAAAAAAAAAAAGCCAGTGCTCATATTTACTAAATCAACAGTCTGTTAGCTTAGGAGTGCCAGTAAATACCACAGAACTTCCGTGAGGAGAAAATTAATTTAAGATGAACTACATGAAAGACAGCAGGGGGGCAGTTGTGTGGTATTGTGTAATGTTTTCACTGAGTATTGTTGGCACAATACAATGAAATAATTAAGAAGGCCGGCTCTGGAGCTCTTTTGTTGTCATCCGTTTAACTTAAGTGACAAATCATCTGAGCGAGCCAGGTCACCTAATACCTCTGCCTGCTTGGGGCTTCCTGCTGTTGAGTAAACAACAATCACTGAGGACTACACTGTATTAATCTGGACTGTACAACATTGGTGCTATCACTACCGACAATTATTACTTTCCTGAATGCAAGGCATTGTGTCTACCTGTGTGTGTTTGCCCCTATTTCACAGACAATAATTGTTTTCAAGTGAATGTGTGTGTTTGCTTAGGTTGTGCGTATGTTTGTGCATCGACCAGTTTCTGCGACCTGCTGCCGTCTTTTGTCCTTTTATTTTTGAATATGGTGTTGTGTGTGTGTGTGTGTTACCCGTAAAAAGCAGTTATACAGAACAATGACCGTGTTTATGGACTGAACATAACTGGTATATTTTGTTCATTTGAAATTGATATCAGGCTGTAAAACCTCACCACGCAGGCATCACTGACCGGCAGGGTTCTCCAAAACCACAATGTAATTAACTGATCAGAGCAAACGCGCAGAAACCTAAATAAATAAGATGGCAAGATGACAGTATGCTGTTCTCACCTCCTTCTCTTCCTCCTGCTCCTTCTTCATCTGTTGCAGACGAACCTGTTCAGCTTCTTCTCTTTCCTGGGCTTCCCTCTGGGAAAGAAAAAAGAAAAAAATTAAATGGGTCAACAAAACCCCAATGGCTGCTCTGCTGACTGCCATGTGATTCCAAGACTGTGTCACTTTGCCTTGTTTAATTATTAATCGTGTTTTATCAGTGATTTAAACCGGCTGGTCTCTTGATATGCACAAGGTTCTTAATCCAGAACACACAATCAAATTACACCTCAAATAAAGCAGTGCTTTGCAAAAGTATTCCTGACACATTTTTTCCTCTTAAAGTCATCAATTTCAAGGGGTTTTATTGAGATTTGATATTGTAGAGAAACAGAGTTGAGCAAAATCGTACCATGGGAGGATAATGATACATGGATTGTAAATGTTTAACAAATGCAAAACTGAAAAGTGTGGCATGCAGTTTTCAGTCCCCTTTATTCTGATGCCCCTAATTGACTTCAGAAGTGACAATATTAGTAAATTTAAACAGAAGAGTGTGAAGAAGAAAGCCTTTCCTGAAGAAAAAGCAAGAAGTACTGTTTGCTGAAGCCGCTTTGGTTGGAGGAGACAAAAATGTAACTTTTTGGCAAACAAGCAAAAGGCTCTGTTGCAGAAAATCAACACGGCACATCGTTCTGAAAAATAGTTGCATCATCATGCGGTGGCAATGAGTTCGTTAAGTAGGGGAAGGAGCACTAATCAGAGTTGATGGCATGATAGATGGAGCTACATGCTGAACAACACTGGAGCTGAACTTGTTAGAAGACTCCTTTTTCAGCCCGTGCTCCATAGTTGTTGCCATTAACCTTATAAAGATGTCTTAAAATGCTCTTGTAGCTCTTGAAATGCGAGACTCCTCAGGGAACACTTAAAAATAAAAGGAATTGGAGGTGCTGCTATTGCCAATAATTACTCAATTTACTTTCCTAATGAAACAATAACTGAACAATAAGCACCATAATGTCTAAATTTAAGTGTTAAATATGTTTGATATCACTTATGAATCATTACAAAAAAAGCAAAGCTCAAATATTTCATAATTTAAATATTTTACCAAAGCAAAAAGTATTAAAATCAATAGTTTAGTCCACGTCAATGTTTAATTTCTGTATCAAAGAAAATAAAAAAACAGGAGTATTTATTTTATGTTACAAGAACAAAAACAGGAAATACAAAGTAATTTATGGTTTCTGATGCATGAACTAGTGAAATATTATCACAAGTAAATGTAAAACAAATCAACTAAGAATAGGTAGAGATTTCTGTTTTATATCTGTATCAAAAACCCTAAAAGCCTTGAAGCTAGAATAGCAGGGGGCTGAATATAAATGTACACCAAATTTAAGATTTCGATTTGTCCAAGTTTTTAAAACTATTTTATGTAGGCCAATTACATAAAATCTAATAAAATAAATCAAAAAATGTTGCTGTAACCAGACAAAATGTGATAAAGGGTATAAATATTTTTTGCAAGGCAATGCTATCATGCCATTGATTCAGACTCTCAAAAATCTCAAAGAGCGCTTTGGATGGGAAAGAAAATCCAACAAATCAAACACAGTCAATGTAGAGTAACTTCAAAGACTGGAGATTTAAACATGTTAACTCTTAAGGGAAAAACAAGCTGCTACAGCATGGAGGCAAAGACAAATACTCTTTGTTCTGGACGTACCTTCTTTCTGTCAGCCTCTAAGGACAAGCGATAGGCTTCATCCTGTTCTCTCTTCACCGTCTCCCTGGCCTCGCGCTCGTCCTGGGTGGAGGGAGAAAGAGAGAGTTGGGCCTGTTTAACTAACAACATAATAAAAGGACACAGCGAGAACAAAACATCTAAGCTGAGGTGCCGCTTATAGAAGCCAGGAAGAATCGGGGCAAAAGAAAATGCAGCATGTCAAGTGTGGTTACGTACAAACATCAGGTATGAAAGAGTAGCAGTAGAAGGGATTTCATTGTGACTGGGCTGTCATTTACCAGACCCCGAACCTCTTTTATGTTTCCCATTCTCAGTTTCACCCTCCCTTTCTCTTTCATTCACTCTGCCCCTCTCTTCCTGTTTGTACAGAGGGAAGGGGACAGGAGGCCTTTCTCTTTCTACCTGCTGCGGCTACAAAGTGTTTCATAAAGAGTCGGTCTAAATACGAGTGTCCCATTGTGTTAACGCCGCACAGCCATTAGTTTTCTGTTTTCTGAAGACCCATGCTGTGTGCCGACCCGGATATGGCAAAGTACGCTCATTGTGACGACCAGAGGGCTACTGTGCAGCTAGGCGGCTAAGCAAAATGGCAGCGTCTATTGTCGCATTGAATCGGGAAAATGCAAAGATACATTTGTGCTTCGGGGTTGACATAATAGAGGAATACTGAAAGGAAACTGTAAAAGAATGGCAGAGAGGGACAAAAGCTTCAAAAGTGCCTATCATCAATAGACTGACCCCAAGTCACGCAAACAGGTCATAGAGTCCGATGTATGATACTCACTTAAGCGCTGGTTAAATATGTTCCTTTACTTTTAACAGACTAATGAGAAGCAGCATAAAGCAAAAATGTTCCTCACACATGTATCACCACAAAGACTGTGATTCAGAAAGCTTTAACTTTGGAGGAAAAAAAAACAAAGAAACAGATTTTCCACAATTAAATCGTGGCTACTGTTCAAGTTGGCACGACAGTTAGCATCTTTTGGTGTTGATGATACACTTGGTATTCACGGGGAAAAAAAGAAAAGAAAAAAAAAAATCAAGCTGTCACACATTCAATGTCTGCAAACAAATAAGAAATTTAAATGGCTCTTCTTAATTTCCTTCTCGATTTTGGGAAGAAGAAGCTCAGAGATTAAGCTGCTTCCAAAAAAAGTTGGGATGCTGGAGAAAATGTAAATAAAAAAAAAAGAATACAATTGTTTGCGTAGTATTTAAAGTCTCCATATGATACTCCGATCTGGAGAAATGTTTTGTATTTGATGGAAAACAACATTAGGCCTTTTATGCATTGTTGTTTCGCAACTTAAATCAGCAATTTGTTGTCTTAACCAGTAATGAAACTGGTTTAATCTACTTCTTCAGTAATGGACAACAAATATTAATATAAATAATAAATAAATAAATATAATATAAATAACAAGACTGATAAAGGGAAAGCAGACACATGACTAAGTATCTAGAAAATCATTCCTAATACATTACAATAAATCATGATGATTAAGAATAAGTGAAGACCAATTGTTGGGTCCCTCACGGTTTCATTTTGGGTCCTACATTTTTATATTCAAAACAAAGAGACAACCGCCGAAAGACTTTAGTGGTTAAGATGTGTAAAATTGCTTAAACTAAAAGTATTAATCTATTCATTCCTTCAATATAATTGCTGTAGCCTAACCTCAATGAAAAATTGTATGTAAAACATGCATATGACTTTATTTGAAAACTATTTTACACATCTTTACCAGTGGCTACAACAAATTTGTTCACGCCTATACACAAAAACGGAGAAGGCAAACAATAAGGCTCTTTAAATGTCTAAGGAAGTCATCAAGAAACCTCAATACTTATACACTACAAAAGGTCCTCTATCCATTTTTTTCCCCGTCACATTAAATGTTTTCTTAAAAACACGACAAGGCAGCTGTTCTAAATTACCTGAAATAGCCAACTTCTAAGTGGAGCTTATACATGCTGTGTTAAAGACTGAATGCAGGAAAACTAGCTTGCTTTGTTTGTTGAAAAGTCATTGGACAATGTTGTATTTTATATTGTTTGTCACATTTAACTTGTTGATTTAATTTCTGTGGGCTTGCTCTTAAAGAGATCAGAATTAAAGCAAGGCGTCTGGATGTTGGCTCTTGTTTGGCCTGCACACTAGCATAATGTTAAAATCCGGATGTCTGCAAAATACCTCAAAGGTATGGTTACATCTGTGCATTACAAAGGTCCTCATCAATATTGTATGGGGGCTGTTTTACACTTTATAAGATGGTCATGCAAAAATGACCACATGCAGACCACAACACCAGGACTGAGTAGTCACTTGGTTGGTAACTACTCAGCTAAAACACAGACAACCCCAAGAATGACAAGGAGCAGCTGCTTCAGCTCCAGACGGACAACAAAGGTGGTGTCAAAGAGGTATGCCTGGACTGAGTGAGTCTAAGTCTGAGTATTCACTGGAAATGTGGGCTGAGACAAGGTAAAGAACGTAACAAGAAAAAAGCAAAGCAAACAGCACCTTCACCAGTACATTCTCTTGCAAGGATGCAGATACTCTTGCTCTGATTTCGAAGAAACATTGCAGCAATACAGTCCATGAAAATATTAAATAAGACTCCATGTGTTCATTATTTTGCTCTTAAAATATTAATTTTAGTTATTTCTCACACAATGAAGACCCTTTGTGGGTAGTAAGCACCCTTCTCAAAATATATTTGCTTTACATTTATAATAAGGGGAATTCCAATTAATTCCATATTCCATTCAACAATCAAAAAAAAAAAACAATAAAATAAAAATATTAAAAGCAAAAAAGATTGCGGGCATGTAAAAAATCTGCCAGACTGAACAAGACTGAATTGTCAAATGTCAATAGCGCTTCAGTTGAAACAAAAATGTGTACATACCACCGAGTGCCACCAGCACCAAATGTCTGCTAAGATCTTCTTCTTAACCAATCTGTGAAATGCTAAGTCTTCATTTTATGCCAGTTTTGGAGTGTTTACTCCGTGCACATCTCTTGTGCAGCAGCTTGTGTTTGAACAATATTTAACACTTGAAGACTTTTTGCTTGCAGAGCATTTTACTCAAAAAGGGGATGGATATTGTAGAAAAACATGCTCATGTCTAAGAAAATACGAAAAGTATCCTCTTGGTGTCTATAAACTGCTATCCCTTTGGCAATGATAATAATAAAAGTCTAAAACCAACCAGTCTGGGCACAGAGAACATTACAAGTACATTCCCCTTCCTAAAAAAGCTGCTACTAATGATTGTCTTTCACCAACAGTGACAAATCCAAAAAGAGCCACTAAACTGTTCAAATATTAACAAATTAGAAACAAATGCTGCTGCTCAGTACCCAGGAAGTGACAGGAACAAGTTTAACCCTCAGGGTGTGTGTGAGAGAGACTCATTAGCTACACATAACTCATGCAAAAAAGATGTTATGATTCTCACAGCTGCATTGTTAGGGAGTCTGTTTGGTTGGCTGACTCTGCAACAGTTAACTAATCCAGAGTGACAGCCTGTCATCTGTAGATACAGTTCTTAAAAAAGTTGAAGAGTTTGAAAGCCTAACAAAAAGTTGCGTAGCTTGGAAATTCAATAGTCAAACGAAACTGCAACTTACCGTTTCCACAACCCAACGTCTCACGTGGCTAATTCAATTCTGGCAGAAGGTAACATGTATAAAAGGTAACGTTTGTATAAAATACAGTAATGTAATGGTGTAAATCTTTATTTTATTCAAATTCCACTAAATTATTCATTACTCCCTTCGGGTGGATTTTATTGTGGAAAAATATTCTATGGATCGCCATATCGTCACTGTTCTCACCACTCTTACAGCTATGTACCTCCAGGTGACAAACTTGTTCATATACATCCAATCAAGACAAACACTTATTTCTACAGATATGCTGACGCACCGATACTCAGCTAACCGTAATGGTTGAAGGTCGTACAAAAGCAGGTGACTATTACATCAAAGTGGCCTCGCCTACTTTGATGGTGGATTGAGTCTGAATTTAATAAAGTCAATCAAACGATTAGGATGGCTGCGCCCTCTGGTAGCCTACATGTTAGCAACCAGGTGTGCTTGAAATGCCATTTTTCTTAATGCAAAAGACAAAAATACAACAGCAGAAAGCTTTTTTTTTTTTTTTTTTTTTTTTTAAAAAAAAGATTTTCCTCAGTGTACTTTAATATTTTTTCAAAGTAAAACAAAACAGACTGAAACAGCTTCCTGGAATGGAAGCATAGTAAACTTCATATAGTGACCTAGAAATAAAAACACCCAACGATTACAACTGATCTCAGAAGTTTTTTTCCAAAGACTAAAAATTAAACTGAAGAAGCAGTTTAATTTATTATTGAAAAATAAATAAGAGAATGACACATTATAAAGAACTTCCTGTAATGAATCCTACAAAAAAAAGTATAAGTCTGAATTACTTCTTAAAAAAAAAAAAACATTGTTTGCCAACGGTTTTCCTATGAAATTTACTGGTTGCAGTCATACCTCATCTTTGATGTCCTCTTGCTGTTGTGCTGTGAAAATCTCCATCGCTCCCATTAACCTCATCATCAACTCATCCACTGTTGTATTGCCTGAGGGGAAAATGAGGGCAGAATATAAACTCTCCGGCGCATGATTTCGACAGTCGATGCAGACATTTCTTTATCAATAACAATAAAACATTTACCTTGAATAACATTTAGAACTTCGTTGGATGTGCGTTTGCCCATAACTATTAGGAGCAGGGGGAACTGGTCTGTCTTATATGTCCGTATAGTCTGCGTTACCACGCTGCCAAAATGCCTCGTACACATGGTGAGAAGTCTGGAAAACAAACAAGATGATCTCAGTCATGTTCTGTTCAAAACGCTCCATCTTATTTCTTTAGAAATGTAATTATGTCATCAGCATTTGTACCATGAAATAATGCAAAAAAAAAAGGAAAAATACAATTAGCAAGTATGCACACATATTTTCCACAACAAATGAAAACGGTTCAATCTTGTCAGGCTGCCTGAGAAATGAAAAACACACACAACTCAAGGCATTAAAGGACTTTAAAACCAATTCGGCATTTTCTTATTCCATCAGAGTGACATGCTATCTCAATTGGCAGCGTGGATGAATTAGTATTCCTCGCCAGGCGCCCCGAATTGATAGGGCAAGAGAGGATTTCTTATTCCATTACAAAGACAGAACTTTTTAAATTAACATTTCAGAGAGGGAAAAGGGTAGCCGGCAGCCGGGGCCCTGCCAAGCTCCCTGTAAATGTCATAATATTAATGAATTGCTATAGACTGAATGCAAATATAGATTAGCTTTTTCTCCTGCCTTTTAATAAGATCTACTTTAATAACTGAGTGGTAAAATGGAGAAGTAATGGAATAGGTGGAGGGAGGGCAGGTCAGAGAGAGAGCATAGATAGAAAGGCAGCTGCCTGAGAGAAGGGTGTAACTCATTAAAGATGGAGTCAAAGCCATAGAAGCTGCGTGTACAACTTTCAAACTGAGAAATAGAGGACCAAAGCTCCGTGTGATAGTAATAATCTCCAAAAACCGGGATGTAATAGTAAAAGGCCGGGGAAAAAGAAATGCTTCGGACTGTAATTCAGTCAGAACTTCCCCGAATGAACTCCGAGTCACCCTTGACTCGCAATGAAAGAGATGGGTCGCTCTAATCTTATGGATCATTTTGATCTGACATTTGTCCCTGTTCGGCCCTCGACCCAGCCGTACCATAACAATAGCCCACAGGGAAACTCTAACCTGTAATGAAAGGCCAGAGGACAATGGCCAGACAACATCTTGAAGGGTAACCCAATCTTAGAGCGCTAAACAAGCACAAGCGAAGCTGCTTTGGTTTCCAACACAAGATCTAAGAAAGTCAGTCTCCCAGAATGAAAACGTACAAAACGGCAACATAAAAACTGCACAAGTAAGAAAAACGGCCCACATCGGCCACGTTTCCTCCGCGTGTCAAGCTGCATCTAAAACTCAAAGCGCTTCTGAACTCAGATACAGAACATGTACGGACACAACGCTGAGGCCGACGGGAAGCAGAGTTGCTCCAGGAGCTGAGGTGAGCAGTTCAGAACCATCATCCAGGCATAGCTTAACACCGCAAAGAATGCATCTTTGTCCACACCAGACCCACGACCCCTTACAAATCGGTGGACAAAACTAAACGTGGAAGAAAACACCTGATGAAACTTGTCCAAAAAAAAAAAAAAAACTTGTTTAAGTCAATGGGCAGCGTGATTGACAGCTTCTAATTTGTCTCCCGTCCCATTTTATTTTCTCTATGCGGATCTCTACACCGAAAATAGTTAATGTTTCCCTGCGCTGTCGCCTCTCATTTCTCCACGCCTGACTGACGCTTTAAGATATGAGCTGGCAGGTAGGAGTTGGCGTTTGCTCCAGTGAGCAGCTGATGAATCAGGTTAGTACAGTAGCACTGCGGGGAATGCTTCGGCCGGCCACCTGTATGGGAGCAGTCTGGGAACCGGATGCTCCGGTAGCTCACTGTGTCGTACACACTTTGTTTCAGAGCTAACATGGACATGTTTTGATTTGAAAGTGACATTTTGTTCTCCCTCCAAACCAGTTTGGTTTTCAGGTCCGCGTATGTCAAGAAGGGTAGTCGAGTATGCAGAACAGGTGTGCAAATTGGTCTGTAAGCGGGTAATGCCTTCAATTTACACTTCAGCACCACAGAATTAATGAGACCGTCAGAAGACTATGTGGGTTACATTTTAAAAGGCACACAAATGAAAAAAAATTATTCACCTCTAAATAATATACATGTATAATTGTTGTTATAAACTACAATATAAGAAAAACCTAGCAATATAATTCATAGCCTTGAACTTTTAGACATTTTAGACAAACCCATTGATTTTATTTTTTTCCCATTGGGACTTCATGTCATAGACCAACACAAAGTAGCAAATAACTGTGAATTAGATAGTTTTTATTAAAAAAAATCTAAATAATCTGTAAAATGTAATGCATTCGTATTCAACCAATCAGGCGGTTCTTAATGCTACATTTACATCCATGTCTTTTGTGGTGTGTGTTTACTAGTTTTGCCCATTTACAGACAGAAATTGGGTCCATTCTTTTTCTGCTAAGTAAGCTGAGTTTACTCGGATAACATGGAGATCTGGGCATTGACTGGGCCATTATGACACGCTGTGGTTTAAATCATCCTATTATATTTGCGGCTCTAAATTTAAGCACGTTGTCTCCCTGGGAGGGGAACCTCTGACGCCATCTCATGTGTTCAGGAACCCATAACAGGTGACCAGCTTCTCTGTTCCTGCTGAACAAACGCCTCCACCCAGCATGGTACTGCCATCACTAGGTTTCACAGTAGGGGATGGCTTTTCTGCCAAACATAAGCCAAAAAAATTAAAATGTACATTTTAATATCACCTTCTTCCACGTTAGCCATGTCCCCGTAATGGCTTGTTGCAAACTGCAGAAAGGTTTTCTTTTTGACTTATTTTTTAAAAATGGCTTTCCTTTTGCCAGAGATCCTTGAAGGCCAGATTTGTGACGCGTATAAGTAATAGTTGTCCGGAGAACAGTTCCTACGATCTGAGCAGTGAATCTCTGCAGCTCCTCTTGAGTTACTGTGGGCCTCTATTCTGCTCTTATAATTAAAGCTCCACTTGCTTGACCTTGTCCTTCAATATTCATGAGATGTTTAAAGGTTGGGATATTGTTTTATAACCTAATGCTGCTTTAAATTTCTCCACGTCTTTCTCCCTGACCTATCTGGTGTGTTCCTTGGTCTCCATGATGCTGTTTGGTTGCTAATGTTCTTTAAAAAAAGGTGGGAGGCCTTCATAGAACAGCAGTATTTATTCTGACATCTAAAACATTCAGATGGACTGTCTTTACTATCGACTACGTGGCTTTTGAAGCCATTTGCTGACAAATAAGAGCATTTAGGCACAACAGAGCAAAGGGGACTAAATACAAATGCATATCTCATTTTCAGATTTTTGTTAATAAAAAATGTTGGAACATTTTTTTTTTTTTAAGTTTCCACAATTATGGGCCACTTTGTATTGTTCTATCATAGAAAATCCCAATAAAATGCATTAAGGTTTGTGGCTGTAAAGTAAAAAACTGAAGTAGCTCGAGTGGCATTACTGCATTTGCAAGGTCCTGTGCGACAGTACACCGACTACACGACTGCTTTTCCCACAATTCTTGCTAAAACTCTGGCATCCAATCACCCGCCCTGCTTTTATGCATAATTAATCGTTTAACAAGAAGCCTGTGACAATAGCACATTCCAGTATCAGCAGGTTTATTACTCGCACGCTTAAGATACCTTCCTAACAGCCCGTGTGACCGATGCCAATCACCAGTCACTCTGGATCAGCCAGGGAGCGTGAGAATGCAGGCCAGCCGTGCATTTGTGAGCGGGTTAGCCTGCACATGTGCATGCATGCGTTAGCGGCAAAGCTGCGACTAGCTGTGTGCGATGAAAAGCTCCAGATGTTGCCCCTCTGTTAACGTGCGATAAAAAGGCTCAGCTGGGGCAAAAAGCAAAGGAGGCCAATAGGAGAGAAAGGAGAGCGGAATGAAGGAAGGAGGGACTGTCCTTAAAAGAAATAATGGAGGGGTAAGGTCAGGGTGCGAGTCTTTCTTAAATGACTACTACCAGAGGGCAGGCTTAACTCAGCAAGTTTAGGGGAGAGAGGGAGAATGTAAGGGCAGAGAAATAAAGAAAGATTTATTTTTTTTAATTCACTGTCCAATACAAAAAAAAAAAAAAATGGTTCTAGCTGGTTAGACACCAGTAGAGTACCAAAACAGGGCGGCGAGGTTCAGACTTTCAGGATAAATGCTGTGATAGAGACGTTAGGATGCCAAGGGAGTCCTTCATCTCACACTGACCCTCTATTCAGAGAGCTTAGTCAAAAATGCCCAATCAGGGGCCTCAGCGTGCAAACACAACGCCTTTTGTTAGCACGCAACCTCCAAGCTTCAAACATAGAATGAAGCTGAAGAGAGAGCAAAAACAGAGACGCGGGCGTGAACTGGTTTAGACACGTTAAATGATTTCCATTGCTAGTTTAGTGGCACCTGAAGTTTCATCAACATTATTTGATATTCCCTAAAGCTCCCTGTACAATCAGCAGTTACACAGTTAAATATTTACAATTCAGTCCAAGAAGAAAACCTGATTCAAAGACAAGATGGCTGCAATCTACCATGTCCCTGTACACGCTAGTAGCTCTCATGGCTTGCAGATCTTCACATAGAGAGAAGATCTGAAAAGATATCCTTTTTATCACATCCATCTTCAGTGTGACAACTGATTATTTCTCCACACTGGACATCACACATGAATAAAACATACAAAGTATAACCAGCGGTCGGCCTTAAAGGCAGTTACTGCCCTACTAAACTTTACCGCTGTCATAATGAAAAACTCATAAGATGTTCATTACTCATATTTTCAAATCTCCATTTACTTATATGTACAGTATGTCCCCTAACTAGATGAAAGACATGTTAGGGGACACCGCATTGCTGTAGGTTATACTTTGTAACTATATGGCTGGTTTAATTTTTGAAACAATTAACTGCTTGATTTAAAACACAAAATATGTAATACTTTTTCCAGAACATTTTATTTTACATGTAATCATTGTTAGACATGTAATGATTGTTATCCACCATTTAACAGTTGTGTGTGTTTTTTTTTAATAAAGTGAAACATCTACCTCATCGGAAATATAAATTAAATATAAACATTTCTGTTCAAAGAAAAATAGTGAAAATGTTTGCTATCTTTAAATTAAAATCACAGGAAGCGCTTTTGTTTTGGGGAAATGCTAGGATAATTTTACAAAAATATAGAGATAGTACTATCTCTATATTTTCTAAGAATTATTGCAAGTTAAGTTTGTTTTGCTAAGTATTGACTAAAGATTTGAATATGAACATACAGTAGGAAGCCATTAATGGTCCACAAACATCCTCGATTAATCAAACTCACCCTGTAACATGAAAATATGAAAGGCCCAATCAGAGCGGTGGTCATAAAGTTTTCTGGCACAGTTAACGCTTCCTTAGAGTTGAAAAACAAAGGTCTTTTTGAAGATGACTGGGATCTAAGCCTGATTCAAGTATTCATAGTACATAAAATACTTCATTTTTACATTCACCATCACAAGTAATTATTATTTAATTATTTAATTGATTCAGAATTCTCAAAAATCCTAGCCTTTAGCTAAAAAAAAAAACATATTTAATAGTTGTGTGACGACGCAGCCACCCCACAAGACAACTCCGTAATCAGGTTCATGAGAATGAGATGAGATTTTAGTAATACTTTGAGAAAACTTGCAAAGGCGACCTGTAATAAATGTCAAGAAATGTCTGGGATTTTCTGAATGTCTGTCAGAGCGGCGGTCTGTCAATTATTCGCAGGGTGATTGCTGCGTTAACCAATGTTTGATTCCTGTTCTCTTTTGCCCAGACATGAGTGTCTCTGTGCCGTTTCTAGTTTCTTCTCCGCCTCTCCGTGTTTTCCAGCAACAGACTTTAACAAAAAGCACAAAAACAACTGCGGCTTGTTGTTCATTTATGGATCGGCTGATATGTCTGCTGGACATGACTGATCTGAATGGGCTACAGCAACAAGTTGTGCAGTCTGGTCTGTCCCATGGTGCAGTTTGACAGGAGCTTCTATAATATCTCACAACAGGTGCAAAGCTTTTATGCTTGTATATTTCTGAGATGCTCCTTGTGTTATAAAAAGTGAAATGCTAAGAAGTAGAATGCAAACTTTATTTATACATAATTGTGTTTTAAGGAATCTCTAATTTTCTAGCAGTTTCAAGATGGCAGGAACACAATAAATAATACATATTTTTTAATAAGTACGTTCTTTTAAATAAGCTTAAAATGTTAGCAACTTTTGACTTCCATTCCTATTTTAAGTCAGATCTTTTTTATAACCTTTTTGATGCAAGAAACAAAATGAATTAAGCAAAATCCAATAATTTCACCTTTTAGTAGAAACAAATGCTGATTTGGTATCAAAACTAATGAGTTGAAAAGCAGTAACCATGGAAACAAAGAGGATCCTGACGCTATACCTGGCTTTGTTAGCTTCTTTAGTGACATCCCAGGCCCATGTGATGAAATTCTGGCTCAGGTAGGAGACAATAGAGTCGGCACACATCATTTGGGAACAAAAGACGTTGCTAAGGACGCTGTCATCATTGTGGAGGTAGATGGCCAAAAGCTTTCTCTGTGAGAAAGGGAACAAAGATTGCAAATTAAAGGCAAGAAAATCAAAAAAATATCAGCAGAGTGTATCCTTTAAGCCTTCAGGGTATTTGCCACAGAGATATGAGACATATTTTCTAATTAGGAAGAGGAGACATTTTTAGAAGAAACATTGTGTGGTGGCCACATTAGTAAAGTTTTTAAAATGAGGCAACAATGTAGTAAATACAAAAAAAACCCAAAAAAAAAACAGAGAAACATCAGTACCAATAAAATGCAAGAAATGGGATATTTCTTAAAGAAACAACTACATCATATTGTGCGTTCTTTCTAGTCTGGAGATGCACTGATTGGTCTGGTAACCATTTTGACCAGTTCGGATCTATTTTTTTTTTATGCGTTAGGACTAAATCATGAGAGAAAAATGTGCCACAGTTTTTTTGAAAGAGGTTGCAGGTTCAATTCCAAAAGAAAATTAAGGAGTGAACACATGAACACTATTTATGCACAAATTATACGTCCCTCATTTTTATATGAGCAGAATGTGTTTCACTGTAGATGCTGATGGTTTATCCAGATGTGGACAGAAACTGGTGGGACTTCTTAGTTTGGATAAAGAAAATATTAGCTCCCTTCATAATCTCTGGTTGATTGATCGCAGCATGTCTAATTTACATAAATCTATTATGTGCCACCTTTTTTTTTTTTTTAACCACATATGGGTGTCTTCCCATTGAACAGAGGGTGAAGGAACTTGAGGCGACATTAAAGACAATTAGGTGAAGAGACTTGTGCAGCTCATAACAAGGCCGTAGCTGACAAACAGCAAATAGCAGACGCAATCAAATGGAGAAGGGTGTAAATAAAACTTCTCCTGGATGCGAGGCAGATATAGCAAAAACAAAACAGATAAATCACTCTATTTATTTTATACCAAATGCCAGCAGCCTGCTCAGGTTAGTAGCTGCAAGGCCAGACAATATTGACGAAGCTCCAAATCCGAGGATATTGACACCATCATATAAGCCCGCTAGATTTTCCCTTCTGACAATCTAATTAAAAAACAAACACACCCACAAACGTAAAGGGTTTGAGGGGACAATGTTGGAAATAATGCTCTTTAAATTACATGTCACTTTCAGTCGTATAAAAGAACAAACAACAACAACAACTCTCAATCTGTGCTTGGTTCATTTTAAGCAGGGCTGCGATGGTGGGAGTTAAGGGGCCTGTTTCTCAGGAGCGGTAATCTAGGCTACGTGCGCCAGAAAGCAAAGAAATCTACACAGGGCGTAAGATGTGAAGAAAAGTGAAAGAAGAAGTTGTGCTATACTGTGGCCTGTGTAGAATGGGAATGGGAAAGCACTGCTGTGTTTGCTCAACGATTAGTGCTTTAGAATAATCTCCAGGGCTCCTAGAGAGAAGGACCTGGGGACTCATTCACTGGGCCGATTCACCAGTCTGAAAAGATTAAACACTCATGCTGAGAAGACAAGCAAATTCAGTCTAGAGGGAGGAATGGGTCTGAGGATAGTGAGAGTTTTACAATCCAAGAGGGGGGGGGAGAAAAGAGAAAGAAGAAGAAGAAAAAAAAAAAGAACCTGATACACACTCGAATACTGGTGTCCCAACCTGAATTTAAGTTTAAACCCACAGGCAAAGAAGGATTTATACTCACAAACATGCATGCTCAATTAGACCAAGTGTAAAGACTAATCAAAGTAGGCATTTTGGCCAACTGAACTCCTTCATCTTAGTTAAACTGTCCATACCCCTCTGTTCCCTCTCCACTTTCAAAGTGAGAGCTTTTGTGTTGCCTGTCTTAGCAGGGAGGAGCAAATCCCTCAGTTTAGCTAAATTACTAGGTCCAACCTGAGCTAGATAGTGACCCCATAGCCCTTCCTCACACCTGTTCAACGCAGTCTAAGCTTGGCTTGTGAGACCAAGTGACTAAAGATTTCACACAGCGGAAAGTTGATCATGTTTAGGTCTATGTGCAAAATTGAAAAGTTAAACATATTGCATTGAAAGTGCCTCTTTTTAAGCCTGTTTCAGCAATTTAAACAACATTTTTACTCCATTCAGACATTAGTGAACCTCTTTAGGGAGATGTAGATCAATAATTTAAAAAAAGAGTAATTGTTATTTTTAAAGAAAAAATAAGGCTGAAGGCTGGAGCCTAATTTCTGACACGCTTAATGCTGATAAACAAACTCCAGCCCATTAGGTGACAGTAATGAACCCAGACCAAAAAAAAGTAAAAAACAAAACAACTGGACTAGTTTTCCGTAGTTTGAAGACGTTTCGCTTCCTATCCAGGAAGCTTTCTCGATTCAAAAAGTCTGGAGTAATGTGGAGTATCAAGTTTTATACTACTGCCCAACAAAGGCCTATTAACATGCAAATTCAACAGAAACAGGTCCACCTCCTTAGTAATGGGCAGTTGTTAACAACTAGTCCAGGTGTTTTGTTTTTTTACTTTTTTTTTGGAATGACCATGACCTAAATGACTGAGAATCTTCACCAGCATAATGCACTCAGAGTTCGAGGTCTGTCAGAAAGAAGACCTCTAAATAATTTTTAATTTTTAGAGGCCATCATGTAAAAATTTAATGAAAGAAATTAATAGAGTTAATACTAAAGAATTCTAAGAAAATTAGTAATTATAACAAATTATAACTACACCAACTTAGTTGGATACACAAATTTGCTCATGTTTAATTGTAGCTACTGTAAGATCCTATAGTTTTATTTAGATTTTGCCAAGATATTTTATAGCAATCAATGACTTTCTGTATGGGTTAGTCATACATCCCTCCACATCTAAAGTGTTGCAATCAACACTAAGAAGCAACTTTTGCACATTTATCTGTGGCTATGTCTTTAAATTTAGTGATCCAACACAAATTAACAGATTCTATCTTTTTTTTTTTTTTTGGCTGAACACCACTGCTGCTATGTTCATTTTAGTCATTTCATGCTCGATCTCCACTAGGCAGTTGGTACCGACCATTCATCGGCTTATACCCGCCAGGGCTGCTGCTGCTGTCGCTCTTCTCTGCTCTTTCTGCCATCTTTACTTGCTCTGATTTTTCACAACAGGACAACATTAGGCATGTGGATTGTGTCTCCAAAAGAAGGGCTATTGCAAATGAGCATTAGATGGCAGAGATCACAGAACTGGAAGATACTTGCAAAGTGAGTATGTAAATATAATGGTATCAAAAACAATTGTTTCGATAGTTTTTGTGATCGTTTTTGTGAAAATTTTTAACACTGCATATTCGTTTCACATCCCTGTTTGATCAGTGTGGTTAGCAATGCTACCTGTAAACAGCAGTCTCTGTGTTTTATCTGTAGAAAAGATAAAGCTTTAAACTTACAGTGAGATTCCAAACAACTACAAACATTTCTAAATACAGCATGTACATGATAAAAAAGGAACTTGGTAAAAACTGTCAATTGCTACAGAGAACATATTTTCAGTCCATTCCTGCCAGACATAATTAGAAAACATAATAGTTGGTTTAAATTTGGGGGAAACATCTTTAAATTGTTGCTTTGTCTCAGCAGCATCTTTTCTGCTGATGATCCATGTAGTGAAAACTGGGTCTGAAGCCCATCCAGATTATCTCTTGTGTACAGCACTAACTTTCATTATTTCATATACATGCCCACACAGTGCCCTTTTCAAAATGACAAGAAACATACACTGTGCATTAAAAGTGAGGTTACTCGCGGGGCTAAATCCCACAATGCAGCCAAACTAATATCTGCCCACTTCCTCTATATACCACACGGTATTCAACTTAGTCTCAGCTGCATGGGCGCTCAACACAGAAGAGAAAGCGGATAGTAATAAAAAGAAAATACCAGCTGATATTGTTCTTTTATCACAATACATGCAGTGAAATCGCCATCAAAGTGTTGGGCTCTATATTTCCTCTACACCTGTGTGATTCAGAGTCAGGAACTTACAGGGGATTCAGGAGGGATCTTTTTTTATACAGACTAGTTTTAATTTAATGACGGAATTGTTTTCTGTGGATGACGTTTAAATAAAAAAAGGTCTTTGAATTATGTGCGAAGAAACCTACTATTAAAAAACAAATACAATAAGGAAAGCCATTGCTGAATCCTTCACGTGTCTTAACTCACAACCAGCAGACCTGAAGTGTGTTAATATTTTCTTCCTGGCTATGCTTGAGCAGTGCTTATGATTCTTCAACACTTTAACATTATTTTTTAAACTTAAGACTTTTTATATTACCCCTCAATGACAAAACTCAATAAATGGCACTGGTAAAGTTGCACTGGTAGTCACATTTACCTCAGTGATGCCAGCATATACACCATTTATGGCAGAGTAAATGTTATGTTACGAAGAAGTAGTATAAAAAGCCTCAATAGTATTTTACATTGAGTTCTTGACACAATGAATGGGGGACACAATGAACCATATTTCTTTAGGTTTTTTCTATTCTTTTTTTTTTTTTTAAGATGTTATATTTTTACCAATGGATCAAATTTTTGCCGATGTCTTTTGATATGAAACCACTACGGACTAATGGGGTGAAAAACATGGCAGAAGGATTAGCTTCTTTCAAATGTTTCCGACAATACAAGTAGCATTTATCATGTTTATAGGCACCTCTGAGGGAAAGCAGAAAGTGTGCGTTAATCGCAACTTATTATTGGATTATTACAATATTCCACAGAAATAAAATGTTAGTATGTTTCTGTAACATCTGCAGCCCTAGACTGCACCTCATGTAATATAGAAGTCACCGATCATCTAGTTATTACAGCTACAAAAAGGACTTAATTTTCCCTCTTTTTAGACTGTTTATGTGAGCTTATTGGTGCCGTTTGGTTTTTACACTTTTATACTTCTTCACTCCTATATGCCTGCTCCGCTGCTGGCTGCTGTCCTTCCTCTCGAGTCGTCGAGGCCATCGCTGGGATCTGAAGTGGATACTTGGCAGTGATAAATCCCCAAACTCCCCTCTTCTTCGAGGCTATGAATTTTTATGTGTCTTTGTGTGTGGCAGACAGCAGAGAGGAGTGAAGAGCGAAGGAGAGCGGGGTTAGAGTGATTAACCACTGCATTGATGGGGATTTAGCGAGGATCGCGGTTGGTGATGGGTGGCCTATCACTCTCTACGCTCCGACTAACCATCAATCCCCGAGAGAGTTCAGCTCAGCGCGGCTCAGCTCTGCAGCCCAAAGCATTTTCATTAAGGATGGATTGAGTCTATCTCAACAGTGCCCCAACACACACCTTCAGAAACACTTCATCAAATGTAGTGTTTTGCTTAGTGATTAGCCTCTCCCAGGCTATGAGCGACTGAGACTGATTCCCTTGTTTATAAAGCAAGACGTTGTCTCTCTTCAGCCAGATCTGCCCTTTTCTAATATCCCCTTAATGAAGTGGGCCTTTTCTACCACGATTACACAAAACCTGGATCTCTTTCTAAATGGAAGCAAACGATGACGTAGCTGAATCGAAGGACGAGGGAATGGTACAATCTGGGGACATATGCTAGAGTGTAATGAAAACGTTAAAGTGAGCATGTTTTGGCCTGTTGTCCATGCTGACAAAACAAGACAAACACAGACCTGCTACTGTTTTGCACCACAGTCTATAAACCATTTTACCCACAGAAACCCTGGCAGGCTACATGAAACTCCCAAAATCCTGCGAAAATAAATACTTCTTGCCCCTTCGCTGTGTAGAGCACAATAGCACGGAGCGAGCGAACACCAGAGACATCAGCCATATTGTGCTGGCTTAGAAACAGGGATCAGCTGGAGAAAAAAGGCTGGATGCCAAATGTCTTCTTAGTTTCTGTGTTAAATTTCACTTTCTTTCTATCCTTCATCCCACAAACTCGCATTCCTGCTCTTCTGACTAATTTCCAGCTGACATTTTGGCCTTATTCTCTTATTTCAAATTTTCCTCATAATGCGCCATCACTGTCGTCTTTACCACTATCGCTCTTTGTGCTCCTGACGATCTGAACCATCCCTCCCCCCAAACATGTTCCTGTGTCCTCTCTGTCTAATAAGGCCGTAATCCACACAAGCTGTCAGTTGATACAGGCGTCCTTAAAACTAAAAAAAAAAAAAAAAAAAAAAAACCTGGAAAACACGACGGGAAAAGTGGGTGGCAAAGACAGAGCCTTGACTTTCAGGTTAGAAAGTTAATGCAACTTGCGATAAAATTAAATCTGTGTTAAAATATGACACTATTCACTGTAAAACTATGAAAATCAAAACATTTGTTAGTCTATTATGATTACAAATTCCAGCAGTTGCATACAGCCATTTAATATGCTGCTTTACATTTTTACAAGTTTAATAATACGGCTTCTATTGAGTATTATTTGTTATATACATTAAAATGTCTAATTTCTAAGATCTGTATTACGCATGGTGCCATATGGCATTAATCCACTAACCTTGTCTCTTCTAGAAAAAAAAAAGTTTATATAAATCACCACCATAATTTTATGAGGGTGTTTTTGTTTGTCTTTTTTTAAAAACATACCTGAAATTACAACTTCTGCATTCCTACATTTTTTCAAAGACTTGTCATATAAATCCTGATTTCTTAACATTATATATATATATATATATATATATATATATATATATATATATATATATATATATATATATATATATATATATATGAATAAATAGTTCCTACAAAAATGTATTTCAAAGAATGATTACATTAAAAAATATTTTGTTTCAAATGATTTGGCTTCTGAGGATATAGTTAAAGTATAAAACCTTAAAATAAAATCAGCTTACCAGGACCTAAACATATTTAAATATAAGATGTAATATCATATTTAATGACATATTTGCAATATAGACATTAAGACATTCTCTGCATGCAGTGTGTGAAATACTAAGAGCATGCTCAGAAATAAAGATAGCAATTACAAGCCAGAAGCTGCTTAAGCGCCCCACATTCAGCCTCTTTACTTTCACATGACACCAAAGTGCAACAAAGGTGCGTCTGGGCTGACTAGGGAAGCAAAGTTTGAAAAGAACCCATGAGAAAAGATCATTAAGAAGTTGAAAACATTCAAGACAGTAGCTAATCTTCCCTAGGGTGGATCTTTCAGCAGATTTACCCTGAGGTTAGGCTCTTCAATGCACCAACTGACTACAAAAGCCACATAGCTTTATTTTACCGCAGAAAAATGCA
Source organism: Fundulus heteroclitus (assembly GCF_011125445.2). Taxonomy (NCBI): domain Eukaryota; kingdom Metazoa; phylum Chordata; class Actinopteri; order Cyprinodontiformes; family Fundulidae; genus Fundulus; species Fundulus heteroclitus. Next base: position 21,365,252 of record NC_046369.1, on the reverse strand, counting down.
TTTTTCCCACTGAAACTTTGTGGCAGTCTGGTTTAAGTTTTAAAATTTGCTTTTAAAGAAATCACATACTTTGAGAGAAATAAAAAGACCAAAGTGAGATGTCTGGTCATAATGCAGAGTCTGTCATTAGAAGAACATAAAACACAGCATTTTAAACACCTAATTTGTGTTAGGGCTGGACGACATAGGAAAAAAAAGCATATCGATAACATAGAAATCACATTGATCGATATCGATAATTATCAACAAATTTAAAACATATTTTGAGTGCAGACCTGACCATTTTATGCTGTAGCTAATTGACCTATTTTTAGATACAGAACACACAAACACTGAATTCAAACTCAACCCTTTACTCAACCAACGTTTTATCAAAAAAGAAAAAAACACTTGCTCTCTGAACTGTTTGAAGCGGCGGGGCTTGGTGGCAGAGCGTTCCTGGGTCTGCGTTTGTGATTGGTTGGAAGGATGTAATGACCGTAATATTAATATACATGGCTAAAATGCATAAGGAAGGAAATCTTTTATTCTATTGAACTTTTTATTTACCCTTTTTTCTATCATCGATTTACGTCTATTGATCAATATATATTGTTATTGAGTTATCGTCCAGCCCTAATTTGTACAGTAAATCAAAGTGGTAAATTCTGGAAACCTTACAGCCACTGAGTCTTATACAGTTTAATTTGTGTTTAAGTACTGCAGACTTAAATGTTGGGGGGGGAAAATTCTATGGACTAAAGTTTCAATGATAGAGTAATGGGACAAGACAATAATAAGAACAGCAGAAAACATAGAAGACAACACTGGACTATAAACAAGAAAGTGTAGCTTTATCTTAATCAACACATAATTTTGAAACTAAAGTAATTGCTGATCCAGGCCCACAAAGGTGTGCATAAACAAATGTCCACAATCCAACATTATATGGACTATTGGACAAACATTAGAGAGACTGATGAGAAATAGATGTCTGGGGAGTTATTCCTGCTATATTTCGTTCCACGTGTGTTTCAATCATCAGCTGCTCCTAGGTTGTTAAACACTTAGTTTTTTGACTTGGTTATAGTTCAGCTTCTCTTTAAGCTAAACAAATATTTGCACAGTTGTTGATTTTCTATCTTGTGTGTTCACGTATTTGTTTTAATCTAAAATCAGGATGTTTTTTTTCATTATGAATTAATGCTCATAATTTAGTCGAATTAACGAAAGAAGAATCCAATTTAACAATAACTGGAGTTATATATGTAGAATATATAACTATATTATATTATATATGTAGAATGAAGACTTTAAGGTAATTTTGGCTCTGAAAATATTAATCTTTTGTACATTTTAGTGGTTAATTAAGTTTCAAAAGCTGAAACGATTTCTCTTCCATTTTTACATGTTATATAGCAAACTTGTGTTCTTGTTTCTTTATTTTTCATACTCGAGGTATGTCAAAGAAATTGGAAAACAAGTTTCTTTTATATAACTGGAATTTGAAAAAGCAGTGTTGAACTCATTAACGCATATTAATCTTTATGAAATATATAAACAGAGAGTATGAAGTGTTACACCATAAACAGCGATCTTTTTCAACAGGGAACAGGGTTTCTGCACAGTCTACCTTTAAACATTACACTTTTTCAGACTCCCGAGTCCTTTACATTTACTTTAAGTCGAAGCATAGTAATTAAGCATGAAAGGAAGAAAGCAAGAGCATGGACAATTAGAAGGAAGGAACAATAAATGAAATTAGGAACAAAGTAGAGGACAATACTGATTTTATATTCATATTTTTCCAGATTATGCAGGAAGCCTGAGGAAACATTTTAACCTGCAAGAATTTTGATGAAAATTATAATAAAACCAAATTTCTTTTACATGTTTTTAATAAACCCGTCAAGTGATTTTGTCTTTCAGCTTTTCAGGCATGTTTCTGCATTGTTAGCATAAAAAAGATTAACGTTCTGCCCACAAAGAAGGGGTTATTGATAGCATATTCAAGATGAACCTTAATAGCCACATACTGCGATGATCAGATGTGGTCAAACAAACAATGGCGATCAAATAAGCCGGAGACAAAGTAACACCTTCAACATCGCTTAAATTTATGAAATAATTTACTGCAGCTTGGTTGTGGTCTGCAAAAGACAGTCGACTATGCTCAGACACTCGTTATCACAATGAGTAATACGTCTGAAGTTCCCACCATCTCAGTAACAAAAGACAACATGAGTAATGCAGTACGTTCCCTGATGGATATAAAATGAATAACATCCTGCTCCGTGTTATGTTAAGAATGATATCAGTGCTGAAGCACGGTCAATGTCTCATCTAACCAAGTACTGTATCACTTTAAATTAAAAACGATCCTAAGATCTGCACAGAACAGTTTACTTACATCTCTGGCCTTGCCGTAGAAGGCCTCCTGAGACGCTGCCTCCAAAGAGCCGACATAGAACATTGGGTGGGTTTCTCCATATCTAGACACACACACGGCAACAAAATAGTTAATTGCTGTAGCAATGTGTTAAACGGTTTGCCTGAAAAAAGTCTTGGTTCTTCTTAAAAAGAAAAATCATTTCTAAAGATGCCCACCTTGAAGAAAATTCGGCAGTAAAGTAAAGTAAGGCATCCGCTTCGTTCTCGCTGTTTTCTGGCACTGCAAGGTGAAGAAAATTAACGTGTCACACTCTGAACGGAACGCGCATTTTCAAAATAGAACTTTATAATGGCTTGTCATACAGAGGTTTTCTACATACTCATGGGTGATTTCCGACAGGTTGTTGAGCTCATGCCAAACATCTCTGAATCGTCCACCCCAAACTCTGATGCATCTTCAAAATCGTCCCCCTCGCTGTCGCTGATCATATGGACATCTGTGCACTGCAAACATTCAGTATTAGTAAGCATGCGTGCACTGGTGGGAAGGTGGTCAAGAGGAGTGAGGGCTGGATTGGTGCAGTTCTGTTGACCTACCTCTTCTGTGGGTTCCTGGGCATTGGCTGGTGAAGACCTTCGACAAACACTGAGGTGGTGGCATGGATAGCTGATCCCAGAGAGAGCTAATGTCATCTAAAAGTAGAGAATATGGAAAAAGGATCATTCATTTTAATAATCTGAGCAAATGTTATTAAAGCTATAGTTGGTAATCCTGTTCATAAACACTTGTTATACTGGGTATAATGGTCCTTCCATTCTGAAAGAAGTTAATACATTATATATTCACAAAAAGGAGGTTAAAAAAATTGTCCTCTGTCGGAGCTGCAGGCCTGTAAAAACTATAACCAATCACTGCCGTTTGGTCTAAAGGCCACGGATTTGTCAGCGTTTTGTTCCTGCTGTCAGCCGCACCCCCTCTGTCCCTCAACTTCTAGAGGTATCGCCTTATTTATCGGTTGTCCGACATGGCAATCCTTCTGACACGCTCACCTAATGCTAGTGTCCATGCTTGTTCCTTGTTTGTTTCCACTTGATGGCTGCGCACGTGCACTTCTAGTGTTTATGTATCCAGTTAGCTTAGCGGTTAGCCATTGTAGCTCCGCTGCTCTCACTGTAGACTTTGAACGTGGCTGAGAGTTGCAAGAAGCGAACCGCTTTCATGTTTATGAGAATAAGAGACAGGCCTCAGTAGAAAGAAATAAGACCAGAGTGGATTTGTGGGACTCTTTTCACGCCATTCCCCTGAAGTGCAGAAAAGCGAAGTAAGACGCCCTTATGCATGCACAGTTATTCAAAAAGGGACTTGTGGAAACTTCAGGGAAAATCACTTTAAGCAAAGTTTTAAGTAAAGTTAATGACTTCTCAGCTCAATTAACAAGTTTAACTTGAATAATTAAAACACATTTCAGACAGACAGACAGACAGATATAAAAACCTCAGATTGGATGGACTTAAACATTGCTTGGCATCTTTGACCATCCATTTTCAAATCTTTCTACAATTATCTATTAGATTCAGACTATGAATTTTACCAGAGTCATCTGAACCGTTCCAGTATAACTCTGGCAGGACGGTTAGGGCCTGTGTCCCGCAGGAAGGTGAATCTACACCCCACTCAAGTGGTCTTCAGCGTCTAGCAGGTTTCTTCCAGATTTGCCCCCATCTTCATATAATAAGCCTGCCTTGTCAATTTAGGAGAACGCCTCACATAACTGAACTGTTTTATGCCCTTTCCTGGTCTATCCCTGAGCAGTCTAGGAATGATTGTCTTTGTTCACCAATGTTCTCTGAAGCCTTCAAATAACAGCTGCATTCATACTGAGATTAAACCAGCTACTTACTAAATGGATGACTTTTGAAACAACTGTTTGCAGTGGATTTTATTTAGGGAGGTCAGAGTAAATGGTGCCAATTTCAAAATGCACGCCACACCTTTCAGCTTTGTTTATGTAAAGATGTTTGACATTTTTTATTCTTTTCATCTTCACTTTCTGTTTCTCCATCACATTATTCCCACTGAATGCATAGAGGCATACATGAAGTGGGTGGTTTCACCATAAGGAAATCTCAAAAAATCTCAAGCAGTAGGAATATTTTCTCAAGACAATGTATACATTCAGGTCTATTCAGCAGAGTCCTGGTGTATATGACATTTTTTTAACGACATTATATCCAGAGTAGGCTCGTCGCCCTAATGAGGAGGGACTACGCTGTGGTTTCTGTACACCTGCAGCCGCCAGTGAGGTTCTGTGTCTGTAGTAAAGGAGCAACTGACTAATTAGCTCCCAGACCCAAAGCCAGCATTGAAAATGTTGGCATTCAGCGGGGACTCATTACAGCTAGTGTCTGATGGGTTTGGCCTCCAGGGTCGACAACAATATAGCCAAGGTGGCTTTAGGAGGAAAGAATAAAGACACTTTGCTGTTATTCGAAACCAAAGAAAGTATCTTCATATCAAAATTCTCTGGTTAGAAAGATATATTTGATTTAAATCAACAGTGACATCCGAAGGTAAGACTGGTCCTTGTCTATCCATGTGACAATGATTGTAGTGATGCTGCACAATAATGTAACAACATGTTCAGTGTTGGACTATGTGTTAAGAGTGCATCAGAAAGACCAGATGCAAAGACTTTTCTGGGAGAGTGCACTTCTAAACAACAGCGGAGCGCAGGGCAGCCAAGCTGAGTGCGATAAGGGAGACACAGAGGCAGAGCGTCCCCTGCAGAGGTCCTGTGATCTGCTCTATTGTCAGGTGCAAAGACACACAAAGAGCAGCTGGACATGGTTGAATCAAGAGACGATTACATGCAACGCCAATTGAATCTGAAAAGGACTGAGCCGGCTGAACAGAGCTTTTCTGTGAAACGGAGCGACTGCCCATGCCGGCCCCAACTTCTACAATAGGAGAGATCAGTGTAGCCAACAGACCTTGAATGCAACATGGACCCAGATGTTCTGCTCTTTGACTTGCACTGATAAATAAAACATATGTGCCAAAGTTCCCTGCTTTCTGTACTGTCAGCCGCACTAGTTGATCTCCTGAGTGTTGGACCGCAAGTCAGCAGCAGTTCTCACATTTATGGTTCCAGCAGCCTGGTGCAACAAGAATTTGTGTTTCACGTTGACTAAATAATTTTCCATCATTTTGAGGTCAAATGACAGAAATACAAAATCTCACAGTACATATATAAAAAAATATAATGTGGGACATAAAATTGAGATGCAACGAGTCTTGTCATCTTACAAAAATTCAACCCAACAATTTTCTCACCATCTGAGTTGTTAAAACATTACTTTTTCAGCTAAACTGAGAAAGTTTACTCTATCACAATGAGCTGGGAGAAGCAAGCAACTATTTTATTCAGGTCTTAAGCAAATCGACTGAGAACACACTGAAACCACTTCTAATATTGACCAATGTGTATCGGATTCTTCCTCGTCCACTTTAAAAAGAGGAGGATAAAGGAGAAAGCTAGTATTACCCATGGCATCTGTGAAAGGATAATATCCTGATGAGCTGTCCTCACCTGTGTTGTCTCAAGCACATTGGCTAGACTGATTTGCAATATTTAAACAACACAAACCAAGAATGACATCACCCCTGAAGAAACATGCTGACAATGGCTGCATAAGCTTTATTTCCAAGGCTACCTGACTACAATTTGTAAAAGATGCACGTGTTGGACATAACTAGTGAAGAACAAGAGTTATTTAATTAAATTGTTTTGTTTCTGATCTGCTGTTGACTAACAACAGCAAACGTAGTTAAGGATAGCCAAGTATCCCCGATGAACAAGAAAAAACAGAATGGTTCTAATGAACAGCTTATTAATTTCTGAAAATCGAAAGTAAACTTATAAAAGTATTGCCAGGTCAAGAGTAGAAGTTAGTGATTTCAAGTATCAGCAAGGTGTTTAAAAAATGGATCGGGGGAAGAACAAAAATGCTGGTAGAAGATTAAAGAAACACCATTTCCTACAACATGTCAACCATGGCTGTGATTTGTGTAGATTTAGAGAGAGCGTAAGACTCTTCAGAAGATAACAGGAAGGCTGAAGACACCTCCAGTATCGGGGAGGTGTTGAAAATGAAGCCAGAAGAAGCCCAAAAAGGCTGTAACAGTGTGAAAGAGCACAAGACTTTCAGCAGGTAACAGGAAGGCTGCTCAGAGAACAGCAAAGTTTCTTTATTTGACCTTTTTGAACTTTCAAACCACCTGTAGGTGGTTGATCTTGGCAGCCCATTTCATTCGGCAAGCTACAAGTGTTTATTATTCCCATCGGAGAAGTCCCCCATAGGTGAAATCTGCAAGTTGTAAGCCTTCGCAGCAACACAGGCTGAAAGCTCTCGCAGCCGGGGATCCCAGTTGATCCGTAATGTGCGGGTTTGTGGTTGATAGCTTACGTTGGAATATTGGTTTCCAAAGGGACAAATTGTGGTCCACTTTGTTTAAGGAGTACACAGACTACGTACTAATGCAAACTAAACTAGTTGCTAATGCATGTATGTATCGCTAATCTAAAGTGAGTTAAAAATGTTAACCCTGTTTACAGTGGCTCTAAAACATTTAGCATGATGTCATCAACTACTGGTTTAAATAATGAATACCACTCGTGGTAAGAATGCTACAAACGGTATTATTGGAATAATGACATTATAGCTCTTAAGGAGATACTGGAAGGGACAACAAAACTTCTGCTTCTCAACTAAAAAAAAAACACACCATCTCTTTAACGGGTAAACAAAGTAGGTAAGCAACAGACTCAGATTTCTAACAGAAAAGACTATGTACAATGAACCCATATTTAAAACACAATGCTGATATGAGAACAGGTATTCTCACAAGTGGCATCGGGTCTTAATGGGTTGAAGAAAAGCCACGGCCAATTAGGACCTCATATGTGCTAAGCCTTAAGAGTTGAATTAGCACAGATGGCCGTAGGTGCAGAGCCAATGAAAGCCATACGAGGCCTGAGCCTTCAGGAAGACAACGACTGGCCCCCAAGTCTATTTCTTTTAGTCGAGGGGCAATCAAATGTGCGAATCCGGACAGCAAGTACGGAAAAGATCCCTGTAAACCCCTTACGCTGCTATTCACAATGAGAGGCTCTTGTCCAACAACCTAATAAGTGTTTAAATCAAGTTGATCACTTCCCCACAAAAGGACAGCCTGAAGGGTTTGGAACTGACATTGATGCCAGGAGGGGAGCTGAAAATGGGGGTGGAAGAAAAAAAAAAAAAAATGAGTTGAGTGCCTCTCAGTCCTCTTTCTTGCTTTGACCGGATGGCTTTCACCAATGTTGAAGTACATAAGTGCTGCTTGGCGGCTCAGTGATAAAATGTGGAAACGGGGTTGAAGCGCCGCAGGGCATTAGGTCGGGGGGATGATGAGGGTAACACTCCCCCCCTTAAATGACCCTCTCTCACATCTCCCCACAAAAGCAACTGGCTCCTCTTTTTTGGATTCTTTTAATTAACACTTGCATTGAGGCTCTAAGCATTCAAGGGCTGATACAGGGAAAGAATTTTCTCCCTCTCTTACCCCCACCTCTCCTATGCCTCTTCCCTTCAACCTTTTTTCCCCTCCCTGATCTTCTTCTTCTCTCTCGCTCTCCCTCCATTCCTCTCTTAGTTTTTTTTTTTTGTTTTTTTTTTTTTTTTCTTATTTTCTAGAGTAGGCAGTGTTTGGATTAGGTGTCTGGCTGTGAGTGTGAGATAATTACCACTGACAGCTGCACCGAAGGCAACCACAATCGCAGCAAACCAAACCACCTCACACCAGCATGTGAGTTATAGAGGAAAGGGAGAACAGACAGACGAGATGGGTTTCAAAAGAGTAAGAAAAGAAGAAAAACAAGGCAGAAAAATACCTTTCTCACATGTTTGTACCAAGACCCTGACAGAGAACTGAGAAGCAAAAAGAAGACAGAGAAACAGCGACTATTGTGCTGCAGCCCTTCTGCACATGAAAGTCAGAATTTATGACTTTTGAATCGGGGGGAAAAATAAATTAACTACAACACCACCACTGTGATGATAAACGTGGTGAAACCTGAATATGATCATAACTGAATATTATTTTTTGAAATTATAAATAGCACACTAATATTGTTGTTTCGGCTGTGAAACGCTGAAAGCGTTGCACATTGGGCCGACATTGTGAGCGACAGGAACGACAACTGACAATCAGGTTTTTGGAGGTTGGTCAACATCAGAAAAAAAAACGACAACTAATTGTCAGGACAATAATTTATTGTACCAATTAACCACTAATACCACATTACTCGTCACCAATTAAAATAGTCGTTAGTTTGGTTACTGTGCAAAGCAACTGGCATTTCCTCTGGGTCTGAGTCCTGACTTCAGAAGTTAACAGACCTAAGAGTTTTCAGATAAAAATCCAAGAAGAGGTTGATCTATAAAGTTTTAAGAGGATGAAAACTTTATCTGGTAAAATATATATTAAAAAAATTACAATCGTTCCATTACAAGATAATATTTCATTACAGCTTTACGGGCAGTAATATAATTTTGTCCCCATTTTAGGAAACTTTGTGTTAGGCCTTAAGTGCATTAAATGGAAAAAATACATTTGCATTTATGGGATGCGTAAAAGCAGACAGAGTTTCAGAAAACTACCTCTTCTAGTAAAGATACAGTCAAGCAACTGAGGAGTAATACAAAAACCACATTAGAAGATAAAAGAAATTCAGTCGGGCTTCAGTTCTGAATGTCACCTGAAGGAGGGGGGTGGTGGAAAGGGGAGGCGGGTGATGGAGTGCCTGAGCTTTACTGCTAAACCCTGTTGCTCTGGAAACCACCAGGCCCTCCTCAATAAACCTTTGGTTGCACAGACGCCTATCAGGTAGAGAAGGATTCCTTTAATGCCAGCTGGGAAACGGAGAGAGGCGCTGCCCTACAAGGCAAGGCACCTCAGAGGCTCCTCGGCATTAATACATTAGCAAACACCATGAAACACTGCATAAATGTCAGCAATTACTGGCTGGGAGGAGAGGGGGAGATGCAATAAGGATATCCCACTGGCTGTCAGTCACCACAACAGGTGTGGAGGAGGCAGTGCCAATCAAAGCAGCTCCAATGAGATGAGGCGCGGCTGGAAGCGGACCAAGCTCGATCAATTCATCCCAAACAGACGAGGACGTTAGTCTCCCATTGGCCTTTCAAATCAGCTGTTGCACAGACCTCTGTCATCCTCAGCACTGTTCGGCAGAGCTTTGCCAAAGCCCCAAGAATCAAGAGGAATTTGAAGGCAGAGCTACATTGTGGTATTCGCAAATAATGCCAGAGTATTTGTTTTAATCTACTTGGAGTAAAACGAACTCCGTCAAGTTTTAACTATTGCAAAGTCCAACATACTTGCATCTGAGTGGGAACTTTTTCCAGTTACCATCAAGGCCGTTGTGATGCAGTAAACCCAAAGAAAATGAAAACAAATGCTAAAGTAAACATTCGCAGAACGACAGCGTTCGTCTTCTAGTGATCCTCTATTTGGCTTGTCAGAAAAAAACATTATGAACTGTTTTCTAGCGAATCCAGAAAGAAGTCGATGTTGGAACGGAAACCAAACAGTTACAGGGAGATTTTAGCATGTCGACAGCTAAACTTCAAAGGCTTTGAATGAGCTATAAGTCAGAGGCATATTAATGGCAAAAAAAAATAATAATTAAATCTCAAAATAAATACATTGGGATGAATTTGTAGGCATTAAAAAAATGTGAATCTCTTGCGAAAACAGCAGGATACATGAAAGCTACAACTGGCTGCAGATCTGCTCCAAATGAGCATCACTTGAACACGGCCACAGCAGTCAAGTCTAACGCCCCACACAACTGGAGTAAACTCTATAAACCGATCTTTTGTTCACTGCCAACTGAGCGTTATGCATCCTGATCCAATTTCAATCCTTCACCAGACCCTGAATAACTCCGAGCGCAATAAACAAAGAAAAGAGATTTAGTGGACAGTGTCAGACGGGATGATGCAACACATAACTACCAGTCTCGCTGAAAGATGAGAGTTTCCACAAGGCTTTTTTCCCTTTCATTCAGACAATATGTGACTTCGTTAAACTAAAATCACACCAACCTAAAGAACTTTCTCAGGAACCATGAATGACCAGCAGAACAAAGTGTAACTAGGAGCTTATTGATCAGCTGGATGAACTTCAAAAGGCAAACAACTCTACTGCTACATTGCCAGTGGCTTAATAAATGTATTTCCCAAAGCAAAGAAAATAAAATGATACCATGAATGAAATAAAAATGCACAATCAAATACCAAATAATTCCCTAGAACACTATACAAGATAATAAACACAGCCAGTGTGATATCTTTAAGACGTCTTAGCATATATAGCCAGTTAAAGTAACTATAACACTTTAATCCCAATCTCTCCCAAACATACATGGTGGATATTGGACTGATAGTTTTAGTTACCATAGAGTTAAAGTAACACAAAACAACCATAATAACTCCACCTCTAATCCAGCTGAAATATGTCAGCTTTTATTTCCAAATATTGTTGCTGAGACCCCACATGGGGTAGCGACACACTGACATTCAATATTCATCACCGGATTTAATAATGTTCGCAATAGAACAAATGCAAAAAAGAAAAGAAAAAAACATAGATAAAGCACACAAATGTAAGAGCACAGACGACCAGAGAAACATTACCTACTTGGAGAATAAATTAGAGTGAAGCAACAACCAAATCAACTTTAAGCAGGAGAATGTGTGAAGCTAAAAGTAATCTGGGGCCTGTAGCCGCCGTGTTTATTGGCCCAAAGCCCAAGAGATGAGACTGGGCTAATGAGCTAGACACTAACATTGGCTCTCCGCTCTCCATCCACCCGCTAGGCCAGCCAAGCCCAGGGCTTTCTCTGTTAATACCTTCAGACGTTTCAATAAGAGGGCTATGGCTAGTGCAGAGGCCATTATTACACTTCTGTCGCTCTCTTCTCTGTGCTTTTTTAATATCTTCTCAAACAAGAAAGAAGAAAAAAAAGACACTGGAGTTATGTTAGCTGGGGACCAGGCCTTTGTTGGCACAGGAAGCTCAAATTTATTCATGGTCTTTGGCCAATAAATCTACAACTAGGAGCTAAAGTCCACAGATAAAGAAAAACAGCAAAAAATAAAAACAATTGGTCACTTACAACAAGATACCCTTTTAAACCTTATACAATACAATATTCCTCATTTCCAAATTAGGAATAAAATAATTAGATCAAAGAAAGAAAGAAATGGAGTTTAGGTATTAAGTAAAAACACTAACATGGATTTGGAAAGAAACATCAGTGAAATTGTACATATGATGTATTTATGTCTTGGTAAATTATTTTAGATGGGGGGGGAGGGGTAGAGGTAATGATGAAAGTCTATATTCTCAACTTACAATTGATGAAAATAAAATGCAAAGGTATGACTTTTTAACTTTCATTTTATTTTATATGCATAAAACATATTTTCTCTGGCTTAACAGTTTGAATGAAAAGTAAAGGAGCGGGAACATGGCTCCTTCTCTACATTTATTGGCCAACCAGGCAAAGATTAATATAATTTAAATAAATAAATTAAGGTTTCCTTGCAGTATCAAATACCAATAACATTTTCAACGCCTTTCTCTAAAAGGGTTTTTGATTTAGTCTTTTATTTACTGACTCTAGAAAGGGGCAACTTTAGATCAAGAGCCATTTTCCTGCAGCCACTTCCTGACTTATAGCTAACGACACATTTTTGCTACTTAAATGCTATGTCTTATTGTCTTAGCCATTTTTAAAGAGGTTATGAGAAATGTAACATCTAATACCCAAAGAAAAATGTTAAATGTTTCTAGACTGATTAAATTAAGTATAACTTGAAAAAAAAAACCTACCTTATTATCTTTCTAGGGGATGCCACCTAGTGGAGCACCACTGATTTAAAAAAAAAACAAAAGAAACACTATTTATTAACTAGTATTTTTCACCACCAAAAGAAATATTCTCAGGTTATATATTGGATTTTTCTAAAATCCTAGTGTAAGATGTTGTTACAAAAATAAAACATTCTTAATTTAAGGTTTTTAAACCTAATTACATGGGTGTGGTATTTAAATGTTCTACGTTATTTGTGTAAAAGCAGTAGTTACAAATTGTATAAGACAGGACTGGGCCACATTAAATTCATTCAGTGGAAAATACATAAGATCAATGCATTTTATGGCCAGCGTTAACAATTGCATTTCTGTTGCAACCTGAGACTGTTTGCTGGTTAATCTCCATTGTAGCAAAATGCATTGCTTGGTGGTTGATGACTTTACAATTGACTTATCTTAGCTGTGACAGACAAAGAAAAAAGAAGCAAACAATTTTCTGTAAAGAACAAAGGCGAATATGCTTCTATTCTCAGCCCATGTGTGTGCCATAAAGGAACTAGTGTATTTGCTTTTACTGTTAATGCTTAAAAAGCTTAACAACAAGTCAGGTGCGGTATTATTCTCTCAGCTTGAGTGTTTGAAATAAGAACAATGGGTACCAGATATAAATAGCTTCTGTTCATCAAAACACTGGATACAATGAAACGGCTCATTCCTATTGATCATGACTCATATTACGATCTGTTTTTACTGCATAGGACACATGTGTCAAAGTATGGATTTAAAAGAAGGCAAAGTCAACAACAATACACCAAACCAAACACCGGCCGCGCAGATCTGAAGAGAAAACGTTAGCCGGGGTGTTAACCCGAGAATGTGTGCCCAGCGGCGTCTCAATGTGGCATGATAAACCATCCCAAACAATTAGCATGGGAACACATATGCTGTCAAAGAGGCGCTGAGACAAAAGGGGTCAGAGGTTCCTCGGCGTTCTGTATGGGTCTGACCTCTGATCAGCTTGACACTGCGCACAGTGAATGGCTGGGAAGAGCAACCGTGGGACGGAGAGGTCAGCGGGACTCAATGATGTGAGCTTTAATGTCCACAGATAAGGGACACAGGACGGGAACGGTCTTTGACATCTTAATTAGCTTCAACATCTCACTCTCGCAAGCTTTGAGACTGCAACGCGGAACTACGCACTCATCAAAATGGTCATTTGAGCTTCGATTGTAAATTTCAATTAGAAACACAGTGTTACAAGCCAATGAAAATTAGGTAAGCAGATATGGAATATTTATATTGCAAAGGAATTGCTTGTTTTTAATGAGAAATATGACCATATGCCCTAGGCATGGGGTGATTAGCTTGCATTTAAAACATATTTGTCCATTTCTCCTGGCAGCTGACTGCAGACTGGCTTTATCATTAAAGACCCTGGTCACTTAATTGCCAAGCGTCAGGTTGTTACGCCCTCCTTCTGCTATTAAGAGCAGTAGGACAAAAGGCTATAACATTCTGCACAATCAACACCTGAAGTCTACTACAATATTTTGCAGCGTTTTTCTCCATGTTTTCACGGATCAAAATCAAAATACCAAATAAACGCTTAGATAATGTTTTGCCTGGAATAATCAGTACATTAACTTAATCTAGTGTCAGTGCAAATTACTGCTCATTTAATGTCGTCACTGAAACCCTCAAGATCGTTTTATACATTTTGATGGTCAAGCTTTGCGTTAGTGCCATGAATCCCTGGTATCCTGTCCTGAAGCACATTATAACCATGTGAACATTACAGCAATCTATGCCTGAGAATGTTAGTGAAGGCAGATGAGAAGGTGATTGGCGTGTCCTACCCTTTTTGTTCAGGTTATGTTTCCGAGACAGGCCTTGCAACATTGTCAGAGACTCTTCACACACTTTGCATCAAGCAAACAGCACTGCAACATCAAAAGCATAGCCAGCACAATGCCACGAGGCTTTCTGCTTCCACCTGTTAAGCTGCTTCGCTACTGTTAAAACCATTTATAATCTTCTGATCCGTTTTCTCCATTTGATAACACTTTACACAAATCTGTTGAATGATCACAGAGAAACTCAGTCACCTTCCATTGTAAGCTGTTAATTAAAAACGTTTTTACTACATTGTTTTTGTTAAATCTTAGCGATTCATGACCGTCTGCATGCGTGGCTCTTACAGAATCATCGGACGCTGAGGCAGGCCATCCCTCCCACTGTTGATGCCGGACTGGGATGTTGGTCAAGTCTGAAATGTTCCTCTTGACCTGGAAAAAACAGAACATTTCAATTAAGTACAATATACCTGCAGTAGTCCTACTGTCAATGACACCTTTAGAGAAACTTAATTTAAAAAAAAGTCATAAATAACTCGACACTAGGATCTTCATCATTGAGGTTTAACAAGGTCATAAAAAGTCAAAAAAACGCTAAGATTTAAGTCCATTTACTCAGATGGCAGTTTTCCCAACCTACTGCTGTCGATTGCTGGTCAGCTGGCTACACCTTCTTCTCACTTACAGGACAGACAAATTTAGCTCTTTGGAAATATTTCTGGTTGTGGCAAAATATAAATTGTGTGGAAAAACTAACGCTTGGACACACACTATATGATTTTGATTTTCTCAGATTTTACGATTCTCATTCAGAGTAGGCCTGCGTCAGTAGGTCTGCTCAGACGGCCATAACCTAGAATGAGTCATGTGACCTAGAGCGCATGACTAGGCTAATAACATAGGATAATATTCTGTACAAGTACTTATAGAGCACTACTGAATAGAGGTGTGTTTATTCTATATTTTAATTTATGACTCAAAATCAGTAAGAAGTTGCTACCTATAGAATTGACTGCCGTCTATTTTTTGTATTATATGCCATCATATCAGCTACAATTTTTAACAATTGCTTCCTCTGCTGCTGCGATTTATGACCATTCTTCTGCTGCTCATCAAAGAGTCTTTAAGTTGAACAACAATGAAAGAAAACTGAACTTGAAGTACCAAGGCTCTACCTTCAGAGATCTAATGTCCTCCTTAGGGATGGGTACCGAATTCGGTACTTTAGGTACCAAACGAATCCCGTCTGTATCGATTCAAGTAAAATCAAATGGTCCCATGTTTTGGTACCTAAACGCATCATTGTGACACTGAGGGAGTGGAAGAGTGGGCGATTTTCCACGCTGAACACAAACACAGTATTGCACGCACCAAGAGTGTGATGACGTCAGTAGCCGCTGGTCCAGTGAACAAAGCATGGATGACAGAAAGCACTCGACAGTATGTCTCCACTCTTCAAAATGCGCTGCAGATTACACTCGCTGTAATATTTGTGAGACGAAGTACAAGGCCAGCGGCGGGAATACTTCTAATCTAAGGAAGCACCTGGTCACTGCTGCCAATTGAGCAAATTTCTCTCTATATTTGGCAGATTTTCAGACGTATCCAGCAACCTTGTTTCAAAAATTCAACAGGTGAAAAATATAGTGACTTTCTTCTGTTATTGGTGACTTCCTGTGAAAGCACTAATCACTCTGCAGTTACTGTCTTGGGCCGGCGAGTGCTGCTGTGAGCCTCTTCCCACTTCTCCAAGCGCTGTCTCACAGACAGACAGCTGCTGCCTTGTCCTGAAACTCACCCGCAGTCAGAGCAAAGAGAGCCTCTGTTCCCTTGTTGCAAATATCCCGCCAAAAAATGCATAAAATTGCAAATGTGTCCCGCCCTAATTTACATAAAATGTTTTTAATGAAGTTTTGTTTCGTCTCTGAAACTGTTGCACCATAACAATTCCCTGAATTTTATTCACATACTGCTTCAATCCCTTAAGTCACCTCGTTCACTCTGTGTGCCTCTGATAACTTGTTTTGGTTAAAAAATAGTTTTCTGTGGTGTGTATTAAATTTAAATTATTTAATAAGGTTTATTTCTAGATCCACACAAGTTTATATTTTGAGAAATAAATTTGTAAAATAGAAACATTTTGAGATTTTATTAATAAACTAACATTTATTACTACATAAAACACAAAAAGTATCGAAAATAGGTACTGTTCAGTACTGGTATTGATTCCCATGTACCGGGTATCGGTACAAATGAAAATGGTATCCATCCCTAGTCCTCCATAAATAAAATGGTAAAACGAACAAATCTAAATATTTTTCTGGACTCGTATCAAAAAAGAACAAGACAAGTGCTAAAGTTTTGTTTGACAAAACAAAATCCGTGTTATTTTGTTTCCTGTGGCTGTGCCCATTAATGTGCACTTCAAAGCAGGTGACAAAACATTTCTTAGATGTTTTGTTGAGAGAAATTACTGTGAAAATCTCCCCAAAGCAATATGCATCTAGTTCTGCAAATGAGACACCTCCAACTTACTCCTAGTCTACTTTTGTCCTTGTTTCTTTGTCCTTAACCATTTTTAAAGATGCAATGCTGGAACCAAATACTCAACTTGGACCCAATATTAAAACAAAATTATAGGACAATTTTCAAACTTCCTTTTACATCAAAAGGTTTGTGGCATCAACCATTGAACTTGAGAAGATAATTTGTGCTTTTGTCTCTACATGACTGGGCTACTGCGAGACTGCTGAGTCACTCAAACAGAGGAACTCATAAAACGCTTGTATTGAAGCTGCAACACTGGCTGCCAACTAGATCTAGGTTTCCTTTCAAATGTTTTGTCTAAATCTTCAGAGCTTCACAAGGAGAGGCTGCTTTGTATATTTCTGATTTCAGATAATCGCAGGCCATTGAATCAAAACCTTTTAGTGGTCCCCCACATCCGACTGATCTTTCCAAGCTGTTGCACCAAGCTGTTGAAAATTTGCTTTATAAATACTTTTTATAATTACTTTTACCTAATAGCAGTATACATTTCCACAGCTTAATGTTATTTTTGATTTAAATCTCTGATTATATTCTGTAACACTTTTAAGTTGTGATAATACTATTAAATGCTATCATACCTGTAGAGTCTCATAGCCTATTTATCTATTTTAACAATTTTAAAGAAAGAAAATAAGTTTCAATTAATTGTTTTTACTGGAAAATATTGCTATATTTGTTTGTTTTTTTTAAACAAATAAATAAACGGCTCGAATTTTACTAACTATATCTTGTTGAAAGGTTAAATGGGACATTAGGAAGGTGGCTGAGACCGGAGAAGGATAAAAAGACAACTAGAGGGGGAAAAAAAACATGGAGCCAGTGTTGTCAGCATTCCTCAGATGCCTCTGCTAATTCCCAGCAACAACAGCCACACACTCTGAAATGAACAGTATTTCTCTTCTCCCATTCATGTTCAGACCCTGTATCAGCATCACTTAATAACATTCCTTAGTTTTAAACAGTTAGCAGCCAGCAGCGGCTCTCAAACCAAGCGCCGCGTTACACCCTCCAGTGGGTTGTTGGTTTAAAGCCCTCACGCCAGCCGGAATGTGCGCCAGTCAAAGCAGATCAAAGCCCCAGGTTAGCGCCTGAGCTCTGATGACTGATGGTGGACTCTGGTGCGTTGGTTCGGGAGGATCCTGACATTCGGGCCCTGCGGGGCAAGGACACGGACGCTGAAAAAACTACCTTTTGTGGAGGAAAGATCCCTCCATGCATGGATCAAATCCTGTCTTTGTAACGTGCACCGAGGACAGAGGAGTCCTTTATGTACTCAGGGCCGATGCTCATGGAGGTAGAAATTTAAAGAATGCTACAAAGACAAAGGCAAATTGAAGCTACAAAGCAAGGAATCTGCAAAACAATGTATTAATATTGGGGACAAACAGTTCTTTTTACAGAATCTTGCCTTGTAATCACACCTGGGTATGAATATCGTTTTGTGGAGATGAGTAAATATTTTATCTGCGTTATCAATCCCTTTGAGAAAATATATTATATTTGTACGGAACCTGACAGATCGAAGCAATTTACAGCACAAACAAGGAGAGACGAACTAAAAGAACAATGATAAATGACTGGCACTGTCACTTTGCTTCACTCTTGTAATCCCACACCACACCTCTCCGAGTCCATCCTTATGAAGAGACGCCGTGGCCGAGATAGCAGGCCGGGGTCAAAGCGGGTGGCCAGTGTTATTACAGAGTGTAATATCTATGTTTGACCAGCCAGACTACAGGGATTTGACTGACCGGCTGGCCGGCCGATGAATAGAGGGGGGGGGTAAGGGAGGAAAAGGAGAGGCATAAACACTAGTAATGAAGAGGCTGCAGTCAGAGGTTAAAGCAGCATCAGAGAAACAACAAACTGACGCCCACCACAGAGAGAGCGAAGGTGAGAGGTGGCGGCGGAGCGGAGCGCAGACAGACAGCGGACGGCACCTGGCAGAGGACAATCTAATCCCGGCAATGAAAGAAAACACAGCTAAACACCCGGCCTGCCCACCTGAAACCACACAGCGAGGATATGCCCGGTCCTCTCCCGACACGTGCAAAAAAAAATATGGTGCAAATATGGGAGTTTGGTGCAACCATATGACAACAGAATGTTATTTAAAAAAAAAGAATTTAGGACAAAAAGAGAGCAGACCGATACTGCAGGTAAATTCACTTTTTTTGTTATACCACTGCAGATTTGTTTTTGTTACAAACACCATAAATGAAGCAATACTGTCTAATACTGCCCCCTGTCTACCAAGAGAGACATGTCAGAAGTAAGCCAAACTAATCAAACTGTTACATAAATCTTAGATCTGAAATGTCTTGGAAAAACAGTTTGAACAAAAAAATTATTTGTATAATATGAGGAAACTGTTTTATAATCAATACATGACTGGAAAACCATTAAAGGCTGGTTAAAAGTTTACCCTTATGCTTACAGAGGCTAAACCTTTACAAAAATACTGAAAGCCTAAGTAGTGCAAGGAGCCGTTTTAGGAGTACATTGATTAGCAACCTGTAAAATGCAACAAAAAAAAAAACAAAAAACAAAAAAACACAGCTTACAATGATTTATGGTTAGACTTAATGTGCCACTAAATCTTATTGCGAATGAAGAAAACTACTGAACGCAATTGGTGTTAAAATAAAAATCAACCGTTTTATTATTCTAAAAATTATTAGCATTTTAACTAAAAATAATTGTCAATTTAAATATAGCATTTTCAGACAGCAAAAGAAAAGAATTTAGTTACTATTACTTATAAATTGTAAATAAATAAACTAATAAATAAATAAACACTAATTATTAATTAGGAAAGGTTTAGAAGTCATTCTTTGGAGAGACCGCCCAGAGCTTCAACTAAAGTTTTCATTCGCCATGGCAAATTCTCCAGCAGCACATCTCAATGCAGTCTTCTCAGATTATCACGTATTTCTGCTGTAATTCAACAGGCATAGCAGTGAAATGGCCGTCATAAACATCAAGGTGCTGATCTCAGATATATATTACGGCGGCCTCTTTTTTTTTTTTCTTTTTCTTTTTTCCCAGCGCTGTATGTACGTCTGAGTTCTCTTCAACATAAAGGAGACTCAGCTGCTGGCCAATGCACCCAACGACAAAATTAACGATCCAATCCTTGTAAATGCCAATTGTCTATAATCCCTGGCTGGAAGCAAATCAAAGAGAAGGAAAGGTTTCCATTAAACAGTCACAAGCTCTTTCTCTCCTTCTCTCTTGTTCTTTCTCTTCAACCTATCTAAGCACCAGATGCCTTTCTTTCTTTTTTGCTTTCCTTCCAGCCTTGCTTTTCTCAGTCCCGCAGCCTCTGTCTGCATTCGGTCCCCTATGTCTCCCAGCTGCAGTGCAAGGGATGGGGCCCTGTGTGTGTGAGAGTGTGTGGAAGGAGGGGGGGGGGGGGGGCACTAGATGAGGGTAGAATCCCCAGTACAACTGGTCTGATCACGGACAAATCGAGACCCCGCAGCCATCCCTATTCTACCCGGTACTCCTCTGGCAAACATTTGCTCTGCAGCTTAGCTCTGGAGCTAGCCAGTAACAGCACCCCCCCCCCTTCCAAACTCTTGTCTGGTTATGCCAATCAAGAACCTTCACAAACTTTGGTTTAAGAGATGGAAAAGAAAAAAAAAAGGCTGAAGATGGCCACTGAGAGAGACGTAAAGAAAGACGAAATAGCAGAAGGAGGGATAAAGGAAGACTGTATGGCCAAAATAAAACAAAAGGAGAAGATAGGATACTTTCTTTGCCGCTAGACACAGACAGGGCAAGTCGGTAAAACTTAAGCTAAGAAAATAAGAAACTAGCAAAGGACTTGGCACTTTTGGAAAGCCGGAGGGGAGGAAAGGAGTCAGACGAGCTGAAAATGTTACAGTCTTTTTATGTCAGCAAAAAGATACTACTTTACCTATTTTTTTCATCTTTTTTTGGTCAGGATTTTCACTTGCCTTCAGCTTTATCATAAGAAAGAGTTACTTCGACCTTGTTGAGCTGGAATCCTACATAGCGTGAATATTTTTTCCCACTTCTTGGAAGCAGGGGGCTTCTTTCTGAGACCGTGCCTACATGGCCTACACATCTGATGTCTGCAGGTTAAAGTTCTAGGTCTCATTTTCTCAGTGGGGGACCTTCAGATGCCTAAAGACAAACATGTGTAAGGAAAAGACCACGACATGGAGGCCTGTTTAAGCCTACATTGTCCCTTCTCTATCCCCTCTTGCCTCTTACGGCACCCCCCACCAAGCTAACAGTCCTCGGTCTCTTTTCTGTGGCCGCGGCTCCCACTCCCACACCACATGGGCCCCTCCCCTGTGTTTGTAATCCCAGCAGAAACACTTAAGGTTCACAGTGGGTGCTCATCAAAACCATCTGCCTGAGAGGAGAGTGAAAGTACAAAAAAAAAAGAAAAAAGAAAAATGGAGATGATGAAATGAGGAGAAAATTGTAGAGTGCGAAAGAGGAGAGAAGGACGTCCAGGGAGGGAGGCGGCCTCCAGTTAAGAAGCTAGTCAAACTAATTTAATCAATTAGCACTATTACAAGCTCTGCCAGAAGCCTGATTATTAATCATGTGCTCTTCCACTGTACGGCGGGTCCTTGAATTAACCACAGTGGCAGCACAGAGCTCAACAGATGAATGGACAACTTTTACTTTGAGATTAAACTATAATTTTAGGTGTAAAACATGAAAACCACAAGGAACATTTAATTATTTTTTTTAAAAAGGCGCAGAAGGAGTGCATACGAACTAGATATGTGCAAAGAAAACAGCTGGTGACAGGAATCGGTCCATTTTCAGCTTGACTGGTCCTGAGTGGCAATTGCCACAAAAGCTAAATATTGCCACGTCACAACAACAACACTCTTCGGTGTGGAAGTAGTAGCTGATGAAGGCAGAACGTAAGTTATTTTCAGCGCTACTTAGGATGTTTCAGAATAAAATCAGAGGAACAGCAGAAATGTAAGAAGATATATTAAAGGGGACATATTGTGCTTTTTAGGTCTTCCTTTTCAAATTGAAGTCAGTCAGCTGTGGTCTATATAAAGCAGAACTGCAATGCTTTGGTCTGAATTTCTCGATAATTTACCCCCACATTCCGTTCCAATTCATTTTGGAGCGTAATGAATTGTGTGGGTTAAAACAATCAAACATTTTCTATTATCCACTTGCAGCTTCGGCATCCTTGAGCCTGGACTACAGAATCACTCAGAGAGATAAAAAGGGCAGATTTGAGTGACTGGTAAGCCTTGTTTGGCATCTCCGCAGGAAATACTGTGACTTAATTGTTCAACAAACGTGATAGAGAATAGAAAAAAAAACGAATAGCTTGAAAAATATGTCCCAAACAGAATATAAAGATATCTTTGGGGCACCTGGACAGACTGCATTCTAATTCTCTGCATTCCTAGAGACTCAAAGTACACAACAAAAAGTATCTAAGGTCTATAAAGTGGATTTTGCATGACATGTCCCCTTTAAAGGAAAGTAATTTCTAAAGCCTGGCTAACACCATGTGATTTGAAATTGCTTACAGGGCTTAAACATCACACTGTCCGAGCTGAATAAAATGAAATCTTGTTAACACCTCCTGTCTCACAGTATGACAGGAGAGACCAGACTGTGTTTTGGTGCTGAAGCAGACTCACATCAGCGTTATAATCTCAATGAGTGGGCAGTAAAGTAACAGATGTTTATTCTCTCAGTCAAATCAGTCTCTAAAATCACTATTTTTATGTGTATTTGCCACTGTCACGCCAGAAGTGGGACAGTAAAGGTATTTCTTATCCCATCCCAAAAAAGCAGGAGAGAAGAGGGAGAAAAACGAGCCAGCTACATTAGGTCTCTTAACTAGAAAAGGTCATGCTGCAAGACTTTCGCAGACTGCTTGATATTTGTCGCGAGCCGGTCGAGCAGTCAATCTTGTCCAAAACCAAAACCTATCTCACATAACGACCCCAGTTTGCATTCATGCTGTGAGACAGCCAGAGAGAGGAGGACTTCAGCGGATAACAGGAAGGGTGGAAAAGAGAACATCAAAGGTTTGTCTGTCCCAACCTCCATCACAGAACATGAAGGATTTGGAAACATTGGCAATTTTTTTTTTTTAGAAATCTCAAGATGAGGATCTCCAATCTATAGGATGTCCACACAGAGACAGACGTTATAGTGATGCATGATAAGCTACTCGCTAATATAAGATGCTAAAGAAATATCACGTTTGTTTTCTAAAATCTGCATCAGCAGGTTGGGTCTTTACGTAAAAACATGAATTTCCTAATTTAGCGCTGCTGATGAGTCCATCCGATTCTACTTTGCGACACCAGAGTTCTTGTCGTTTAATTATGAACGACATCTACTCAGGTCTCCCTTTGCAGGCGGGGTGAGACCAGAGCAGTAACGTATGTATGTGTAGTCAAGTGACGGTTTCAGCTCACAAAGACTGACACACAAAACACTCATCCGCACTTTATTGTCCGATGTTTCATAACCTTTAAACTACTTTCTATGCAGATAGAACACCCGGTGGATCGGGAGGGTGTTCTGCCGTCACACGGGGTCCTGGATGAGTAGCCATTAATATTTCATGAGCAGCCAAATCTACTGTTTAGTTTCAGATGAAGAAAATGAACGGACTTCTCGAGCGCTCCCGCATGCTTTGATCAAACAATGTTCAGTCATTTAAACCGCCTCTCCCCTCGGCAGAGACGGAGGAAGAAGGGGAAAAGACTCAGTGCATACAGGGAGTGGGGAGGAAGAGAGGGGGGGGGGGGGGTTGTACAAGACCACAGCTGGGAGAGTAATTATGTGCTCCGAAATGTGATCATTTGTGATGAATAATGAATCGATGGCAGAGATAGACTAGCAATGTTTGGTAAATAGAAGGAAAGCCGTGATATGGGGGAAATGAGAATCAGGTGCAATAATATTATGCAGGTTGAGCCTGCGGGTGCGTTACAAAGAACTTCTGTGCGAGTCTGCGTGTGTGTTTCACGGCCGGTGCCTGCATGCTACGTCGGCGGCGTCTTACCTCTTGTATAGTTTTGGAGCCGGGAAAATTGAGGCTGTAGTCCCTCTGAGCCTCGCGGTGGCTAATGACCAGCAGGAAGTTCTGATTTAGCGAATCTTGAAGGGCACTAAATAAACAAGAAGAAGAAAAAAAAAAACTGTAAAGCAAATTAAAACTAAAAGGAGGCAACACAGAATAATGACGTGAGGGGAGAGAAAGACGGATACAAGTTAAACAAACATTATCTCTGAGACAAAGATTGGGCAAGCTGAAACTTGTTACAGTGGCCTGCTGGCCCCCCCGAGCAGACTGGGTGCCTCCTCAAGGGGGCGGTGGGCCACTTTACTGGTTGTGTCTTAACAAGCCTGGCCAGATCGCCGTTCAGCACAGCAGGCTCTCGCAACATGACCACCTGCACAGTAGCAGCATGGAGCCCATCAACCCGCATCACTGCCAGCAAACCCAGGACAGCCATAAACCCAACGATGAGGCAGAATCGAATGTAACAAACTGCAGCAGCACAGACTGACCACCTCTCAATGGCACGGTTAGGGTGAGCACCAACTACAGGGTGCTGGCTTCTACTTCATTGTTCTTTATGCAAACGGTGGAAATATATGCATTATTGATCAATTAATATTTTTTATTATTACCTCCAGCAGGTCTGCTTACACAGCCTTGCAGGAGCGTTTTGATCCCGTGAGCATTTTCTTGTGCGACCTCAAACCTCGTCGTTTTTCACTGGGGTTTCATGTGATAGGCGAACACAAAGTAGTCAACACAACAAAGTTACAATTTCTAATTTGGATTCCTTTGGCAAGTTATTGTTTTCAGCCCCACTGAACCTCCAGCACAATCTCAAATCTTTTACAGCCTCCAACACATTTCTTTACATCCAGAATTGTCCTTTATTTAGCCCCATTTATCTTCCAATCAACGCCGACCCTGTCCCTAATGAAGCAAAGCATCACAACAGCATGATGCTGTCAACACCTTATACTGCAGTCGGGATGATGTGTTCAAGTTCTGTAGCCCAAATAGTTCGATTTTGGTCTCATCTGGCAAGAGTGCCTTGTTGCTTTTGTCACCAAAATGGCTTTTGAGGAAACTGCAAACAGGACTTTTTATAGCTTTTTGTCAACTGTTTTTCTGGAAAATCTTGAAAACCACATAACCTTCAGCTTCTACCTGACATTTACGCTCTACTTTGTGTCTGTTTATCACATAAAATCCTGACAAAGCGCATTGACATCTGTGGCTGACACACTGAAGCATAACGTGGAGCCCAAACACAAAACTCAAAGAGAGCCACTTTATTTCTAGTCTTCTAAATAAAATCTGCAACACATCAAACATTTCAAATGTTGATCCGTCAGCAATCAATAAAACACAACAGGATCATATTAAAAGGTCTTGATTCACCAAAAGAAGGAACTGCTGAATGCCAGCGGCAGAGAGTGTTTTTCAAGTAACCTCTGTTCTGATGCTTTGTTTCTGGACTGACACCATAAACCCAAAGTATTTTAGAGCGATGTGTGAGAAACCGAGCAAAAAAAAGGGAATATGGAGGGGATTCAACTTTTGGAGGCTTCATTTACAATAAGCTGCGAGGTTAAGTAGCGTTTTGAGCAAACGCTGGGTCTGTGAGGGTGAATAGCAATGGGAGGCTTAAAGGCCGAAACAGGCACTTAATCAGGGCTCAGAAACCAAGGAGAGGAGGAAGACTTTAGAGAAAGAGGAGGATGAGGGAATTAATATGTAGCGCACACATTAATTATGCAATCACACCCTTAATCTGTGCAGATCTGGACGAGCTTATGTTAACAGAAGCTCAAATTTACTGTAATGACAGCATATTTACATTGACTAAAACTACGAAATCAATATGTAAATGTAATGTTTGTTGTAGCTAACTGGAGAAGATTGGAAAAGTGGGAAGTGGGAAGGATGGATGCATATGTAATGGGGCTGAGCAGAAGGATGAAAGATGGGTGTGCATGTGTGTTTGCAAAAGAGAGACGGAGAGAGAGAAAGAGGAGAAATAGAAGGGGTAGGGACACATAAATAAGGATCTAGCTAATATCATGATTATGTTTGGACACGGTCCCGAGCTGCTGCTGGCAGGCAGCTAAACTCCTAAATAGGCAGAGATAGAGGGTAAACTGAGAGGAAGTGTTACTCTGTCCTTCCAAGCAAAGAAGGAACATCTTATCAGTCATTCGTGGCAGGCTGACAAAACATTTGCTGTGTTTGTGGGTAGAGTTCTGTTCAAGATTTACTTTTAAAAAAAATCTGCCATTTTAGTGTTCTATACAACAAATTATAGTCACTTCAAATATTAAATTCATTCTGCTGGAAATGAAAAAAAAAAAAACTTTTATACAGGATGAGTCATTTCCTTGTAATTGGCCATCTGTTTAAAGAAGCCTGGTGCATAAATAAATAAAATCATATCAGAACCAAACAAGCATGCTTCCAGCAGAGATGCACTGAGAAGTCGGCCGTTTGCCACAGTCGACCGATTGTTATGTTGATCGGTCCTGACCAGTGTCCAGCCAACAACAATCTTTTTTTCAATCAGCTAACGAACCATATGCAGGGGCTGCCAGGTCGCACTGACTTCACTCTGTAACGACTCCCACATGTAAGAGTGTGGAAGTCGCCAGAGGGGAGAAGATTCAAAGTTAGCTTTGAATCAGTTTTTGTAGAGCTAACCGCTAATATAAAAGGCTAAATGTGTTTCGTCTTTGTTTTAAATTAATAAAATCTTGTTTTAGAACAACTGTTCTCTGTAACACACCCAGTGTGACATCTCCTCTCAAAAAGGAACTGACGCCGACTCGTGACAGAAACAGAAATAAATATTTGAATAGTCTTCTTATATCCTCTTCTACTACTAGTTTTTACAGAGAATCAGAATCATCCATTATCTCTATCCCAGGTTAAAACTTTTACCAAAAACGTAAACCTGCCGAGAAGAATGTTTTCGACGCATCTGTCATTTCACGCCTAATATCCCTTTCAAGGGGCGCCTTTTCCCCACCGACGCTCCGAGCAAGCCCCCTGAAGCAGTCTGGGGTTGAAATGCTGATGTCTCCGTGTTTGCCTCCGCCAACAGAGGTCTTTTTCTCACTCAACACACATAGTCGGTGACATCTAGGTCAGCCTGCAACATCTCTGGAGGCACTTGACGTGGGCATAAGGGTGAGGGAGGAAAATGTCATTTAACTTTATGGACAGCAAAAACGCAGCGTTGTGCTGGGGGAGAAGAGCGGGCTAACAGATTGGTTTCATTCTGAGGTAAGCCCGTCGTCTCAGCTCTGGGTCCCTCTGGCACAGAGCAGACTCCAGCCCTTATTAAAGAGCTACTGCCAGACACAGAGATGCACACCCATGCACACAATGTGACATGTGCCTGAGACACACTAGCACACAATGTGCACCCAGAGATTGTACTATACGTGGCCTCGCTCAATTTCTGCTGAAATTCGCCGATTATTGCAACATGTGCTTTTACTTCTCAGACGGCTTGAAAACACACTCACGCCTTCAAAGAGGGGATCAAGAAGTACACACGCCGTCTTCTTACCTCCGCCACATTTTGCATCCACAACAAAGCAGAAAAATGTGAGACCGATCAGGCTCTGCTCTGTGTTCGTCTGTCATTTTGTCCGAAAACGACATAAGGTGCTAATTGTTGGCTCCTCTCCATCAAGCTTGGAAAGCTCTCCCTCTAAAGTTTTATGTTTCTCGCAGCTAGATCGCTCACACACAGCCCCGGACGAACAAGACGCTGAGGCAAGTTTAAAAACAAAACAAAAACCCACACAAACATATAAAACCTAATGAGTCCCTCCGCAATTTCAAACTTCTCTTAGAGTTCAAATTAAAATAACCTTTCATTGGCAAACACGCCTGCTGGGAGCTGGAGCGAAGAACAAACAAGAAAGGAAACAGGCTCCATTGAAATATTCATCGGGCCTTCATCATTAATGCAGGAGATTAGCTCCTCCTCAACACTCTCTTGTATTCGCAGAGAGTCATCGACATGGCCGTCCTCAGACCCCCGGCGCTCACACCGCACTTGCTAACTGCACATCACATCGCTAACTAAATAACTACCTGAGCAGGATTGGCGCTCAGAGGAAAATCTCCCAAAGCCCTCTAGATTTATTTCTAATCAAACAAGACGAGCAGGGAAAGTTTGCTCAGGACGACCGTAATGACAGTGCTGCTCTGTATAATCGCTCGATTCGGTTGCGGTGTGTGCGGCGGGAGCCAGGCTCTGCAAAGTGATCGCCAGAGATATCACGCAATGGACATTTTCGGTGTCACTCAGCAACAATTTTAAAGCGAATCTAATCCACAAAAACTACATTTGAGCGACTTTACTTGCGTTGCTACTTCAGATGTAAAACTCTGGATAATAAACCGTTTTACTAGGGAAAAGTGAACGCGCTCACTCGATCTGATTGCACAATTTATACTAGAACTGAGCTTCAACACGATCGGTTTTGTTGCGTAAAATAAGACTCGTTTCGTGCATGGGGTAAAATAAGAAACTGATTTCATTTTGGTTTGAGATACAATAAGGTCGACCTGTTCGATACATATTTTATAACGTTACCACAGGCCATTCTGCAGTAAAGTTTCCAGCTTATATTCAAAGGGACAAGCGATGTTTTCAAGTTTCTATGCACGCAGTAACCAGTTGAACTGTAGTTGAACACAACACGAACATTTACAAATAAATGCATGGGTGAAAACATAAAGAATGACACATATATTGAAAAAGCTTTCTAAAATGAGACATTTCAGAGAACTGGGCAAGACTTTACAAATAACCCTAAAACCATAATTTAGATGAGTGTGTGCTTATTTTAAATATTTCTATTATTGTTTGTGTTTTAAAATGGTTTAAATGTAGCAAAACACCTACATAAATTATCAAATATAAATGATCCTAGATATAAAAATAGCTTTAATAAACATTAACAATAATATGTTTTGGGGCGATAAAAAGATATTTCTCTTTGACAAATTATGCACCCGGACGAGTTGTTGTCAGTGTTTTTAATTGTTATTTCAGTGAAAACAATCTGCTGCCATGGCGTTTAAATGCATCTATGTCCAAAACCAGCTCGGGCTTTAAAGATGGTGCTTTAAAGAAGCAGATTCAATTCCAAAAAAGTTGTTTATTAAAAAACAGAAAGGTATGCATTTAATTGTCTTGTTTTACAGGACTTCAAGAGACTAGAGAACATTTTAGTCACTGTATTTTAGTTTTATACTGAGTTTTAAATAGTTAGAGATTTAAAAAGCGGTAAAACAGAGCTGTGCCCTGCCAGTCAGCTGGGTGACAGCAGGCTGCTGTAGCTATTTTCCCGCCACTTACAAGAAAGACAAATCCAGCTGTTAAGAGAATCTTCCACACACACAAAAACAATTTCTGGGTTGTGGGTTGGAAACATTTGAGGAGCTCCTCACTGCAGGCTAGCTACCTGAGCAGACAGCCTGACTAAATAACCAGCCATCTAAGCCTGGTAGACTCCTAGCATTGTCGTAAGAGTAGAGCAACAAAAATGTACAATAAGGACTTAAACTATTACTATTTAGGCTGTGTTTATTCCATATGAAATCTGTGCATGCAAATCCAAATGTTCAAAGATAGCATTGTTATAACTGCAACAATCAGTATGTCACGTTACTTTAGCAGCAGCAGGTACAATCGTGGCTTCTCAGTTTTAAACAAACTCCTGTTACAAATTTTCATTTCACATTTTTGTGTAAATATAATATTTTTCCACAAGGTCATCACTCTGAGATAAGTTGACCCATGCCTAGCACTGACCTGAGCCGAATAACCTTGGCTGTAATAGTATAATGAATAAAGCACCGCTAAAGTCCAGCTAATGTTGTTTATTCTAACACATTAGGAGCGCCGATGTTGTGCAAATAACGCGCCCCAGTCTACCTGGAAAGCTTGCCGACGGCCTGTATTTACTGCAACATATTTGCAGACGCTGCTAACCAATTGTCAGCGTACTGTGGATATATGGTGTGAGAACAGCGTATTTTTATTCCAAGCCAACAGCTTGCTCGGTCTCCCTCCAGGGGGGCTGCTCCCCTCATTTTCTGTGATCTGTCACCTATCCTATCCCTGTATGACAGCAGGGTCATCAGACACATACATAGACACACACACACACACACACAATAAGATGTACATACGCAACGGGAGCCCACCCGGGCCTTTCGGCTCCAACTGTCCGCAGCTAAAATAGCTGATGCAAAATAATGAGCTCCTGTCACCCAAAATGATATCGCTAACACTTGGGGGAAATGGCAACGGCGCTGCTAAAAAGACGCAGCAGTTAAAGGGGGAGTGAGAAGATGAGGAGAGCGCAGGGGAGGGAAAGCGGGGAGATGAGGGCCATTAGCTGCCAACACAATATAACTACCACTTAGCCTAACTAGCGAGCAGAGAGGCAAACTGCCAAATGACTTACACAAGGGTTCTGCTGACATGTGGATGCTTGTTTGGGTGAGAACTAAGGAACATTTCGTTTAATTCACTGTTAAACTATGAACACTGTCGTTCAGGCTTTGCACGCTGTGCCAAAAAGAAGGCGGCTTCAGATGACAGCTTACCCAAGTAGTTACTGAGGAAAATTATTTTACGGTACAACAAAATAAGTCATTTATCTTGATAATCTAATATATTGGGTTCAAAATATCTAACAAACTGCAAAAGTATATTATTTTAATTTGCAGAATTGATAATTATTTTCTTTATTAATCATTACTGTGTTATTGCTGTCATTATTTCATAGTATAACAATTATTGTTATCATCAGCAAAATGGTCTTTGGGAAGTTTTTTTTTTTTTTTGCTTTGTTCTGTTTTTTTACAAGAAAAACTAATTTCCCAAAGAGGTTTGTACAGAACTGCAGACAGAGACACAGCACAGGGACTTGCCTGACAAGAAATAGCCATAAACTATGTAATCATTTTACTGTTGTTAAAAACAAGCCATTCAGGTCTGTCACTTTTAGTCCATCTCTACTTGTCCATTGTCAGTTCAAAAATATCGCAATCAATCTATAATATAACGCTGAAATAAAAAGATATATTTATATTTCTAATTTAAAAAAAAGAGTGTATTTTCGCTGCCACACTAGGATTAAATTATTGCTGTGTATTTACCCCTATCGGACTCACCCCTTTGACAGAAAAGCTGCAAACACTGGGGGCACATTCCCAAACTTCATAAGGGCGACTCTGAAAAAGACTCGGCCGAACACAGACAGGGCTTTCTTTGCAAACCCTCATTGTCGCTGGGCCCTTTCCCCAAAACTGCGCACATCTGCGCTTTGGAAAGCAGCATAAACCAAGTGATTTGTGTCAATATAGCGTCTGCAGCGCTAGATGTAAGGCTACATTCAACAAGAAACAATGTTCCGCTGGAAAACAATACACAAGGAGGGGATGAAATGATTATTTACATAACAAACAAGGACTGTGGCAGCTGACGCTCCTTTCAAAATGTCACGGCGGATGGGAGAAAATGAATGAGCAACACCGGGTCAAACGTATCCTGATAAATCCATGACTGATATTTGTTGGCTGGATCCTGTTTCATAAATTGTCAGATGTCTCCGCCTGGTGTTGGCAGGCGGGTACTGCGGCTGCATTTATCTTTTTAAAGCGCTTGATCTTGAGTGGCGGAGAACGGTTACCTGTTTTTGCTGGTGCTGGCAGTAGGGGCGATGTCTGGCGTCAGGACGTACAGGCTGTTGTTCTTTGGAAGGTGTAAACTTCTCAGCACCGTCTTGATTGCACACAATTAGACAAAAATGCTTCTGTTAACTGAGACGGACTCATTACAACCCCTCTTTCTTTCTGTTTATGAACACAGCGCTGGAAATTAGTGAACTATTAAGGTTAGTTTTCAACAACATTTATGATTTTTGTTACAGAAGTGTAACAAAAAAACAGGTACTAAAATCCAAAGTATGCACAAGATCAACAGTAGGAGCAGATTTAGATTACATTTGCCCTATTATTTAAACTCTACACATCATTGTGTCTTTTTTTTATTATAAGTAAAAAAAAAAAAAGAAGAAGAAAGAAGAGAGATCATGAACTCACACTGTCCGACACATCTCCACTCTTCCATCCCTTCAGATGCATTTTGGATACTGGAATGCCAAGTTCTGTCTGAAGGATTGCCTTAATTTCTCCTGTGAATTATTTTTTTACACATTAAAAGGGACGGTCAGAGACGTGCAAACTGGGACGTTCTTGCATAGTTTTAATTTTGTTGCAATGAAAGCTAACACCCTCTACCAAAACACCCAAAGCACATGTTTTTTTCTTATGTCTGGAAGTTTTTAGCAAAAGTGACGAAAAGATTAGAGTAAAAAATACATTAAAATAATCTAATGCCAGCTCAGACCTCAAAGAAAAACAAAGAGAAAGCACTATTGGCCGGAATAGGAAGCACCTAACTGGTGCTTCTGAATCAGACGCCATCTTTTCTGTGAGCATATAATGAGGGAGCGGTTACGTTCGTGGCGCTCACCAACTTTGCTGCTCTCCTCGAGCACGAGCTCCACTGATCTTTGCCTGTACTCCACTCTGAAATGTATCATGCGCGGCTGGCGCTCTACAATGTGTCGGGTGGAAGGGCTGATGGGGCAGAACGCCGAGGTGGAGGAGGACGGAGGAGAGGAGGAGGAAGATGAGGAGGAAGGGGGTGGACCGGCGCTTCTTGCTGCCGCCTCGGCTGCTTCTGCGTGGCTGGGGGGTCCGTACATGGTGGCCTGGCTCGCCTCGCTGGTGAAGTCACTGAGAGATGAAACAGTTGCTGAATGAAATTATGATATCAGAGACTTGATATCATAATTTGAAGGAACAGGGTTTTTTGTTCTTTTAATAGATGAAAAAAATTTTTTTAAAAAAAAGGAAATAATTTTCAAATCAAGTTTTGACTAAAAGGCAAAACTTGTGTTTTCTCTCTGCTCTGCTTTTCACACACCTATTTATCAAGCTACACTTTGCCTTCAATTAGTAGAGTCACGATCCGCATTATGTGCTATTATTCTGCAGATCGGCTCAATGTTCCGGGTCAATTAATGCAGAATTCCACTTTATACCTGCGTAAATCACAGTCTTTAGAAAGCGTCTAATGGTTTTTAATGGGGATGTGCTGACTCAGAGATGTCGCTCTCATCTGCTCACTGTGTGTGGTGGCAAAATAAATATGGCTCCTCATCCAGCCTAGTGGCCAGCGGCTAAAAGAATCTGTCGCCTAAGATTTCTTACCTAAGGCAAACAGGCAGTCATGGATTACTAAATAAAATAAAAAAAACATAACTTTGATTAACTTTCTTAAGACTAAATTAAAACAATGCTTCATACATGTATTCTAGAGGAATTGTTGGCGATGTCAACATTTTTGTCACTGGTAACTTTATTAAAACATTTTTTTAAGAGATTTGGGTCTTTTTCTCTCCAAACTAAATGTTAGATTTTAAAAAAGCTACAGTGAAAGATTAATTTCATAAGTTTTTAAAAGCATTTTTAGCAGCGGTGCAAGGAAATTTGTCCGTTTCTGGTGCAGGCTTCCATGCCCTCAAAAAATTTACTTATACCCACATTTATGAGTAGTCAAACATCTTAAACTATTTCCGGGCTCCAACTAACAGGCACATTTATTTTCTAATTATATTATTGCCTAGAAATGAGGCCAGGAATGGGACTGGAAATGATTTTAGTGCTGGCGTAGCTCCCAACCAGGCCCTGCTCACGTCATCGTTACTCACTGGGCTGACACCAGCCTGCTCCTAACAACGGCATCCATTCAGTAGATGCGTTGGCCCCGGGTCACGCAGCCAACCGGCCTCCATTCAAAGCAACCTGCGTCCCCGAGAGAGCTGCAATATTCTCATGGCCCGGGGACCTAAACCACACTGTGCTGCACGAACACAAGTGTCCACACAAAATAACGGTTGAATAGAAACGTCTCCACCTTTGGAGGATTTAGATCAGTGGTAGTCATTCACACGTAGCCACTGATGGCTGCGGGGGGAAAAAGGGAGGAGCACAAAGACTCGCCAGGGAAACTGTCTACGCCTCCATTCTTGGCAGAAAGGTTTCCTTGCAGTTACAGTCTTTCGTGGTTTTTCTGCTCCATCATCATAATAACAGACCATAGCAGGGGAATTACCATCTAGGTCAACTGCCTCAATGTCTCGGTGTTGGCAGTCTGCCTTTAATTCTCATGAAAATCATTTCAGTGCAACAGAGAAAGCTTAGAAAAGAACCTGCTGTGATTTGCTATTTTTCTTTTTATCCTTTTGCGGCCATCAGCCCATCACAAAACACAGATCAGCTCCAATTTATTTGATTAAAAGTCATTTTTATTGGTTTTATTCAATTTTCAAACTTGATACTGATAATATATGTGATACCATTTTTCGATAACGCTTATAAGTGTTAATATCATGTGTTTACCTTTGATTCAGTGTATTATGTTATTGCATTATAATTACTTATCTTTGATGAGTCACTGTGTGTTTCCATTTGTCAATTAGCTGATGATACACATAAATGTTACTACTGATGGACAAATAAGGAATCTTTCTAAATTAAAATATGTACATTTCTAATAAACATGGATTTGGCGCATACAAAACAGATTTATCACAGTATAAACATGGACCTGGTCCATGCAAACATATTCAGCAGCAACCATGTCGTTCTTTCTGGTAATTCTGAATAATATTTTCTTCAGCGAACAACAACAGGAGCAGGGTACGAAGCTCCGGGTTTCTGATTTTTTTCTGCTCTAGCTTCAGTCTGGCTCCACCATAACTCATGTGTTATTATCGGCCACATTAGCCTCCAAGGCCATAACAATTAAACAGAGAGGTAATGGAGGGTGTGCACTGGTTTATTTCGTTGCCTCGCTATTTATTAGCCGACTGGGCCGTCAGCTGATTGTTTTCCTGTGTTGATTCGTACCGCAGCAGAACGGGGCGTTGCGTATTACATCTCAAAGGGGAATGTTCGTCAAGCTAATAACAGCTAGCGCTAGCTTTGATGTTGTCCGAGAGGTTTATAGCTGCTCCGATGCTCGTTTAAGAGCTTTTCTGTTTTTTTCTCTAATGGTTTCAAACATCCGTGTCATATTGACTGTTATGCTCATTAACAGTCTACTTTCAGTGTAACTTTGACATCTTTCAGTGTAACAGTCCATTACGCTGAAATGCGCTGGCGAGAACCCTGCGCTCCGTCTCCGTGAAGCTAATGTTTAAACATATAGCTTATGTCGTCTGGGAAGTTTAATACAGTGTTGTAGAGAAAGGAGCTTTACTGACATTTTTAAGTTACTTTCAAACATCAATGTCGTCACGTTAGCGCAGCTAGCATGTGACCTGATCGTGCCTGACATCTTCTCCGCTAAGTAGAGTTGCAATTTTTTTTTCTGGATGTTCTAGCCATGCCAGAGTTTACAACGTCCAACAGCAGCTCAATGTTTTGGTCATGTGAAGCTACAGGGAGGGGCTAAATTTCTGTGTTACTGCAGCACTGCCGGCAGGATTAACAATTTTGGAAAATATAAATGGATCGGTTTGGATCGATTTTGACGCAAATGAGCATCTTTTAATTATTTCTGGATTACTTTGACAAGCCTAGGACTTTTCTAATAATCTAAAACTGAATTTTCGGGTTTCACTGTAAGCCATATTCATCAATATTGACATTAATTTCTTGAATTATGCTGCATTGAATGAATCTATGTAATATCTGAGATGAAAACTTTTTTAATATAAATTACAATCTTAAAAATGTTCTAATTTATAGATTCCATTCATCACCTCGAAGAAGCAAATAACATTACCATCATTTATACCAATGAGCTTTAAGAATAGACTCTGATTCACAGTAAATAAGAGGCAAGCAGTCGTTACCCTTGTAAGATCCCATTCTCCTGTGGTATCACTCCATTGATGGCCGCCTGTAACAAAAGCAAACGTGCATTTTACTACACGATACAACTACATGAGTGTGTTTATGTAATGCACAAATCACAAGTGTCTGCAAGTAAAACAGACTAT
The DNA here is from genome assembly GCF_011125445.2 of Fundulus heteroclitus. Taxonomy (NCBI): domain Eukaryota; kingdom Metazoa; phylum Chordata; class Actinopteri; order Cyprinodontiformes; family Fundulidae; genus Fundulus; species Fundulus heteroclitus. The sequence continues at coordinate 21,329,387 of NC_046369.1, read as the reverse complement.
TGCTCTGTAACACACAAACTTCAGTCTGTGTCATCTCAAAACAGAGCAGTTTATCACTAAAACAGGAGGAACAGGAGCCACTATTAAAACCAGCTTGTTTTTACAGACACTGGGGGAAATCATATGAAAAAGGAGACTGTGACAGTTGCTAGCTGAATGATTTAAAACATGTCAACTGTGTCAAAATGTGGCAGCTGGAATATTGAAAGAGGCTGCTGACCTGAACGAGGGCCACAGAAAAGACAAATATAACCTCTGCCAGCGTTGCAGGTGAACTTTTGTTTCAATAGACAATTGATTGACTCGAACCGTCACTATTCTACACCAGACAACAGGTAAAACAATGTTAGCTAGGATTTTCTGGTAAAGAAATAAATATATATCACATCCAGCAATCTCTCTGTGGCTTGAACGCAACAGGCATGGCAACAAATGGTATTGCATTTATTAACTATGGAGTTATCACTTAATGCTTAAATGAACACTTCCACTTTATTGTTCAACACAAGGTTCCTGTCTGCCGTGTAAAATGAGCGTATTTCCACACGTAGTAAAAAAAGAAGAATGGAAAGAAGAATGAAAGAAAGGGCACAGGCAAGGAGGAGAGGAAAGGAAAAAGGGAAGAACATGAGGAACGCAGACAGGTAGGACATGAGGAAGCTTCGACTGAGGAGAAGTGGAAAGAAAAAAGGAGACAAAGGAGAAGAGAATCAAGAAAGAAAGAAAGAAAGAAAGAAAGAAAGAAAGAAAGAAAGAAAGAAAGAAAGAAAGGAGGAAAAAAGAAAGAAAGAAAGACATGAGGAAAAAAATGAAGAAACAAAGAAAGAAACAAAGAAAGAAACAAAGAAAGAAAGAAAGCTGAAGGTAAGGAAAGGAGCTAGGAGACAAGCAAAGAAAGGAAGTAGAATGCAAGCAAGAAAGGAGCTAGGATGCAAGCAAAGAAAGGAAGTAGGATGCAAGCAAGAAAGGAGCTAGGATGCAAGCAAGAAAAGAGCTAGGATGCAAGCAAAGAAAGGAGCTAGGATGCAAGCAAAGAAGGGAGCTAGGATGCAAGCAAAGAAAGGAGCTAGGATGCAAGCAAGAAAGGAGCTAGGATGCAAGCAAGAAAGGAGCTAGGATGCAAGCAAGAAAGGAGCTAGGATGCAAGCAAAGAAAGGAGCTAGGATGCAAGCAAGAAAAGAGCTAGGATGCAAGCAAAGAAAAGAGCTAGGATGCAAGCAAAGAAAGGAGCTAGGATGCAAGCAAAGAAAGGAAGTAGAATGCAAGGTAGGAAGGAAGTAGAATGCCTCCACTTTGTTGCACCCGCCTTGCTCTGTGAGCAAAGGTGAAGCAAACACTCACTCTGGGCGGGGGGGGGGGGCTAGATTTGGAGGGAAGTGGGGGAATCGATAATCTCCTGGTCTGCTGTCTTTATTTTCAGGTGACGGGCCTTTTTAATAATCATTTTGTGTGTCTTTTTTTTAAGTCTATTTAGACAAACAAATGTCTGTTGTAACAATTGTTTATAGGGTGACCCAACAGGAAGACTTTGAGCTCGCCCAGCCAGTTGCAGATACTGGTCTCATAAATCGATCCGTGTTGTTTGTTTTGGCCCTCGTTTCCCACCATTTTGAAAATGCGCGTGTGTTCACTGGTGCAGGCTTTAAACACTGGGATATCTCGCTATTTGTGACATTTGTAAGGTTTTAAAATGCGAGCAAAAGACCAAAGACAAAAAAAAAAGAGTTTACTGACAGTGAACTATAATTACTATTAACAAGAGGCATAGAATATAAATACTGCTTTACAGTACAATTTCCTATTATAAAGATTGTTAATTACAAAGTGCAGATAACAAAATAATTAAACTTAATTTGGACATGTAACACTGAGACTTTGACAAATACATACCTTTAATTACTAAATGTTAGATTTAGTGTTACACAGAGATTGAGTAGTACAATTAAAGTATATATTATAAACTCATAGTCATCCAAACTCTGTAAAACACAAACATATCACACAGTAGAGCATCAAACTGAGCCCCACTTTACGCAGAGCTGCACAGATCCAATCATGACCCATACTTTCTGGGACGCCCCTACAGCTGATCAGTGGCAGACCCATCACTACGGAGCGCTCTACAGCAGACGCTTTTTTTTTAATTTTAATTGCCATTTCCCAGATCTCCCAATAAAATGCCTTACTGTCCAAAAGCCCAGAGCTTGGAGAGCCTTTGCTTTGGATCGCTAGGTTCCCATCTTATAAACAGGGTTCAAAAGGATGGCATACCTCCGTAGTCGTGTGTCTTTAAACAGAAAAAACAACTTGATGCAGTCACCGATCACTCTGAAACAGACCCCGTTGATTCAGGAAACCCACAGCTACGCATGTGAAGAGACTCACAACACGGGCTGCTCAATTGTCCCGACAACGCTGGTCAAGATCTTGTGGCAGGCCCTTAAACTATTTGGCGCAAACGGCGGTTATTAATCATACAGTCCAAGTAAACAGCCATCCTATTTTAGAAATGAGAGGCCTTTTAAACTTATGTTTTGCTTAACCAGGGCCTGTTGTCATCAAAGTAAATTGATAAAGACAGAAAATTAATTGAATATAACCCACGATAAACATGATTTTGCACCATGGACGAGTAAAGGCCCATTCATACCCTATGTTTGGCCTACACGTCCGTATTTCTGTCCGTACGTTCTGTCCGTTGACTCCTTCATACCTCCGCCCGTTGAGGTGCGCAATAACCAATATTTCCTCTAGGTGGCAGTGCTGGGTGGCAATAATTCGTCAAACATGGCGACGGTCCAAGACGTGATTTTGTTGTATTTGCTCCGTAAGTAAACTTTTTGTTTGTCCCTGTGCCCCGGACACGACACATCATATGTGTGTGGGTAGTTGCGGATAAGCTCCGCAAGTCGTTCCTCGAATCCCGCCATTGTTTAAAGCCAAGAATTATAACCTTCTTCGTGATTTTTGTTGACATTTTGTACTACAAACTCAATAGCGCCCCCACCGTTTCCGGTATCATTGCTCCGTATTGATCCGTTTCGTCCGTAATCGTGAGCTCCCGATTTTCGTGTCAAAATACGGACGAAATCGACAGTTACAACGTATGAAACACTCCACACTTATCCGTATCCGTCGTTTACGTGAGGTATGAATGGGCCTTAACTGAGCTCAGTTTCCGTGACACATGACTGGAGGCCAGGCACGGGACGTCAGCACATCCTCACTCCACATGGTTCTAATACCACAGAGCGTGCAGATACCCATGCATCCGTTTTACAGCCATCTGCGCATTTGATACTGACAGCACTAACCGTGTTCACGACAATAAGAATCACTCAGACTTAAATGTAGGAGGGCTAAAATGTCACAATGTCCGCTGTTGCAGATTTTTAACAGTATTGTAAAAAAGAAAGAGTAGAGAGTAACTTCTCAGCGTCGGTTTTGGAGAATATAAGTTTGCAGCGACGTGGGACAAAAGGAGATAAGCAGACGAGACTTAATCAGGCTGCAGCAGCTGACAGAGTTACAGAGAGCAAGGCATGCCAGGGAGTTCTCACTCTTCCTAACAATGACTCAAACTTAGAGGGTAGCAGAAAAGTACGTGTGAAGAGGAAATTGTGCCTCGATAACCTTGGACTTGTTCAACCACAGATCTAAAAGACTACAAACAAAAACAAATGATGTAACTGGCCTCATTTACTGCTTTCTGGTTTGTTAAAGGAAAATAAGAATGCATCCGTCCAGGTTAGTTTCCCTCTGACACTCCAGACCCCCACCTAGCCCACAGGCTGGTTTTGGTGCTTTACAAAAAAAAAAACACAGCAGAGGAACTGCAAGTCATCAGATCCACGGCTGCAGAAAGTCCATTAGCACTGTCTGTGTGGCGGCTGCTGCTGCTGCTGCTGCTGCTGAGCTCCTGCCAGCATGCATCTAATTATAGACTGACCCTTTCCAAACTCCAGCACAGTAAGGGGCTCATCAAGTTCTAATGTAAACCCCGACTGGACCCGATCTTCCAGAAAACTCTTCCAGAAAAATTCAGGACTTACAACTTTGAGTCACCGCAACCTTCAAAGTCGGCTGAAGGTTGCGTGGGAGACAAGCGGCTCGACTCCTGCAAGGTTAGAGCCCGCTGGATGATAGCGGCGCTCTGACGCTTTGGACGAACCCAAGGGCTAAACGTCAGGGAGTAAAGACCAGAGCCAGAAGATAATGAACTTACCACCAGATCCCAGTTATTGAGCTCTAACAGAGTGATTGCCTCCGCGATGTTGTCAATTCCTGTGCAAGCCTGTGAGGAGGACAGAAAAACAGAAAATACAAGTTGTATTAGACACGACTGCTGGTGCACGAACCATGACAAATCTAGAGCTGAAAATATCTCCGATCTAGCCTTTAATGACCTTGTCAGCGATGTAAAAAATCTCTCAGTTCCAGGAAAGCACATTGAGCTTCCCAGCAGCTGAATCAGTTTTCAGTTGGAGTTTTTTTTTTTGTATTTTTTTTAAATCAGACCCCCATTCATACTTGTGACTTGCAGATCAGACTAAACGCTTACATTTAATAAAATAATATTAAGAGACTTGCAAAAATGCAGAGAGGGGTTAGATTTATTGATTGCGGCAGAAATTCCTCACAAGTTCGTCTGTTTTTACCTACGACAGCAGATTTCATTTTCTCCGAGGACCTTTCAGGAAGCAAAGACATTCTCTGATTCACAGTCACACACAGCGATCAGGCTGTCAGTAATAAAACCTGTTTCTATTCTATGAACTGGTTTTGCAAATCATCAGAAAGGTGGTGATAACAAACATTACACTAGGTTTTACGATATTCAACACAGGAAATAACCATCTGTCCCCTTTAAACCCTTTAGAGACGCTTTGAAACATAGAAAAGAAATAGCAAAAAAATAAATAATGAAAACGTAAAGTCTTGTTGAAAGCCTGATATCATCAGATCATCTGGGTATACTGGATTTGAAGCAAGTTGCTCCAAGTGAGCCTTTCCCCATTATAGACATTGCACAAAAAAAAAAGAAATAAATGTTAAAATGCCGCTTTCAAACTCTGGGGTTTATAGATTTGTCTGGTATCTAAGGTTTTTGGGGTGTACTTAACTCTTCCCAATTTCAGCTCCTGACAACAGGGAATCACTTCAGCACATTTTTTTTAAGCTTTAAGTTAGATTGTAGTCATTTTTAACATGCTTGCATAATTTGAACAAGCCTACTATACAAAAAATATTATTTTTTTACTGGTCTGATGTAAATATTCCGATCTTAAGTGTCACCTTTTTCGGATATCATCATAATTAACAGAAACGCTTGAAAACATCACCCTTTGTGTAATTAATCAATATAATGCGTTTCACTTAGGGAACTGAGCTACTGAAATAAGTGAACTTTCCAATAATATTTACAATCATTGAGATTAACCTGTAATAATGCAGACTCAGATGAACAGTACTGTGGAGTGACTATTGAGATCTTTGTGTCATTTATTTATAATGAGGTTTTATCATAAACATCTTCGCTTTGAATGTGATTTGAAGCATTCTGAATTGATTAATCGTTCCCATTAATAAACAGCATTTATAAGCTGAGAGAAAGTCAGCGTAGACAGCGCTTGAAAGCATTTTATGTCCCACAAACTAAAAGCGTGTGACTTCCCCTTTAAAACTACGGATTACTGAGAGATAATGAGGCTTTTTCTGATGGATACTAATTTATATTTCTTACCTGCTGATTCAGATTTTGAGCCCAGACTTATTTTTATTAAACTCACTCTGTGTGTATTAAACTACCTGGTGCTGGCTGAGGTGTTTATAGGCCAAAAAAAAAAAAATCCTGGTGTAAATCTTAGTTAAGGTGCATTTATCAATGGATCAAAAAGGAAAGTAGGACTTTTAGGCATCTGAACTGCTGATGGCGGGGAAACTGTCCGATTCCAGTCTATGGGCCAATTTATGTCAGCGTCTCTACATAAACGGTGGTTTTACTTTTGTTTTTCCATACTTTTGTATGAGGTGGTAATCAATCAGGAAGCGTGACTCCAAAAGTGAGCACTATAGCTGTAAACGTGGCAAAATTCATTGTTGAACCCCACAAAAAAAATACAAAAAAAATTAAATATACAGACATGACAGTAGTATAGTTAGGTTAGACAAGATATTAGGAGATCAGTCCTTTGTCTGGCACCTGTAGGCAGAAGATAACAGATTAGGGTTGCTGAGAAGAGAACTAGTCGATTAATAACACGACGATCGAAATCCAAACTGCAGTCCCTGAATGTGTCACAGTTCAACGTCAAGTATCAAATAACAACAACAACAACAACAACAACAACAACAGGGGGACGACATGTAAACAATTTGATGGTTTTAATGACCACTCAGTCAAACTGGTGCTGAACCCTGGTACTAACCCACGCGTGGACCGGCGCTCTGGGTGGACAGCCATGTAAACACCGAGCTTTCGGTTACTAAGAGTGTCCGGAGTCCGTTACCGAGCTGTCAGTTAGTTAGCTCTGTGTTGCTAACCCTCCTGAGATCTTTGCTGTTTATGACGAGCAGAGTTGCTGCTTCTGCTGCCAGCCGCATAAGTCGCTTTGACATCCGCCGACGGAAGGCAGCCGACTATAGACAATGTCAGAGACAAACGAACAAGAGACCCACCTGAAAGTCGGCCAGGATCATTTCTCGATCCATGTTGCTGTCGCCGCTCTCGGAGGCCATAGCAATGACTGGCTAAAAGCAATACCTCCGCACTGGCTCACAGAGGGACGCTGAGTGCGGATACCACCGGGTGCTTAGGGGCGGCTGGGTGGGTAGTGTTAGCTAATTCTAGGTATTAAAGTGAACGCGGAGTTAACAGCCTCAAAACAGACAAAGTTTTGTAAAGTTACGCTCAGAGTGCCCGGTTACCTCAAACCATTATTGTCAGCTAGCCCATTGCCATTTACCGCTAACGTAAAGTGTCCTCGGCGTCGTAAAACGTTCTAGAGAAGACATGAAGGGAATTCCGGCTCTTTTCCGGGATTCGGATTATTTGGCTCGAGGCAGAAGATAAAAGAGACGATTCTTTCGCTTCCCAAACAGCTGTTTACTCTGTAGCATTTCTTAAACGGCTTTCACACACCAGTAGATTTAGAAGTAGTAGATTCTGATATTTAATAAGTATGTGTGCATACAAAGTACCAATGTTACCAACGGTATGATCCTGGTTGTTCATTCACTACTACCTGCTACTGTGGCGTAATTGCAGGTCTTCAGCATATACTATGTGCTGGCTTTTAGCCATCACAAAACAAAGTGGGTACAGTTTAATTGAATATCTATAACTCTGGCATTACTAGGACAAAGAAGCCCTTTTCAGATCAGGGCCGGTTCTTAACGTTCATCTAGATGAGTCAACCCAATGTTTCAGCTCAGTCACAGATGACACATCACACAAAAAAAACATGATCGTGAAGGTGGGTTATCAATAGTGTTGTTCGTTATCTTTCAAGATTGACATTAGCGATGACAAACGGTGCTGTGTGAAACTGCTCATACCCCTTGGACTTTTTCACCTTTTTGTTGATTTATAAACCAGAAACTTCAATGTATTTTATTGAGATTGCGTGTGTGACACTAACACAAAGTAGTGCACGATTGAAATGTGGGGGAACGTCTGTGAACATCAATTTTGTCTTGCCACCTATTCTAAATTAGGTTCAGGTCATGAACTTGCTTTTATATGAACCAATGCATTGCATCAATGTTTAATGACGTTGTCCTAGGTGGTGAACCATATCTTCATGAATGTGTTGTAACCTTTTTGTCTAATTTCTATAGTACTTTCCACTAGCATGTGCTACATTGTGCCTATCATATAAAACACCAATGCAATACACTGAAGTTTGTACTTGTGATGTAGCCAAAGGTGCAAAAAAAATCCATGGTTCTTAAATGTATATAAAATAAAACATTTTTATCAATATGCTCTATATTCATGCTGTCCCTGACAGAAACATGTCAAAAATCATGGGCTACCTTTGGAACACGATCCCCAAGGTAAAAAATAAAAATAAAATTATCATGCCCCCACTGCAAAGTGCTGAGTACTTATTCACAGAGACCAAACAATATGCATTTAGTATTCCCATGTAGATTTCCTAATACACCATTGCAGACACAGGACTGTACACCCTCATGAGCAGAGGTGTCAGCGTATAACTTATTCCTTCGCTGCTGTGTGTAGGACTGGTTCACACTGCCTGAACTACTGCAGAACAAGAAGGTTGTGTCTGATATTATTCTTACACTGAGCATTTTATTAGATTCCGTGGAAGGAAAGTGTGCCCTTCTTTTCCTTTTCACCCCAGGTGAAGAACAGGTAAAATCAGAGTGCGCAACTTCATTCGCTTCTGTTTGTTCAATCTTGAAATACCTCTGAAATAATGACAGTACAGCTGAATGGACTTTTACTTAAGCAGATCTCTCCAATGATCAGCCAAATACCTCTGTCAGGCTGGGTTGAATTTCTCCACTGTGGGACAATAAAAGATGTTCTATTTCTATTCTATTTTCCAGTATGAGCTTTAAAAATTGTATCCTATAAGACAACAAGTAGTTCTATTTTCATAGAAATCATTCTGACCAGCAGTCTCTCTGTGTGGTGAGAAGGCTGCAGTGTCGCCGACTGGAAGAACGTGAGAAGAGTGGTGAGGACAGCAGAAGGGATCATTGGGGCTCCTCTTCCCTCCATTAAGGACCTTTCATCACAGCGATGTGTTTCCCGAGCTTGTAACATCATCAGAGACCCCACACACCCCCACCATGGACTGTTCTCCCTGCTGCCCTCTGGGAAGAGGTTCCGCAGCATTCACTGCAGGTCCTCCAGGTTCTGTAAAAGCTTTTTCCCCGCTGACATCAGACTGTTGAACTGCTGAAGCTAAAACTGGACTCTGTATCACATGTGTCCTGCATTGTTTACATCTCAATTGCTGTACTGTGAAATCACTCTGCACTTTATCCTGGAACTGCCCTGCAAAGTTATTTTACTATCCTGCAAAGTTACTCTATATCCTGCAAAGTTACTTTATTTATCCTGCAAAGTTACTTCATTTATCCTGCAAAGTTATTTTATTATCCTGCAAAGTTACTTTATTTTCCTGCAAAGTTACTTTATTATCCTGCAAAGTTACTTATTCTGAAATCCACTGCAATTCACTGAAATTCTCAAGCTGCATGCAAACCTAATTTCGTTCTGTACGCACTCTGTGCATACAAAATGACAATAAAGTTTGTCTAGGTCTCTAAGTCTAAGTCTAATTTCATTCACTTCATTCTCTTGAATTATGAAAAACAGAGATATGGTCTAAAGCTGTGGGTGACAAGCATGAGAGGAAAAAAACATTACAATGTCTGCTACAGGCAAATTTAGTTTTAGTAGAATGAGATTTCTATCGATTCCCAGTGTATAAGTATCTGACATGAGACCATAAATTGGTGAACATGCAATAATTAATTTAACTGTTTATTTTGTAGCTATAACGTGACCAATCAATACAACCTGAAGACTGCATGGCACTAAATTATCAAAGTTCAACTCCCATGTTGACAAATCTTTTGTTACATACGGTTACGCATGCTTGTTCGTAAAACTGTAAGATATTTCCTGTCTGTCCTTCCTTCCATTCTGTTGTTTGTCTGCTCAGCCTCATGCCCAGGGAAGTGAAACGCCTTGTGGTCAATTTCTGAGAATTTTAATTTCATAATGTTTGTGACATTCTCATGAAGGACTGAGTCGGTGTTGTAACTCCACAACCGATTACCTCATGTTTCAAAAAATATCTACACACCAGGGTCAGGGACAAAGAAGTGGTGACGGTGAAAATTCAGTTTTTGCTGTGAAAAAGTGTGAAAAACCTAATACATTCATTCTGCTTTTTGCATTGTTTTTGTCTCACTTAAATGTTTCAGATCAGAAAATCATAACTGTCATGATTTGTCACGATGAACCCGAACACACACACACAACAAGCTTAACTTGTGAGGTTTATTGAAGACAGATGATTTGTGGATGACGAGGACCAGAGTCTTAACCGGAATGGAGCAGACGGGAGTAGGCTGGAGGACCGCTGGTGAGCCCTGAGGCGGAACACAAGGCTGGAAGATGAGCTTCGGGACAGGACCCTAGTGGAGCTTGGAGCGGAATCCAAGGAAGGAGTGCGGTCAGGAAACAAAGTCTCTTAACAGAGGAAGACGAGAGTCCTTCTGATGAGGGAGTATGAGAGACGCCTGTGTCAGACGACGAGACGGACCGGCGACGAAGAGGAGACTGAGGAGGGTTTATATGGAGAAGCTGGCAGGTGGATGATTAGGCTGAGTGGAGTCCGAGGGGGGCTGAGGAAGAAGGTGCTGGAAACTTCCACAGGCAGGTAGGTCATGACAGTAACAAAAAAGTTTTTAAAGGGTGAATTGAAATATTTCACTTTATAACCCCACAGAGGGTAAATGTGTCTGCATTTAACCCATCCCTTAGGGGCCAGTGGGATGCCATACTCGCTGCAAAAAGGGACCTCAAAGTAAGTAAAATCTTCCTGAGATGTGTATATTTGTCCTTGATTTGAGCAGATAAATATACTATTTGCAAATGGAATGAGATATTTGCACTTAAAATAAGAACAATTCATCTCCACCATCTTATTTCAAGTGCAGGATATCTAATTATCTTATTTTAGGGGTAAAAATACTCATCCCATTGGCAAATAGTCTTATTTAGCTGCTCAAATCAAAGAAAAACATACCCATTTCAAGAATATTTTACTTAAATTTACTTCCCTTCTTGCAGTGCCTGGGGAGCAATCTGGGTGTAAGGCACCCATGGTGGCAGGCTGCAGAGATCAAACCAGGTTCTTACAGACTTCTCAGAACTCCATCGCTCTACTCTAACCACTAGACCACTCCCCATTTTATCTATAACGAACATTAAAAACAACATAACGGCTGCCCAAAGTGCTGTACCAAAAAGAAAAGCTTACAGTAATACAGGCGTAAAGTGGTTAAAGCATAGATCACTGTGTCTGGTAGGCAGTGTACAGGCAGGAGGGGCTTAATTTTTGATAGCTCCCTTAAATGAAAGAAAGATGACTTAACCACATTGTGGACATGCGAGTCATGTATTAGGCTGGGGTCCATTTTCCCACCTAAATTCGTAATGCTTTATTTTCTTTACGTAGCAACAGGGAGGAGAAATCAAGGATGGGATATAACTGGAACCACAGCATTTAAAAAGCATTACCTCAGTCTTTTTTCATGAAATCCAAGGAAATAAGGGCCATCCCCAATGTTCCAGAGAAAATCCAGACGAGGCTGAACATTATATTTTAAAAGGAAATAGATTTGACAGTGAATAGCATATAAGTGAAAAGGCAGGCAAAAATAGTACCAAATGTGAGCAATTAAAGAGTGGACAGAAGAAGACCAAGGATGGAGCCTTAGGCCTAATGAAGGACAGGAGAAATGCCTATCAGATCTGTAAAATTGAGAATTCTCGTACAACCTCCCTTGCAACATGAAATAAAAAAGCAAAACATTATACCAAGAACATATTACAAACATAGTCCCTGACAGCTGTGAGTCTAGATAAGGTTACAAAGTTGTTTCTAAGGCTTTAGGACTCCAGAGAACTGGAGTGAGAGCTACTAGCAAAACAAAGGCGTGTCTCACACAGTATATGCCAAAAACATGTGGATGATTCCCATATTATCTTCCATTCTTCCAGTTACCATCCTCAGGGCTACCATTTCCAAAAAGTTTAGCTGTTTTCCTGTTAACATTTTTCCTTGAAGTGCTCTGCTCCCCACTACTCACTTCCGACCATGATTTGCTCCTTGCCATTTTAGTTTGACTAATCTCCAAACTATTCAGCATAATCACCATCAGAACAATGACCCATTGCTACGCTCACGATACAGCTGGAACTTCAGTCCCAGTTTCTGGTCCAGAAGCTTACAGCGTTCTTGCACAGAGGTATTTTATTTTATTTTATTTTAGATCTCTGACTTCTTAATGGCAAAATTATAATGACTTTTTAAAGCCATCGATTTGAAAAATTCTCTAATGGACAAAGAAAACCGACAAGGGTTTAATTCTCTCATTAATTGACTGCTGAAATTGTGGTGTTTTATACCCCTGATAATGTTGGCTCTTCATTTTAAATCATCGGCTCATTCCTAGTTTTCTTCAATTTCTGTTTATCTGGTGTGTTAGGTGTTGAGTTGCATTCACCATTATTTCAGCCGGACGGTAGGAGAGCATTTTTTAACAGTTCTCTTCTCTTTTGTTGTTTTGTTGCCATCTTGGTCCAATTCCCTAAAAATGTCGTTTTTTGGGTGTGTCTCAATTGCAGGGGCTGCATCCATCGAAGGACCCGGTCAATGGTCCTTCGATGGCACAAAAAGGAAAAGCCTGTAAAAGTCTGCACACCTCGCGACCTCATGAGGGATAAGCGTGTATCGATAATGGATGGATGGAAGATCGGCTTGTGAATTTGGTCTGGCCTTCACCAGTTGTCCCCGCCAAGACCTCAGGTAACTCCTATTGCCGCTCAATCGAGACGGCATGAGGCAGCTGTGTCAGCGAACAAATGAAGCCCAAAAGTTATGCTGCATTCCATTTGTAATGGGAATCTGGAAATCATGGCTTCCATTCAGAAGAATCAACTGGAACGGCCATTAAAGTCAGACTTTCCCCTCAGAAAGTCAGAGAAAGTATTTTGGGCTGATTGCTGGATCCAGTATGGCAGCTCCTCACGTCAACAACAGTGAGCTTGTAATGAAGACATGTTTATTTTACAAGACACAGTTGTAAGAGTGCGTCTAAAATCAATGTTTCATGCAGCAGCTGCTACTATTCATCAAACAAATTATAAGTGGTATGTGGAAAGTACAGCTTTAAACGACCAGAAACAAAACAACAGCTTTCCTGGCTGTTACCATATTTGAATCCTGACCTTTTTTTGTTTTTATTTTGAAATCTTGACCCTGACTTTGTTGACTGGAACACATTTTACTCGGTTTTACATCATTCCCAGCTCATAGTTATGATTTCCAACCTAAATGGAATGAAACATTAAGCTCTCTGTCCCCACTGTGAAGTCCTAACTCCTTCTTTACTGCCTGCACTTGTCATTAGCTGAGGTTCAGCTGGGGTTGGCTGATGCTCTACCCTGGTGCATGCTCTGCTGCTAGTGTGTGATTTTTGTGATTAATGGAGGACTTCTGTGTGCCTGGGAATATGTGATTAAGAGAAAGGACTACATAATGGTGCATGTTCCAGAAACTTTACTGCTTATTTTATTCTTTTTTTTAAAGTGATTTTTCATCATATGCCAAGCAATGCAGACATGGCCAAGGAACAGATGGGCTTTGTCATATTCCATATTCTACACAAAATCACTTGGCCAAAATCATAACCTTTTGGTGAAACATATTGCATTCACCACAGAAAAAAAAAACTGACAGCTTATCTCACAATTATGACATCTTATCTCATAATTACGAGAAAATATGTCATAGCTATGAGAAAATATGTCATAATTACAAGATAAGATATCATAATTGTGAGAAAAGATGTCACAGTTACGAGATAAGCTGTCATAATTACGAGTTCCTAAACTCGTAATTATGAGATAAGCTGTCTGATTTTTTTTTTTCTTTGGTGAATGCAATACGCTTCTGTAGATAAACATATAAAACTAGATTTAAAAAAAAATCAATAAATCTATCAAAACAATCAAATTACTTAATCATTTTAACCTACATGTAGCAGACTTCTAAGTGCTCTTTGTTATACGTGTTATTTATTTCAGATATTTATTTTCATTTTGTATCTTGTATTTTCTTTCCAGCTCTGTCTCTCTTTAAATTCAGTAATTGACCTTAATTCATGTTTACCGACGTTGTATGTCTTTAGGCTGAAAGATTTGAAGAGAACAAAAAATACATAGACATCAGATACGTAGACGCGTCGTTGGGTGGGTTCTGCCTATGCTGCGAACGTGTAACACGTTTTTTTTTTGTTTTTTTTTTCAAATAATGAAGACCACAATGTTTAGATTTAACAAATTGATCCTTATAGTCATAACACATACACATATACACAGACAAATGTATATATATATATATATATATATATATATATATATATATATATATATATATATATATATATATATATATATATATATATATATATATATATATATATATATATGATACTTGAAAATCTATATATGCGCACATCTATGTCTAAATACAATAGTCTGTACTGTATGCAAGCTAAAAACCTTGAAAAAGAATGGTCTTGCACATCTTTTTCTTAGTGTTGCCACTCTGCAGCTTTAGTGTGTCCAGTTTTATAACATGGTGCAGCCTTAGTTTATAGAAGGCAGATACAAGTAGTGAAATCAGCCCGAATACATTTCCAAGCAGCACAGGAATGAGGCATCGTCTCTGATCCACGTTCACTACAACAGAACTTAACTTTTTTCTGCCACATACAATATGGCGGTGACGTTGACGTGCGAACCGGCGCCCAACGACGCAATGAGTGACGTAGAATTTGTGCGCCCATAACAGTCACGCAGAAAACGTTTTTCTGGGAACACGCTGAAATCTTCGGCGAAACTGATAAATTAAAGATTGTTTACATTGCCTGAACGAAGATTGAGGAAATATTATGCACACTTCCCACTAGAGATGTTATCAAAATGCATATAACTGCAGATGTTTTTCCTTAAATGTTGTATTTTTTCACGTACGGGGAATGTCGGCACGCGTCAGTGACGTACGGCCGCTTCCATAGAAACCACCGTAACAACGGTAGAAAATGTAACACTCATATTTTGCTGAGAATGCGCTGCAATCTTCAACGAAACTAACGAATGAAAGATTGTCTACTTTCTTTGAACAAAAATTATGAAAATATTTTGGATACTTCTTACAAAAAGAGTCAGCAAAATGGAAATGCAGAACCTTTCAATAAATGTCGAATTTCCCCCATAAAGTATTGGGAATGGCAGCCAGATTGTTGTTGTTTTTTTCGGCTTGGAAAACGTTATAGTTACATGACTTTGTTGCAGACCAATGTAAATGAACAGACCAAATAAAACGCAGGACTGAAATTGAGGAGCCAAACTGTAACAATACTACTTTTCTCTGTGAATCAACGTGGAGTTACACGGTTTTCAGTGAGACGGGGTTATGTGTGGCGATAAATCCAACTTGTATTAATCAAAATGCATATAAATGCATCTGCTTTCTTTAATTGTCGAGTTTTCCACATAAAGTACGGGGAATGACGGTCACTTTTTTTTCTTTGCTGGGAGAAACGTGAACGGGTTGCCAGTCAATGTAAGTAAATAGACAAAATAAAACGTATGGTTGAGAATTAATTAGGGCTATTGCACGTTTTTCAGTAAAACTGGGCCGCCGCCAACATAATTGATGCAGTACCTCAATGTGGACACCAGGGGGAGGCGCTGAGCCGTGAAGCAGAGACGTGGCTCTCTAACATGGGCCGAACTGCTCACTTTCTGCTTCTTAATGACGTTAAATGAATGAGTGGTTGAGGGGGCTTTATATCCACAGGCTCCATGGTGGCCGTGCTCTCCGGACTGAATCCTCCATTTCCAGAAATCCACGCAGTCACGTTGTTATAACAAGATGGTGTCCCATTTCCAGTTTTCAGTTATGTCGCCGCCTATTTAGATTTGCTTTGTCCAATCAGGCGAGCTGAATCTATTTTGGTGACAAGTTCAAACAGAGCATCCACGTCTGATTTGTTCTTGAAGCCCAACTAAGAGGCGCACTTCACACAGCCCTTCTACAACATAAAAATCCACCAATGCCCGTACTTCAGCGGAGGATTTTTCTAATTCTGAGCATTATTATTAAAGACATTCTGTCGGATGACGATATGACAGCATCTTCTGCGACTAGAGGGAGTCATCTCTGGAAATGAACGGAGACCTCGCAATGATTCAGCGATATTGCCACCCTCAAGTGACGATCTGGCAGGATTATGTGGGAATACAGTAAGACACGGGTTCTCTACTTATTTGTTTTGAAAATGAGCGCCAAATGACAGTTGATGACATCATATTATGGGCTGCTGATCGGGCTTTATTTCTGTCAGTCAAGTCATTCAATTTGCTTTAAGGCCTGTTTGTACAGTCAGTGATATGTGTTTAGATGTGGAGTCACAATAACACCAGGAAGACACGTGCTACAGTCCAAGTCTCAGCTTGTTTTCGTTCTGGCTCGGTTATTATAGTGTCTATATATTGTTGCACATCAAATCGGTTTCTAACAGCGGTAGTCTTTAGCTCCTTATGCAGAAAATGCAGTATAAACATTTAAAGCCCTAAAAAAAAAGCTCATTCGCCGTAGTGGGCTATCAGGACATGATACTCTTTACTTAAGTGTTTAACTGGAGGGCAAACTGGACTTCTTTTGTTTAATGAAGACCTTTACCTTAAAATACTTTTTCAGTTTTTCAAATATGACGTTAGCTAGTGAATACATTGTCTAAAATGTATATAACTCAGCGATAGCATAAAAGACTTGTCATAAAAGTGTATAGGTATATTTTTACACTAATTTTTTATATATATATATATATATTCACTCACTCACTCACCGGCCACTTTATTAGGTACACCTGTCCAACTGCTCGTTAACACTTAATTTCTAAGCAGCCAATCACATGGCGGCAACTCAGTGCATTTAGGCATGTAGACATGGTCAAGAGAATCTCCTGCAGTTCAAACTGAGCATCAGTATGGGGAAGAAAGGCCAAGAAATATATATACACACACACACACACACATACAATAGATAGATGCAATCTGTCTTCAGTTCAATTATGGTATTTACAGTGATAGTTGCAGTTGGGTATGTGAAAAATCTTGACCACCTTTCCCAGTCATCAGCAACAGGAAAAGGCGGTGCCTGAGCTGAGGTTGGCCTAGGTCAGCAATGTGTGCAGAGTTATGAGGTAAAATTGCTCGTGTTTGAATTTTTTTTTTCCATGAACAATGACCTCACTCAGAGAATGCATGCAAACACTTGCTACTTTTTCTTTTTCTTACCGTTGCAAGTCATGAGCAATACTTCCTGCTCCTTTAGTGCTTTAGAAAAGAGGTTTCATCTTTCTCTTGGTCAGCATTAAACCTATACAGCAGTTTGTGTGTGTGTGTATATATATATATATATATATATATATATATATATATATATATATATATATATATATATATATATATTCTTCCTGATTCATGACTTGAACGTGGCATAAAAACTAATTTTTAGAGTGGTGCTACATATAACCAGAAAACAAAGTGTTTCAGTTAAATGAAAAACAGGAAGTTGTCTATCTAAATACCAACAAATAAATACAAACATAAGCAGCCACTGCTCTGAATTAAAAATTTGTATTATTTAAATGTTTCTGTTTAAGGTCACAATATAATGACTGGAAAACGAGGCACAACCACATGTAAAAATAGACCCTCCAATAAACCTTATGTTTGTTTGACACAACACTGCTTTTAAGGATTCATTATTTAACTAACTTGCTTATTACGGAAAACTTGCGTTCATGGAGGGTGTTTGGGGGAGTTGGTAGGGAAATAAAAACAGTATTTTTCTAAAGCTCGTACAGTTACATCAAACTCATTTGCAGTTTCTAAAATTACTTGTTGGCAGTGAAATACGGGAAATATTGTCTCAATGCGGACACACTGCGGCTCTATATTAAAGATTAAAATGAGCAATATGATCAGATAAACAAAGGCTGGATCACACAGGGCCATATACAACTTTTTTTAATTAAAATAAGCTAATATTATTTTGCTTTCCTCGTGTCCAGGCGGTGAGTTTGGGACACAATTCACTGGTCAAGGCACTGACCCTCACGCCATCGGGCCCAGAGGCTCACCGTGACTCCCGAAGCGGTGCGCGAGACGGGTTCCTGGACTCTGCGCGCGTGCTGATAGACCATCGGTGCCACCGACGTTGACCAAAAAGTGGAACCTGCCGCTGCACCGGCCTCCTGGAAGTACCGTCAGACTCCCAAGAGGCCAAATAGGAGGAAAACACCGCTCTGATGCTGGCGATGGAACCTTAAACGGGTAAAGAAGGCTAAATTAAACGAAAACTGTCTGCTTCGCCCCCCCCCCCCACACACACACACACACACACACACATTTTTCAGCCGCTACAACCGTTCAATCCGTTATTTGCAAATTGTAACGCGTTTTTCCGAGCCGTCTTTAAACGCACCGTTAACGTACTGCCGTCACCGTGGATCAGACGGGAGACGTGCAGCGCTTCACCGTGTGTATGCGCGCGCATATCAACATACCAGCTAGAGCCAATAAAAGGAAGGAAAATTTAAACCTATTTTTTCTAAATAAACCGTGTAAGTTGGGTAATGCTGTTGCAAACATAATGCAGATAATGTTAAATGATGATTATGCAATACATGCCAGGACAAATGACAGATAAAGCTGTCTATGTCTATGGCAATCCATATCATGTTAGGCTAGTTAACAAGAATACTACTGTGACCTCTGTTATATCCCTTGCTAGTTAATTCATGGCGAGAGAAAGCACAACCATATTTCATTTCTGCGTAGAGAAATGAAATAAAAAAAAACATCTGTAGTGCCAAAATAGAAAAATCAGAAGTAAGGAGAACAGAAACCAGCAGCAGTGGACAATGATACTAGGCCTTCACAGGTAAGGAGAGGTTACAACTCGCTGACTAAAATATATCTATCTGCAAGGAGGAACCAAGCAGTTCTCAGGAGAAGGTTTACACAGATACTTCATAATAACTCTCATCCACACTCTAAAATATGTTTAATCTGTATTAGTTAGCCCAGGGAGAAGGTCATGTGTCAGGACAGAGGCCAAGCTGCAGCACTGACTGTCAAGGAGAGCCTGCAGACAGTGATAGTGTCATGGTTTTGTGTTTATTTTTGGACTATTCTGCAATATTGCTTCATTCCTCTCAGCCATTATTATATCAGCTCAGTCACCTCCTGGCCATCCACCCAATCAGCGCAGTCCCCAGTTAGATCAGATCCACCTGTTGAAATAATTAGAGTCCACTCTGCTCCACATGCCTTACTGAGGTCTCGTCTTCTTTCTAATGCAAAGCTGCATTGACGCTCCCAGTTCCTGTTTGCTCAGCCTGTGGGATCCAGTTTCTCTGCCTACGATCGGCCCTCACTGAGGAGGTTTTCCAGTGCCTGCGTGCTGCTCATATCTGCCCTGTTTCACGTGAGTTCCTGCTGCTTGCTCTGGTGAGCCGTCGGCCTGCGTACCTGTTCAAGTCTGTCACTGTCTGCTTCTTCTATTCGCATATATCCGTTGAGCTCCTGCATATTATTGCATGCCTCGTCTGCCATTATTCACTTCTTGCAATAAATTTTTTTAATAACGAAGCTCTGTGTCCGGCTGAATACCGGTTTCTCCGGCGGTAAGCATTGAAGATAGAGCAGGGGATGGATCTTTGTTGATTTTTGTTTCTTTTTTCAGATATTATCTGACGTCTGTATATTTTGCATTCTTAATGGAAGCAGGAATACACGTGCCATTTTTCTTGATTCGTTTTGGACTTTGTTACATTTGATTACAATGTAGATTTTTAGTATCATGCTACTTTCATTGTTCATGCCAATAAATGATGTGGCCTATTACCGTTCCCTTGTTGCTCCTATTTCGTATAAGTTTGTGCCATGTTCAATTGCTACTTGAATTTGTACCATTTCCTTACAATTTCTGTAGGCAAATAATTACAGAACTTTGCTTACAGGAAAAAAAAATTCTATAGCAAATATCTGATGTTTAATGTTTTTATTTAGGCTATTTGCCCTGTAGACGTCAGATGGTCATTGTCTCAACTCTACCACAGTTTGGGAGCTAAAACTTTATAATTTGTTAGTTTAAAGAAGGCTAAGCCACTGGAGAGGTTAGGATAATAAATCACTCAATAGTCATCTGAAAAAAATATGTCCCTCTCACTTCTGAGATGATGTCTATGCCCTTGAAAATAAAGCTGTCTGAGAAAACTAGGCTGTGTGTGTGTGTGTGTGTGTGTGTGTGCGTGTGTGTGTGTGTGTGTGTGTGTCCAAATGGATGTAGTTCCGCGGGGGAGTGTTTCCATACACATTTACCCTACTAATTTACCTTCCTGGGGCGTTGGTCCGCCAACCGACCCAGTACTTTTCTGCTTTGTCGGGGCTTGTTGAGGGGGTGGGTTTGTGTGCAGTAAGAAAAACTGTTCACCTCAAGGGTGGAATAAGGAGATGAGTTTACAAACCTATCAATTTTATAACCTTAATTTATCACAAAGTTGTTAAGATGATTTTAGGTGAGAAAGTACACCTCCAAACTTCATCTGTGCAATCGGTTCATCAGAACTTATGAGCCAATTTTAATTCTGCTAGAACTCATCAGGTGCCGGGGTGTTACGGCTGCTGCAGCTGCGTTATCACTGGGCCAGACAGTCTGCAATTTACTGCTGACTGGATCATGTTTGTCGAAGCTGAAAAGTCACTCAAAAGGGCTTACTAAGTTAGTCGGAAATATTTGATCATAACAGATGTTAAAAGTTTGGCTGGAAGGGTCTATCTACAGATATCTGATTTTTGCTATGATCAAAAGGCCTCTATACTATACTTAAAAAAAAAAAAAAAAAAACATCCTGACAGAGACAGCGCTACTGCTGTGTGTGTGTGTGTGTGTGTGTGTGTGTGTGTGTGTGTGTGTGTGTGTGTGTGTGTGTGTGTGTGTGTGTGTGTGTGTGTGTGTGTGTCCGCGGAGGGGCCGGATGATATGGGAAGAATATTTGGTGCGCCTTATGGTCTGAAAAATCCGGTTAGTTCTTTAAAAGAACACCAACATCTGTCTTTTACAGACATTGTGCCATATTCAAGATGGTGGCTTTCTGTTTTGGTTTCACTGTGTTGCTCTCGTCAGTGTCACGGGTTGGTTTTGACGTGAGTGGTTGAAGTAGCACGTCAGTAAAGATGAGGGACAAGTGGTTTATCTAATCATATGCAAGAATTTTTTTTGATGAGGCCCCTCCTCCTGAAATACATCTTCAATGGAGCAATCCCAGATGGATGCGTGGAGCTCGGCGGAACGAAATCCATCTGGCGAGACTCAATTTAATTTCTCCATTATGATTGAGCACACTGGAACAATAGGGATGCAGCTTAACAGGTTTCTCAAGGTCAGGTCTAAACTTGTCTAATGTAGACAGTGCAAAAAGTGCCCTTTTGTGTTTATTATTTTTCCTATATGGCGGTTGAAAAAGACTTAGAACACAGCAATGCTTTTAGTTGGTTGTGTCTTCAAGGTTATTTGAGTGGTTCATGATTATAGTGGCTTGTCAGTAATCATGCCCCTTGAACTTTTCCATGTATTGTCACATTACAACCACAACCATAAATGTATTTCATTGGAAACTTGTGTGAAAGACCAACACAAAGTGGTATACAATTGTGAAGCAGAAAATTATACGTGTTTTTTTTTTTTTTTTTTTTTTACAAATAAAAAGCTGAAAATGGCATTGTGCAAAAGTATTGAGCCCTCCTGATTCAATACTTTGTGGAACCAGCATTTGCTGCAATTACAGCTGCAAGTCTTTTAGGCCTTTAAAATTTAGGGTATGTCTGCACCAGCTTTATACATCTAGTGACTGATATTTTTGCACATTCTTTGCAAAGCAGCTCAAGATCAGTCGGATTAGATTAAGAGTGTTTGTGAACAGCAGCTTCTAGCTCTTGCCACAGATTCTCAATTGGGTTTAGGTCTGGACTTTGAGCAATACATTCTGACAAATGAATGTCTTATTTTAAACATTTCCATTGTTGCCCTGGCTTTATGTTTAGGGCCATTGTCCTGCTGGAAGGTGAACCTCTGCCCCAGTCTCGAGTGTGTTGCAGACTCCAAGACTGCCCTGTATTTGACCCCATCCATCACCCCATCAGCTCTGACCATCTTCCCTGTCCCTGCTGAAGTTAAGCAACCCCAGAACATGATGCTGCCTCCACCATATTTGACAGTGGGGATGGTGTGTTCAGAGTGATGTGCAGTGCTAGTTCTCCACCAAACATGGCGTTTAGTCGGATGACCAAAATCAAAAGTTTTGGCCAAAATGCAAAGTACCTTCTTCTACATGTTTGCTTTGTCCCCAACATGGCTTCTAGCAAACTGCAAACAGGACTTCTTATGTTTTTCTTTCAACAATAGCTTTTCTTCTTGCCATAAAGACCTCAGTTGTGCTGTGCTTGACTAGTTGTCCTGTGGACAGATTCCATCACCAGACCTGTGGATCTCTGCAGTTCATCCAGAGTCACCTTGGCTGCATCTCTGATCAGTGCTCGCCTTGTTCGGCCTGTAAGTTTAGGTGGACGTTCTTGGTAGGTTTACAGTTATACTCTTTCTATTTCCAGATGATGGATTGAACACTGCTTGGGGAATCTTTCCATTGCCTGAGCCTGCTTTAAACTTCTCCACAACGTTATCCCTGACATGGTGTGTTCCTTGGACTTCATGATGCTTTTTTGCTCCCAAAAATTCTCGTAACCAACCTCTGGAGCCATCACAGAGCAGCGGTATTTGTACTGAGATTATCTTACACACACACTGGTGGACTCCATTCAGTCATTAGCAATCATCAGGTAACTTCTGAATGAGTTTGTTGGCACCCAGAGAAAAGGGGACTGAATATGTTTGCATACCGCACTTTTTTTAGTTTAATTGTCAAAAATGTTTTAAATCATTTATAGTTTTCCTTCTACTTAACAATTGTATACTACTTTGAGTTGGTTTTACACATAAGATTCCAGAAAACGAATCACATTTGGCCTCATACAATAACGTCACACGGCCCAAAATGATGCAAACAGCCTCAAGCAGATGTAAAGTTGAAATTGATCTGTTTTTGTCACATGTAGATATAAATATGCATCGGCCTGTCTGCTGATCAGCAGATTAATTCCTAACAAATCAGATGTGATTATTCCTAAAGTGGAGACAATTACACTAGGGCTGGACAATTAATAGACGCAATTTCCAAATCAGAGGTCTGCAATTTTTTTTGCCTTGTAAAGACACGTCGAAATATGTTTAAATTAGGTTTGCCTCCACTTGGAAGGGAAGAGAGTTGCAGCAGTGGGATAATATAATTTAAATATTGGTTTTATATGATCATACTTATTTATTATTTTACCAGAAACTTTTAGGAATCTCACCATAGCCTTAAATACCGGTCAAACTGTTTAATACATAGACTTGTAGGTTGTACTTTTACTATATGTTGAAGGTGAAGTTGTAGGATCGATATCCTACTCAATTAAAAGCCATTCTCTTAAAAGCTATTCTCTTCAATAAGAATATTCTGATTAATAAAAGGAGTTAAATTTCTTGTCTTGAATACTCATTGTTTACAAACTATCTACAGGCCATTTTGTTGCTTGTGGTTAATGCAGAGAAAAGTCTAAATTAAATTGCAATCGCAATTGTGGTTGAAATATATTGAAATATTTTTGGCAAAAATCGTACAGCCCTGGATTACACGTCCATACATCGATGCGTAAAGTTGCGCGTAATCGTGCCACGCTGGCAGCGTTGGAGCTGCGGGAGGAAATCCAGTCTCATTTTCAAATTGTGTAGTACCTCGTTTGTCCCCCTGGGACAATTTCCCCCTGGGATTATTAAAGTATGTCTGAGTCCACAGGTCCAAACGTAGCCATTTCACTGGGTTGCTGGAGGACACCCCCGGTGGAAGAGTGCGGAGGCAGCGTGTTTTGAGACATCCTGCTGATGTGCTGGCACATGATGATGATGGTGGTGATTAGGAGCTTAGCCGGTTTAAATCACCCAGGGTTACTTTTTAACTGGCCCCATCCTTAGCGGGAAACCGGGAGGAAAAATGCGTCCCCCGTGCCGTTTAAGCTCCACTGCGGTCTTTGCAACAGGAGCTTTTCAGGCGGAGCTGACTGACATGTCGGGTATTTGTCATGTGTCGTCCTAAGCCTGTCCCCTGAAACGGGGGGACGGAGACAGTTCAGAAACGTCCCCTAAACCAAAGCTCTCATTTGCAGCGAGGAGCCGATTTCCAAATGTAATCAGAGCGACTGCACTCATAATACTAAAATCCTGCTCAACTCCGCTATCGTAATCATAACAATTATTATTATTCTCACAATAGTTTTGTTTGAAATAAAATAAGAACAGGTTCCGAGCACGACGGCTGACTTTTATGTAATTTTTATCGTGGTTCGTCTTAAAGATTTAAAGTACTCCACAGTGTGTGTGTGTGTGTGTGTGGTGGGTGGGCAGACTTTCTCATCGAAGTATTGGAGTTATATTTATTACGTTCAATGATCAGCATTAAGCTGTAACCGAGCTCAATGCTGCAGCTGCTGCACCGTTTCAATTTAACAGACAGAGAACAAAGCGTGCACGACCAGACAAACTTCATATTTTCATCCAGTTTCTTTATTGATTCGCCGATGTCGCCCAATAAGCTGTTGGTTTGCTGTAATTTAATACAAGTATCCCTAGTGCAACTATATGCGGGGAAGACGGGCAGGGCGGCCCAAGATAAACGTGCAGGTGCGTCCGATTCTGTCTCAAGCTGGGAATCAAGGCAAAGCCGGTGGTCACCGTCTACGCACGGTTTCGTAGCTGATTTTTTTTTTCTTTTTCTTTTTTTTTTTTTTTCTTTTTTACTTTATTAATTTATTTATTTCAGTGCACCGCAAGTTTCAGGATTTTCCCCACCGCCAACTTTTAGTAAGAGACGCTCTTTCGTGAATGAGGCCCCAGAACATGGAGTTTGTTTGAACCCTTATCTAAAAAAAAAAACCTCTGCTTTTTTTTTGTGCTTTTTTCAGACCAAAACACGAAGAAAGTTAAATAAATCCTGTTGTAGAAACATTGTATTGGAGGGTTCACTACAAAGCTGTGGTGTAGTAGAGGGTATACTGTGCTTAGAAACAAAAGTACACAGATTTGCGCATTTTGAATCAACAGTTTATTTTGGTTTTTAAGCATTTTTAACGTTGCAAAATTTGTCTGCTTATACTGTATTTGAATAAATGTAAAACTTTGTAGAACTGTTGGATATGCATTGAAAACGCTTAGAATGTATAATACAATGTACATAAGCAAAACATGTTCATGTGTATTCAAAGAGTAAGAACAGAAGTCATAACTAACCATAAAACCTGTTAACCGTTTCAGTGCCGACTTCTGCAGCACAAACTTCTGAATGACTTTTCCAGCGGGGGGGAAATGCCCATAAATACTAGTGAATTAGAAAAATCTAATTTAAACACAGGAATTTAACACAAACTGTGACTCACAGCATGACTAGGAAACATCTGGCACAGAAGCCCAGCCACCTACACTAAAAAAACCAACCAGACCACTGAAATGCACCCAACGATTGTCTAAACTTTCCTTACAAGGCAGACTAATTTGTTTTTCAGTGATGTTAACTCTGTTACGTCTTAGCTTTCACATTTTATTAATTTGTAAAGTTTGTACCATTTAGAAAATGGAGATGTTTTAAATATTTTCCCGGCACTTCTTATTTTATATAAAAAACTATCATATTTGTAATAGTTCTACACATAAGTAAAAGCAGCTTCAAAGGATTGCTTTATTTAAAATTTAAAAAGTGCTACATAGTCAGAGTAACCTGCATTTTCTGAGTAATCTGCATGTTTGAGGTGAGAATGTCTGAGTGATTTTGCAGATTACCTCATGTAATATTTAGGATGAGCTGCTGTCGTGCATATTTTAGTTGTTGCACAGGTTTTCATCCTCTGTGACATCTGTTAACTCATCGTGGGCAGTGACTCATTGATTCTAGGTTTTTAATGAGGAAATTGAGTTGTCCTCTTTAACATGCGGAGGCATGCTGGGTGGCAGGAGACTGCTGAGCTGCAGGGACAATTGACTCCAGTTGTTTACAACTCAATGTACTTATAAAATGCTCCCAATACATTTGTTCTCAAGCTCCCTAGGCTTCATGAGTCTTCTGGTTGGTGTTGCAGAGTGATGCTGTCTTCACCACGTACTTGCATACTTTATCAGCTCAAAAAGATTAATAAGAGGCCCATTTATACTGATCATCATGAAATTACTCACATTTGTTAACAACAAACAAGACATTTTATCTGTACATACATTGTTCATTAAGCTAAACCCTCTTTCACACTCAGCTGTGCTACATGGAATGGTTTGCATGCAAGTGATCAGTGGATTAAGGTGTTCAGGTTCTTTGTTTTGGTCCTCAATTAAATCTCTCTTGGCATTAACAGCTTTATTTTCACTGTGAAAAAGATTAAATCTCTTACAAAGTCGCTTTACTTCTGTCTCACCATATCTTAGATGGCCAGTTGTTTTTATAAAGTATGCTTAGATTGTGTAGCACTTCACCTTCAAACGAGAGACACTTCACCTTCAAACGAGAGAAGCTTCATCAAGCTTTGGAGGAACTGATTTGCTACCTAATTTGTTGATATTAGTTAAGAATTTGACACTAAGAGAACAGACCCACAATGTCCTGAAGCCTGTGGTTCAATGGCTTCTACAGATTTCCCCCCTGGGGAGTCTATGAAAGACCTCAGCACACGAATTGTGCATTTTAGCTGTTCTGCTTTTAAAAGTGTCATAGATTGTGCTTGGACAGGTTTGACAGTTCAGAAAGTGCATCATACATTAATCTGAGGTCAAAAAGAAATTATTTGCTTTGTAGACGACATAGAAGCCCTATATAAGTTTGCCTTTCTTTTGTGGTCCTTGTTTGGTCTCCTGCAGCATTTTCAAAGTGTTTGAGTGCACCATAGGGCCTCCACACTGCCTTTGCAGCAAGGAAGCTGCTTGCCACCCACTGTGTGTTCAGAACTCACAATGGGTCTAGTTCTTTGGACGTGTGAACTTACTACTTGTGCAGCTTCCAAAAGTTCTCTGGAGTTTTTACTGAACTGTCTATACAGATTATGAATGATTTACATCTACATCTATGGAGGCTTTGTCCTCATCTACAGCACCTGACACAGCAAGCTCCAGTCTAGACAATGATTCATACAGTGCCATGTGAAGAGATTAGGATGCCTTGCAGTCAGCCTGGTTGCCACACCCAAGTTTCTGCCTAACATAACATTAGCTCCATCGGAAACAAATGCAAACCAGTTGTTTTTAAGCCTCTCATCAGTGCAGCCCACAGTATTTATACAGTTTATAAAAGCTTTTTCTCTACTTTCGGCTTTTTTGCTCTCCAGCTCCAGTAGCTCTAGAAACATAAATTCAGGAGGAGCAGCTTCATCTATGAAGGCTTTGACACCGACAATCATAACAGATTTGTGACTAGCAGATGTAGCCGCATCGATTGAAAACTGACAGTTTGCTAAAAGACAACACTATACTGTTCACAATTTTAGTCTGCATTTTTATATATTTTTTTGCAATATATTCCACAATTTCTATGGGACAATAACTTGAGTGTAAACTAGTGCCCATATTGACACCATTGTAGTTCAATTAGATCCTCATGATCTAATTGAAGGTCTATTTATTTTGGCACTTACCGAAACTAAAGTCTTAAATCTCTTATTATCGGACAACTATTCTTCGCATTAGCAAATTAAAGCTATAATATATTCATATTGTGATTTTTACCACTTTTGAATTATGACAATAAATAAATGCTACTGTAACCTGCACAGATTTATTTGATGCACTAAACTTCATATACACACTTGTTCTAGGGCTGGGCGATAAATCGATTTAATCGATTAATTCGAATTTACAATTCTTTAAGATTTCATTTTTGGAAAATCTGGATTTTATTTTGCTAATACACTCATTGGGTTTCCATGAAGAGAACAGCATGTGATGCTGAATATATGTTTAGGCAAATGTATTGTCAAAATATTGTTAAGTGGAAACTTTTTTTTTTACCATAATACAAAGTACTTAATTTACTTATTTACTTTTTTTTTTTTTTTTTACATAGTTTGAAGTTCACAAGTGCAGTGAAGCCTGTTCTTAGCTCAATGTGTAATACCACTAGCAGCAAATGTTTTGTTATATTTTCATTGTTTATAATGGCACGGCTACCATCTTGTTTTCCAAGCATGTTTCACACCTTGTTTTTAGTTGCACGTTGAATTCAGGTCAACTCCCTGACAAAATGCTTGACATAAAAGCAAGGCTTTAAAATAATTTCTTTTTATGAAACAAAAAGGAGGGGAAAAAAAATCGATTAATCGGATTTGGTATGATAAAATCGGAGATTTATTTTTTAATCCATATCGCCCAGCCCTAACTTGTTCCCATGTTTGCTGGTATTTACCTAACTTTCTGCCCCTCCATTCAAACCAAGGATGTCTGTTTTTAAATTCTCTAGCCTGACCTTTGTTCCACACGGCTGGCTAGGAGCTCATTACTAAAAACAGAAACAAGGAGTTTTACAACGGAGTACAGAGCACACCGTTTTGTTGATTAACGGCACAATAACGCATTTGGATACAAACACATAATTTTTATATTTACGTGGCTGTGACTCTCAGGGAGGACAAAGAGGAAAGGGGAGCGTATGGCAGTGGGGACAGAGCAGCAGAGAGGAGCAGAGGAAAGGTCGCGTTTGTCCTTTTATAACCAAATGTAATCAGAACGTCTTGCATACAGACAGGTTCTAAAGCCGGGCATACACTGTACGATATTTTCAATCGTTGTACACAGATACAGCTCAAACTGTACGATGAAACCGCAGGGTTTAAAAGTTCAGAATTCACGATATCTGTTCTTACACTGTACGGCCCGATGCTCTGATGCGATCTGACTGCTCACACTGTGCGTCTAAAAAGCACACGTCAGACTCAGCCCAGTAGAGAGATTGCGCTTGTCAGACTCCTCTATCCGGAAACCAAACGTAAACAGTAGGAGGAAAAAGACAGAAGTGTCAATGTGTGAGAATTGTGAGAACGTGTGAGAATTATAATTTTTTTTTTGGGATCGCGCCGAGTTGCAGCTGCATTGTGCGTCCTGTGTCATGTAGTATATAGAGGGTAACGAGGGGTGATTGGCTTCACGACCACTTCCTGATTAGGAATCGTACAGTTGAATGAAAAATCAGACGTTTGAAATTCAGTCGGCCCTCGTGAGGTGATCGTGAGCTCATCCTGCTGTCGAAGCAGAGTTATGTATCACGTAGACTACTGCTATAACGCAGTGGTGTAATGCCTGATAATTGCCGGATTTCGTCTGGGACCTATAAGACAAAGCAACAGGAGACAGGAAATAAACCAACAAAATCCCCACTCTTAAAGACACAGCTGATGATGTTCTGTTGGAACTTGCATTTCCCATCTCCCGGTCAACATAAACGAAGTGAAGAAAGCGAAAACTTGTGAAATTGACTTCCTCTTCTGAAATGATATTGGGCAAGGTGTGTGTGTGTGTGTGTGTGTGTGTGTGTGTGTGTGTGTGTGTGTGTGTGTGTGTGTGTGTGTGTGTGTGTGTGTGTGTGTGTGTGTGTGTGTGTGTGTGTGGAAACCACTGCAGGCGAACGGATCCTTTTTTTTTACCTTTATAAGCACACGTGGGAGCAGAAGGACATCACTCTGATGTTTAGCTGCCTACACATTCAGTGACAAACTGGAAACATTTCACACTTCTTAAAATCCAAGGTTAGAAACTATTCTCAAGTCTTTGAAAAACTAACAAAGCCTCTGAGAAATTGTATGATGCAGCCTAATACACTACTGATATTTATAAATCTTACCCTTTACATGAAGAACATTGCTGTGTCCTTTAGAAGTCCAGTTCGTTTCAAGCTATCAAGTACTTGGTAGAAATGCCTCGAATGTCAGGAAAACTAACTTGAATTTAAATGAGACTAACTAAAGGACTTTTATTTCTTTTGTGGCCAGTAAAAAAAGGAAGCAATTACTCATGACTCCAAATTTCTAGTTTAAAACTCAATCTGATATGCTTGAATCATGGTTCAGTTTTCATTTTATTATGACCTTTATGCCTCTTCTGGCAGCTGCCACCACACAAAAACTTTCCACATAAACATTCAGTCTGATAAATGTACTCTGGGATTTATAAGCCACCCCTGCACAATAATCCGTTGGGAAAAAAACACTTTGACTGAGCTCTTTTCCCCAACCTATGGGAAACAACATTTTAACTGGCAAACACCCTCAGACTACACAAATAGGACCCAGGCAGTGGCGTGTGGTAGGGTTCATAGCTGGTGAGGCACTGACGTCATCAGAGTCAGATTTACAAATATATTCACTCTACAGAGTGTCAAGATTGTTTCTTGAGAGCACAGGAGACTGACACACACAGGGAAGCAGAAGGCAGAACACAGAATGACTCGACAACGGGGAAATAAACAGAGGAACCTAAATACATATGCTAATCAGGGGAACAGAAGGGCGATTCTGCCCGCGGGCGAGGACAGCAACCGTCAGCTGACCCGACAGACCTCGCAGCAGATCTTGGGTGGTCTGAACTGCTTCTCCAAGTGGCGGGAGGAGAGCGTCCTCCCGAGTGAGTCCCAAGGATCAAGCTGGCCAAAGTGGTGGCAGAGGAGCCCCGGAGCGGCTAAGAGGCTGCTGCACAAGGGGCTGCCTCCAGAGCTGATTACACAGCCCGATTCTTTTCAGCCCTGTTGCCTAGCCCTCTTTTGGTCGGGTCATTTCTGTCAAGATTGGGGAGGCGAGGACCTAGGCGGCAACGAGGCAGAGACAGGCGCATGGGGGTTAAACAAAGTAATTTTAATGAAAACTGGAGACTTACAAGTTTCTTGGGAGCACAGGAGACTGACGCACACAGGGAAGCAGAAGGCAGAACACAGAATGACCCGACAACGGGGAAACAGAGGAACCTAAATACAGATGCTAATCAGGGAAACACTGGTGAGACCAATAAACAGAAACGAGTCCCCAGCTCAGAGGGTCCTGACACAGAGTAGACTCATTGCAAAATGCTGAAGGAGACTGATTGAGCCAAATTAATTCACCAAGAGACATGGAAAAAAATATTGATTCTTTGATTATTTAGTATTATCTTTGAAAATAATACTAAATTATTTGTCATTTGGTTGGTAACAGTTTGAGTTGTGATGGATTTCTGCATTTTGTAACTATAAAACTATAACACTGT
Organism: Fundulus heteroclitus; assembly: GCF_011125445.2. Lineage (NCBI taxonomy): Eukaryota > Metazoa > Chordata > Actinopteri > Cyprinodontiformes > Fundulidae > Fundulus > Fundulus heteroclitus. The sequence continues at coordinate 21,298,122 of NC_046369.1, read as the reverse complement.
AGTGACTACTTGTCTATGGAAAAACTTAAAAGTAAACGAACAAAAATTAAATGTAAATCAAATAGTTACTTGATGAATAGTGGGTTTCCGGGTTTACGCAGTACAAAAAATTCTCAAAATGCGTCAAAAAATGCAGTTCTGAGAGTTTATTCCAGGCCTCTTCAGGGAAAAAATAAACATGATACAAACTGAAAAACTACTTGCTGCCTTGGCTGCCCTGGTTTCAGCCTTTGTGCTCGCTTCACCTGCTACTCACTGACTAACCAGGCTGAGTGACTTGCTTCCTGAAAGGACTGGTAGACTGCCAGACTGCAGCACTGGAAGACTGGTAAAAAACCATAAGCCCACCCACTTTCCATCCTGAGCTACCTGGAGTCCATGTATTTATACACCAGACACACCCAAAACCCAAACAAAATCAATTAACTAATTAAACAATTTACTAAGAAATAATTGTATTCTAAACAACTGTATTCTAAATGCAACAAATAACCAAATAAATACAAATGAACTAAATAATCTGAGTTCTAAAACAAAAATAGAGAAATGGCTCCTACACACACATTACGCACATTTCATTACAAATCAAAAGATGAATAATTATCGCTAAATTAAGTCCATGCGGCGCTCTTTCTGATCAAAAATATCTGTCATTTTCCGGTAAAAGTTCTCAATATCTTCTTCAGTTTTAAAACTCTCTGACAGGCCCAAACGTATTGTGAAGGTTTGCTGGGAACGTCTGGCAGAGTTCCCTGTGAGACGGAGCTTTAACTCCCACCTCCGGGAGAACTTTGAACACGTCCCGAGGGAGGCGGGGGACATTGAGTCTGAATGGACCATGTTCCGCGCCTCTATTGTTGAGGCGGCTAGTCGGAGCTGTGGCCGCAAGGTTGTCGGTGCATGTCGCGGCGGCAACCCAGCAGTGAGGGAATCCATCAAGCTGAAGGAGTTCTACCGGGCTTTATTGGCCTGTGGGACTCCGGAAGCAGCTGATGTGTACCGGCAGTCGAAGCGGCAGGCGGCTCGGCTGGTCGGCGAGGCAAAAACTCGGGCGTGGGAAGAGTTCGGAGAGGCCATGGAGAAAGACTTCCGTACGGCTTCCAAGCGATTCTGGTCCACTATCCGGCGTCTCTGGAGGCGGAAGCAGTGCGGTACCAACACTGTTTACAGTGGGGGTGGTGTGCTGCTGACCTCGACTCGGGACGTCGTGCGTCGGTGGGCGGAATACTTCGAAGACCTCCTTAATCCCACCAACACGTCTTCTGTTGCAGAAGCAGAGCCTGAGGACTCTGGGTCGGGTTCTCCCATCTCTGGGGCTGAGGGTGCCAAGGTTGTTAAAAAGCTCCTCGGTGGCAAGGCCCCGGGGGTGGATGAGATTCGCCCTAAGTACCTTAAGGCTCTGGATGTTGTGGGGCTGTGTTGGTTAACGCGGCTCTGCAACATTGCGTGGACATCGGGGGCAGTTTCCCTGGATTGGCAGGCTGGGGTGGTGGTCCCCCTATTTAAAAAGAGAGGCCGGAGGGTGTGTTCTAACTACAGAGGAATCACACTCTTAAGCCTCCCTGGTAAGGTCTATTCAGGGGTTCTGGAAAGGAGGGTCCGTTGGATAGTCGAATCTCGGATTCAGGAAGAGCAGTGTGGTTTTCGTCCTGGCCGTGGAACACTGGACCAGCTCTATACCCTCAGCAGGATTCTGGAGGGGGCATGGGAGTTTGCCCAACCATTCTACATGTGCTTTGTGGATCTGGAGAAGGCATTCGACCGTGTCCCCCGAGGGTTCCTGTGGGGGGTACTCCGGGAGTATGGAGTACCGGACCCTTTAATAAGGGCTGTCAGGTCTCTGTACGACCGGTTTTAGAGTCTGGTCCGCATTGCTGGCAGTAAGTCGGACTCGTTTCCGGTGAGAGTTGGACTCCACCAAGGTTGCCCTTTGTCACTGATTCTGTTCATAACTTTTATGGACAGAATTTCTAGGCGCAGCCAAGGTGTTGAGGGGATCCGTTTTGGTGGCCTAGGATCGCGTCTCTATTCGCGGATGACATGGTCCTGTTGGCTTCATCAGGGCGTGATCTACAGCTCTCACTGGAGCGGTTCGCAGCAGAGTGCGAAGCGGCCGGGATGAAAATCAGTGCCTCCAAATCCAATACCATGGTCTTGAACCGGAAAAGGGTAGAGTGCCTTCTCCGGGTTGGGGAGGATGTGCTGCCCCTAGTGGAGGAGTTCAAGTATCTTGGGGTCTTGTTCATGAATGAGGGGAAGATGGAGCGGGAGATCGACAGGCGGATTGGTGCGGCGTCTGCTGTGAAGCGGGCGCTGTACCGATCCGTTGTGGTGAAGATAAAGCTGAACCAAAAGGCGAAGCTCTTGATTTACCGGTCGACCTACGAACTTTGGGTCGTGACCGAAAGAACGAGATCCCGGATACAAGGGCCAAAATTAGTTTTCTCCGTAGTGTGTTTGAGCTCTCCCTTAGAGATAGGGTGAGGAGCTCAGTCATCCGGGGAGGACTCAGAGTAGAGCCGCTGCGCCTCCACGTCGAGAGGAGCCAGTTGAGGTGGCTCGGGCATCTGGTTAGGATGCCTCCTGGACGCCTCCCTGGTGAGGTGTTCTGGGCACGTCCCACCGGGAGGAGGCCCAGGGGAAGACCCAGGACACGCTGGAGGGACTATGTCTCCCGGCTGGCCTGGGAACGCCTTGGGATTCCCCCGGAGGAGCTGGCCCAAGTGGCTGGGGAGAGGGACATCTGGGCCTCCCTACTGAAGCTGCTACCCCCGCGACCCGACACCGGATGGGCGGAAGAAAACGGACTGACAGCTCATAACTGTTTGAACAATTGAATTTATGATCTAGAGACGGGAAGATGCATTCACAGAATGGAAGCCAGCGCAGTTAACATGGGACTGCACAATCCCAGGAGAGGCCAAGCTCGCTGCGGCCTCACCGGCATCGCTATCAAGCGCCACCAAGGATTTACATGAAAAATAGCAAAGAGTCTGCGATTTTAAAGGGAATATGATCAAAAATGAGGAAATTGGATAAAAAATTACTTTTATTACAAATGACTGAGTGAATCACAATTTATATTATGTTATCATTATTATATTTTTTTTCCATAACAAGTGAAGCCTGGTCTCACTTGCCTCCCCTGACTGCACGTCACTGGATCCAGGGTCTGTATGCATACATTAATTAGCCTCGTGAGACCATCCTGATCTCGCGAGCTTTCAAGGTTTCACTCGCAGATCAGTCTGGATACTCTCCGTTGAAGAAAATTTGGAGCCGTTCACCAAACGAACGTCCAATCAGCGTTGGCTTTGAGGCGGGTTGAGGTGTGACGCAACGGGAAGCGCGTCAGTTCAGTCTTAACAGCAAGGCGGCTTCAGCCGATGAAACTAGCGTTAGCGTGGCTATCGAGCAAGTTTTATCGGAATTACAGAGTATTTCTTTGCTGAGCTAACGAGCCTTTACCTGCAGCAGCAAGAGTAGCTTGGCTTGTGGTTGTGTTTTCGTCGTCGCTCTGTTACGAGCGACGACGAATCTGATTGGTTCATTTGGCCCGTCTATCACCAACATAGGCCAATCAGCTAACCAGTATTTTCGCCCCTTCCCAAAATTACTTCAACGGAAGGTTTCCAGATGGATATGCGGAGCAAATCTATCTGGCGGAGTCAGGTAATACATTAATAACTAATTGTTCAAATGTCATTGCTAGTGTTTAGTCTGCTGAACATTGCTACATATCTTGTTTGTCATGTTTACACTTTCCATGATCGACCCGGGATAGCGTGGTGTGTAAACGGTCGTCTCGGCTTGGTTAACTGATCCAAGCTCGGACTAGGCTCGGCTCGGTTTAACAAGGGTAGTGTAAATGGGGCTAATGACAGACGTTGAGGTTCATCACACTGCTAAGCAGAATCATCACTGGAAATTGTGTTGCACAGTAGGGAAGCTAGTACTTTATAGGCCCGTTTACACTACGCGTTTTTTAACCGAGCCGAGACCAGTCTGAGCTTGGATCAGTTAACCAAGCTGAGACGACCGTTTACACACCACACTATCCCGGTTCCTTGGTTGCTCCTCGCCTCCTAGTGACGATCTGCGGTACTGCTGCTCTCTGGGATTGAAGGCGGGACGAGCAAATCAAAATGGCGGCGCCCGTAACATTCAGGATGTTATGGTTAGACAGAGTCGGCTTTTGGGACGTGTATAAGACAAACGAACGTCTAATAAGGATTTACAGACAGAGGAAACAGACACTGAGATTCATCACACTGCTAATCAGAATCATCTCTGGAAATCGCGTGGCATGGTACTTTTGAAGTTATGGTTGCTCTACAGTTTTCTGATAATACAAACTTTAAAGGCTTTGACTATGGAAGTGACATTTGTTTGGGAGGTATTTTCATTATTTGTGCAGTAAATTAATTACTGCGTAGATTAATTAAGATTATTAATTAATTTTAAGATTTGGATTAAATAGATTACATAATATGCTGTTTTAATCTATTTGATAGCCACATAGAATTATTATTTTTTTTCATCTATGCCATCATTTGTTTACTCAGTTTGAGCTTAGATTTAGGGCAGAGGATGATGTCATTTTAAATTACTCAAACTCAGACTGGAGTTTATTTTCTTACAACCCTCATGGGTGGTAACCCATGAGGGTTGTACCACCCTCAGAAGAAAACAAAATACCTATATAGCGAGTGTTTACACACAAAGATGCCACAGGCAGAAAGTGACTAACGCGCTGTATGTGCTGTTTCATGATTCATCATAACTCCTAGTATGTGTCAATAGTTTCAGATACTTATTTTGTATTGGTTCAGCCAAAGGGCGTACAATGTGATATCTTAATTTCTTTGTAAATATTTAAGTAAGATCAGAGTACTGGGCAGTTGTCTATTTTGTGCTAACATTTGATTTCCAGTTAATACATAAACACTGCAAAAAAGCCAACTTGTATCTTTTAGCCTAAAACAGTAATTTAAATTGGCTAAACTTGAAAATATAAATTGACATTTGAGGCAATAAAATTAGTTAGCACAACAAAGCAAGCCAGTTGTACACTCTAAAACAGTTTAGTGAGTTGGTAATAATTAAATCTTTAAGTTGGAGTTCAATACAAGGGACAAGAGTTCTGCAAACTCTTATTTCTTTGTTGTGAAATGTGGGAAAGCCAACTTTCCGAGTTGGCACTTGACACTTCAAGTCTCATTGTGGCTGTGCTGCCTTGAGTCCACATAGGTAAGTAACCTTTAATTAAATTAAGTTAAAATGATACAACAATTTTATTCTAAGTTGTGTTGTGCAGTATTGTACGTTGTTTAATGAAGAAGGCCACATACACATTTTTAACACTTAAACACAAACATTTAAAAACAAACAGCTTTACAGTCACTCGCGAAAGCTAGCAGCTAACTGATGCTAGTAGCGCTAGTAACACTGTGGTAATAACACCGTCAATTCAGCACCTGCATTGCTCCCTTTATGCAGCAGGAGCGCCGGTTGGTTTGACAGTAAGGACGGTTAGAGAGCGGAGCCGGAGCTGAACAAGAGCTGCGGCTTGGGCCGCAGGGCCTATTTTGGTCTGTCTGTTTTCTCAGTGTATGCAGAGTGCACTATTCACACAAGGGAGAGTGCAGCTGTCGGTGGAAAGAGGCAACAACATACCTATTATGATATACTGGCCTATATTATACTACTATATGTAGTGTATATACACTACTATATATCAGCATGTACGATCGGTAAAATGCAGATGACCAGTGAGTCTAATGACTCAAAGTTGCTGTAACTGGTCACCGCCTTAACAGTTTGACAGTATAACTTCAAATCAACACAGCTCAAACCGACCCGATGCCTCAGCACGGTGACCAAGCTTTGATCTACACCTGATCTGCGTCGGCGGAGTGTCCTCTTGTATTTTAGCCGGGTCGCTAGTGGAGCTTTAACTTTAAAGCTTTATCTTTCATAACTATCCCTGAAAATCACACAGGGACAACATGGAGCTGCTTGTGTGACCGGTTATTGAGTTTTATGAATGTTTACATTAGGGCTGAGTTCAGCAGATCACTATATGCTGTAGTGATTTAAGTGATAAGATGTAATTCATATCAGAGTTAATATCATCATAATAGTGTAGTGGTAAGAAAGACCAATTCACCTGTATGTGTCAAATATTGTGTTGGTCATAATATACAGAGATGTTACTGCTTTAATTGACTGCTCCGTTTTATACTGACTGTTGACTTTCTTAACCTCGAGTGTTATAGGTGTTGGTTTGTTAAGTAGTGTCCATAATTAATAAATGTTAACTGTAATTCATCCTATTGCAGTAAAATGTATTAAAATTTTAAAATAGGACAACCCTAATGTCAAGTCTATTCTTTGTCATTAAATTGATAATATTTTTAAAATTTTTACTGACTGCTTTACTAATCCCTAGCAAATTGTCATCTTTGTTTTTTTTTTTTTTTTTTTCAGATTGAAATTAATGCAGTGCCAGTCCTGCAAGTTCACCCACACCGTGCAGCAGTTCTGCTGAAACACTACCGACTAAATCAGAGGTTCAATCTGGCCTTGCATCCACAGGGACTGCTGTTGCACTTTTAAAACCATTGGTGCTTTGAAATCACATCTTTCAAGATTACACAGGACTGTCCCAATGTAAGAGAACTTATCATTCCAGTGCTGGTTGTGTGAATACAAGGACATTTGCTGTAAAAAGAAAATATTAATTAATTTGCATCATCACCTTAGACGCAGAGAGAGAGTGCGTTGCCCATTTGTGGGGTGCAGCTTTGAAACCAACCACTTTAATAGTTTTACTGGACATATATCACGGAATCATAAAAACCATAAGATGAGAGATTTTCTGACACCAGTCATGGTATTTAGTGATTTTCAGTCTAATGACGCAGACCAGCCTTGTAATGTTGATCCTCAAGCTGGATTGTCTTTGACAAGTAGTCCTAGATTGGATTTCACAGAAAAAGGTGAACCCGATTGTGTACAGAATGTAGACTCCAAAGTACTTGAGCACAGGTTAGCTTCCCTTTTGTTCGTATGCAATGTCTGTGTCAAAACATGCAACACAGGCAATTATAGAAGAATTTAACTACATTTTGTCTCTTTCCAAGTTTCATACAACTGGAATTCTCAGAGGTTTTTGGAAA